>NC_133027.1:97789852-98096764 GCF_048771995.1 Taeniopygia guttata | reverse complement strand
CTAACTTCTTTTTTTATAAATTTTATGAAAGATACAAATGAAATCCCTCACCATTACAAAAAAGAGTTGCTCAAAGCTGCATCAATAGTAAAGTTAACATGCTCTTAAAAAATTAGTATCCACAAAACATGGTCAGACCAGTTTAAGAATTTCTTTCCAGTTTCCTGCAACTTGAACAGCTGGAACTTTTCACATGTCTTTTAGCTGGTGAAAGTCATTGAATCAAAAAAAAAAAAAAAATTCAAAATCAACTCCCCATGTTTCATTTGGGGGTACTAGGTATAAAGTACTTAAAAATCAAAACCCCAACCAGGTAAAACAAAAAGCCCAAATAAACCAAAACCAAAGACATCAAAACCCAAACACACACAAAACCCCCAAACTCAAAATACAGATAAACACAAGTATCAAAAAACCCACAACCAAACAACAAAATCTCAAAAAAAACCCCCACAAATACCCCACAACAACATACCAAACCAAAACCCCTGCACACTGAACAAAAAAAACACTGGACTATAAAGCAGTGAGTGAAAGGTGTACAAAGGTGTAGAAAGAATGAAAGAACTCTTTCCCAAGTAATATTGAGGCAAGCAGCCTGTCATAAACTTTATCTTTCATGAACTCCATAAAAACATGGAGTATTACTAAATTATTAACTAGCTTAAAGGTTTTTAAGTTTTATGGACCATAACTGCAAATTATTCTGAAGATTATGGTCATCAAGCTTTTCCTGAAGCCACACATTGCTATTCCCAAAGCACAAGCTGAAATGGGCCTTTATTACTACGTCAAACAGATGGCTCTCAACTCTGTGACAGAACAAGTTGGTTATGGCTGTTTAGCCAATTTGCTTTCATCACCTTTGTGTATGGACTCACAACTTAAAGAGGGCTCTTTGTTCCTCAGATGATGCAAGAATTAAAAAATAAAACCAAAGAAAACGAACATGCCTCCACTGTTTTGTATTTGCAATGTAAGGACTATTCCAAATGAAGAAGACTTTAGCATCCATATATCCTATCAACTTCTTGGAAAAAAGCACGAGGGGAAGCAAAAAAATACCCTAAGGGAAAAGGTTTATCAAGTTAAGAAACCCTCTTAATAATAGCAGCAAAACACAGCTGATCATGCATCAAAGACTGCTGGCACTGCACATGAAGTATGAAAGTCAAAACCAGAAGATACTCACGTGTAGCAATCACAGTGCTGACTGTAAGCAATGTCCTCCAGGCTCACATCACTATCTAGGGGAGGCCGGGTGCCATCCTACAGGAGTTGAGGTAAGGAAAAAGAGAAGGTAAGAAAACATATTTTTTTAACATCTGCCATCCCTGAAGTGATGAAGTTTCTTTAATCAGGAATCATATAGGGGCCTGACAAGTTTCCTGCAATGTCAACAAATATAAGTATTTTTAATCTCAAACTGGCAAGAAGGATAATCAGCCTTAAAACCATTTAATTAGAAAATGTTAAGCAATGGTAAATTTTAACTTGCCACCCACAGATTAGATTTTCTCTAAGGAAATGATGGCCAGCCTGCCCCAAGGCATTGTAACACTAACACTATTCCATATGTGGGCTTATTTTTAATAATAGTTGGTTGCTTCAGCAGCTTGTTTAGCTGAACTTCCTCTAGTGTTACTGTGTGTTGAAATCAAACAGCTAAGTAATAGGCAAGCTAGTTTAGTCTTATCACCTTTAAGACTAAATTAATTGTCTATCTTTTATATTCTGGATATAAATTTTCAAATTCAGAGAAGTTTTCTATTTAGATTTCATAGGAGTTTAGATAAACTAGATTTTTGGACACTACTTTTCCATATTATTACCGCTTTTGCCAGAAAGATTCTAGAAGTGGTTTCTTTTGTTACTATTTTTGCATCTCCAACAGCAAAAGTCTTAAATGACATAAATGGTATTTGAAACTAGCCAACAAAATTTCCAAACACTGTAAGCTTGGAGATCCTCCTGTTACCCTGAGACAACAGTAAACTATTATCATGATAGTACAGAGATTCAAGATGTCTCTTTGATCAAACAATATCTGAGTTTTGACAGGAAAGAACACTTTTATGATATAATGATACATTTCTGCCAGATACTCATTTGACAGAAATGTACAAATTCAAATAAATACTTTCTGACTCCTTCAGAGGAACTCATATACTGCATATCTACAATACCTTCAAGAGAAAAAAATAAAATGTATAGTACCTGGCAAGTTAAAATATTTGAATACTTAATAGACAGTGGAACTGTCAAGGACTAGGCAGAGTAAGGAAACAATCCTGAATGAATCTTTAACAGTTAGAAAGGGAGAAAAATCCAGAACAGCACCACAACAAAAAGATAAAGGAGCAGCCTGATTTGAAAACATCCTGAGAGACTTCAACCTGTAAACAAGGAAGCTTCATACAATTTCATATGGGATACTTTAGTAATTCTTATAGAAAATTGCAAGCCAGAGAGGCACCTCCTCTGCTAAAAAGAATTGTTTAACCTATTGCTTTGTGCAGCAAATACACTGGGCATTTTTGCTCTCCCTGCTCTGGTGCCAAGCCCTGTGCAGCAGAGGAGCTTGATGCAGCTTCCAGGAATGATTAAGTATAAAAGTAACTGAAACATGTGAAGACAGGCTTCTCTTGCATAATGTGCATAATTGGGAATGACTGATTTGTACAAGTTAACTGAAATAAAAGTCTTTCACAACAAAGCTTCAACCCACATTTAGACTGTCTTCCTGACAACCTGTTCCTCCCCCAGGTCCTTTTTCCACCCCTCATGGGTGCATTTCTAAGCGTCTATGTTTTTATTCAGCAAAGATTCTGCTTCCACATGCTGTGCATGTATTCCTTGGAGATTCCTGGGAATGCATACCATCATTCAGAAGCCACTGACATCTGCACCAAACATTTTGTTTTCTCTGGCCTTGAGCAAATATGTTCTCAAATTTTCACACTTCCTCACCTAGAATGCATGGATGAATTGTGACAATAAAGTTTTTCAATTCATTTAACACATTTTCCTCTCTTCCTACTCCATGTTCTTCTTTCACACAACTCCTCCACATCTTTAAAGATTTAACTCTTCATTCACCACAAGGATTTGTAATCAAAATAATCAGACTAGTGTGAATTAAGCATGCATGAAAGCATCTTGCATACAAAAAGCATGATAAACAACATGATAACCAGTGACAGGATCCACAGAAACCAAGCTGATAAACACTGTGCAATGTGTTCTTGCTGTCAAGAACTCCCATAAGCAGATAGGGTCACATCAAAGCTGATGTCAGCAGAAGACAAAAATTTTCTGGCAGTGGGATAATAACAGGGTTACCACATCCCATTGCCACTCCTCTTGGTGTTATCCCAACAGGAAGATAGGATTGTAGGCAGGCACAAAGATTCCCAGGAGAAGGGAGCATTTCAGTGACCTCGCCCAGGATTTATGGCAGCAAATGCAATTCTGAACTTGATTCGTGATGGGAAACTGCAAACAGTTCTCCCTAACAACCAGCTGGTCATTGGCAGACACGAAGAAGCCAAAAGGTGAAGTGAGGACTCACTACAGTTCCTTGTCCTCAGTGTTGCCCATGAGTGATCCTGCCCTTGCCAGGTGGGTTCGTGTATCTTGGTGACTACACGTGGCTGTGAGAGTCTGAGCAAGGGAAACCAGTGAGAATGAGAGAAATCAGCTCTGTTTAATCCACCTTTGCTCCAGTGAAGGAAGCAAAGCACCAAGCTCTGCTACACTGTTCCCCTACACCCCTAATTACCTTTAAAAATATATCTGCTAAAATAAAAATCACAATTCCTTACAGTATTCACAGATGTTACACTCAATTTCTCTCAACATCTCATGAAGAACATTAAGAACAGGGTTGTAAAAAGTATTAACTGAAGTATTTCTGTAAAACTTAGAAACAACAAAATGGTCTACTGCAAATATCAAATGGGGGAACACTTAATCTATTTTCAACCACGAATTAATGAACAGAACAAATGAAGGAAAGTTTAACATCCTGAATTTCTAATGAGAGGTCACCCTATGAACATCCATTTTGGCATGAAAGAACAGGTTGGAACAAGTCCTCACTTTCTGAATTCTGAATCAACTATAGTCTATACACAACAACTTTAAGGTTATGCAAGTCTGAATTATCCTTTATTACAGATACACTACACAATTTTTGCCAGACTTCTCATAATGTTATCTTTCCTCTATAGAAAAGACTTTGTCTCCTTTGCAGCTAAAAGAAAGATCTGATAGAATACCTGGTCATAACAATCAACGTTATTCTACTGGAAAAAAGAAGGAAATATCCACGTAATTCATAATGCTATTTATGTTCTTTTATAAGGCCTTGACTCTTGCTGTGCCATAATTGGAGAAACACTCACAGAATTCTGTAGTCCAAGTCCCTGAAGTGGCAGATTGTGCTGTCCACCACAGGGAGGACCCATGAAGGCACAGATTGTCCATTTCCACATTTACTTGAACATACAACCTCAATCATCACAAGCTTCTTTTAATCCTAAAGCAAATTAGGTGTCACAACTACTGTTGAGCAAATACAGATGGAGCTTGTGAATCATTCTGCTGAATGTCTGGAACCCCCCAAAAAAGCTTACAAAACACTTCTAGGCCTATTACTCACTCAGATAAGAATCTTTAATTAAATCTGTTCAAACTGTGACTATAAGGTCAGCGACTTCCATGTTTAACAGGTCTGCTTTACTCAACATTCATCAGCCCCTTGCAGTCCCAGAGCAAATTTAACAGCAGATGGGCTGAGGGATTATTTTTATGACCTCATGGAAAAGCTGAAAGTGTTTAATGAGACAGGATTCTGCAATTCTTTGTAATGTTTAATTTGTCTAACATCATTCCACCAAGCTTCAAGATTAAGGATATAGTTCCAAATACTCACTTTGGTGATGGTCTTTAAAATAGCAAGTCGATCTTCAGGTGGTGGCAAACCCACATAGAGTGTTTTATCCAGCCTACCAGGACGCAGGATAGCTGGGTCAATTATATCTTTGGGAGAGGAAAAATAGAAAATAATTAATCCAGAAATGAGATACACCCTTGGGAACATCTGCACATGAGAAGGAATACATGCATATTTGTACCAAGACTCAAAGAAGCATTTGTGCCATGACTGAAGCTCTGAGCAATTAAAGGAGCTGATTTAAAAAGTTTCATTTTTGTCAGTCTCTAACACTCAATACAATTAAGCCACATCTGATCAATGATGGCTCATAAATACTAGGTTCATCTCTTCAGATAAGAAGACAAATCTATTTGGCAATACAGAATTAGAACATTTTTGCTGAGGAATTCCACATTAATTATTAGCAGTTCCTTCTACTGGAAGGAACTCTACCCAAAGGGACAATGATAAGTCAAGCAAAACAAGCACACAGGGTCAATCACAACCATCCATATGCAAACTGAATTAATGGTCATTTGCATTTCTACCACAAACCCAGGAAAATACCAAAGATAGCTGCAAAGTACAGAATTTGTTTCCCAAGGAGCACTACAGACTCCAAATTTATTATGTGTGGAAAAGTAAGAAACCAAATATTATCACAAATTTTTCTAGAAAACCAATCAAAGTTAAGTGCAACAGAAATGTGTAGCTGCCTTTTAGCACCACAGGCTGTGATACCAAATGTACACAAAGTCCGTCAGGATATAAATACTGACTATTGGTATAACAAGAGCTACAGACATGGCATATAACCTGGAAAAGGCCTCAATTCCTGTCTGTATTTCAGCACAAACTGCCTGCCTGACGCTTCTCAATGCTTCTTGATGCCCTATTTCCCCATCTGCCAAAACCCAATAATGGTATTAATCGCTGTGTTTCACTAAGGAATTCTATGGAGTCACCATCCCTGGAGGTACTAAAAAGACCTGTAGATGTGGCACTTGGGGACAGAGTTAAGTGGTGGACTTGGCAGTGCTGGGTTAACAGGTGGACTCCATGATCTTTGAGGTCTTTTCTAACCTAAATGATTCTGTGACTCTGATATCCTACATGCCACAGTAACGTGAGCAGCAAAGTCACAGAAATACTCACAGAAGATACAAAAAATCTATACTTTTTTACTAGAACAGACTATTTTAAAGTATGTAAATTATATGAATGTGTGAGGTAGCTACTGCAAGAACCTCTCCCAAAAGTGACAGTTGATAGCTCCATTTAAGTCTAAAGCTGGAAATTATCAAGGCCTCCCAATGAAGCTGCCAACACCCTGCACTGGCTCTGCCTCCCTGACAAAACAGAGCTCACAGACAAACTACTGCATTCCTGCATATTAAAGGTGAAGGACTGGAGAAGTGAAGCTGCTAATCTTTACTGTACAGATGTTTTAAAGATAACAGATACCACCCAAGCCCTAAAACAGCAACAGGGAAGTTAAACTCGCTTTCTGGCAAATTAAAAAAGTTTGCTTAATTCTGTCAACATTTGAACTACCTGATCCTACCACAGTATGGTCTTGATCCATTTTTTAAAGATGTTCATAGTATTGTTCAAGTTGCTCTCTCAATTATGCTTAAAGGACAACTCTGTTATCTTTTACTTGGACAAAAGCTTTTTCCTCCCCCTAGAATACAGCAGTCACGGGCAGAAACATCTATGGAAGAAAAATGCAGATGCTAAAGTGATGAGAATGGTGAGGGAAAAAAAAAAGGAATTACTTGTATTAATTTAATCCAGACCAGATGAAACAAGGGTTAAACAGAATCCTGCCATGGCAGGCACAGAAAAAAAATGCTACTTATACATCTGTGCATTGTTACAGATGACATTTTGTCTTCCTTTTGACAAGTGTACTTTCCTGTTTTTGTGTTTCTTGTCACATTATTAGTAGATGACAAAGTTCACTCAAAGGATCTGTTACAAACACCAAAACAAATACTCTCAAGAAGGCCTGAATTACAACACCAGGCACTTGCTGATTTCCCCATTCTAGCATTCCAAAAATAAAGTATTAAATAATATTTGAAAATACTAAGCTTGCTATGGAAAATACTATTTCCACTTTGCACACTGACAAGATGGTACTTGCTACTTGTCCAACAATGTGAAGACAGCAATGTCGTCTGAAGTTGCATTTATCTTTTTGTATGGAAATTATCAGACTGCCTGCATTCAAAAAATTACAACAACTGACAGAACTAGATAAGCTGCAGTAATAGTAGTTTACAGCAACAAGACCACACCAAAGCCTGAAGCCCAGACTCCTCATCTCTTTATGAATCAACTAATTTCATTCTTCTGGTTCAGACCTGGGCCTAAATTTCTTGAAAACTCAAGTCTCCTAACCCAGAAAATTAGTATTTACTCATTGGACAAACTCACTCATTAGATGCACTTCATATCCATTTAAAAGAACTGAACAAGGTACCCCTTTAAGGGATTTCAAAGCATTCCACACTGGTAAATCAGAACACACTCTCAATATCTATTATCTTAAAACTTATCTAAAGAGAAGAGAGTCAACTCATTTTAGATACATTTACCATTTTAATGAAATTAAGGTAGTTATTGCAGATACCTCTTTCAAAGCCTATTATTATCCCTCAAGTTGGAAGGAAAGTGACGCATGGAAATGTGATGAAACACAGCACCCCTTTTCCAAGCAGCTGTCTCACAGACAGAATATATTTCTACTGGGAGAAATGTTAATAATTTCCTGCCTTTCTGAGGTGGTCAATGGTGTTGACTGTCATTAGAAGACAGTAGTATAATTTTCCAAATAATCTGACAAAATTACATGAGAAGGTATTTACAGTACATCCATTCCTTGCTCTGTTTTTGAGGGTTCAAACAGGCACTAACCTGTAGAGAATGAAGTCACATTTCAGTTTGCTACACTGCTCTTCAAACTACTGCAAATTCTTACAGAATTATTACATTCCATTTAAAATATCTGTGCATGAATTCCTATACAGTGACATTCTATTGTTCTATAGTAGAATCTCTTAGTCCCACATTCATTTCTAGTTGATTATTTATGTCTTATCTCAACTGTACAGGAGCCAAGCACATTCAGTGCATACTAGCAATGACAGCTGTTGTGTGAGTCCCTCAAACTTCCCCCATGCTCTCACTCCAGCTTTTAAAAATATATTTGGATACACAGGACCTAGGCCCTCCCATTTGTGATGTTCTGAAATGCAGGCTCAGAAGCCCTAAAAGTTCTGAGATTCCAGGTGAATGCTGCACTTAACTGAAGTTCCTGTGAAAGATTCACAACACTCAAGGGCTGCTGAAATGCAGAAATATAATTTGTGTGAATTAGAACTATTATTAAAGAAATTGTTCCATGCCTTACGTATTAAGTGCTTTTCTTAGATCTTATCTTGCTTTTAATTCAGCAACATGTATAAACAGGTAAAAACATAAACAATGCCCAAACCCAAACTGCAACTATTGTTAAATACTGGTGATTATTTGTTTTATTGTATTTCAAAACATGTGGTTCAGGTGAATAGCTCTAAAAAAATGAAAATAAACTTACCAACAAAAATAGAACTCACTAAAACTAGGATTGTGCTCAAAAATAACAGCAGAAGAGGAATTTTGCAAGAATTAATTTAAGAAAGTAGAGAAAGAGGCCATAAATGAAAAGCAAGACATCATCACAATTCATGACCAGTTTAAAATCACTGTCTTGTCTGTTTCCTCACATGAGGCAGTTCCCTAGATCCCAGGGGAAATGCTGCTGATGCCTTGGTCAGCATTTATCTAAGTTTATAAATGTTCAAAGCCCAGGGAAGTAAGAGAAGAGCAGAAAGCAGCAGTATCCCCTCCTGAAATTCAAACTGGTAGCTAGAAAGTGGTGGGAAATCACAGATTCAAATCAACAGCAGTGTTTGGCAGTTGTGTGGTATTTACTCTTGAATTTGGGCAAGGAAGTAGGCTGGAAAATAATTTAATTATTCTGACTCATAAAGGTGCTAACAAGACAAGACATTTCTGCTTCTGTTTTTTTCCCCTCTCTCTCTAATGATATCTGGAGAAATATCTGCAGAGGATATTCAAAGTCATTGAGTGCAAAAAACATTCAAATATCCTGCTTTTTAGGGCACATCAAAGGCTTTTTTCAGCACTGGCAGAATAAGAATTACCACTTGAAGATTGCAGATGATAAAAAAAGGAACCAATCTATAGTGCCTACCCTTTTGCCAAAATGGGAGTTAAAGCCTTCCAAGTGTTTAAAGGCTATATAAAAGATAATCTGGTGGTTTTCAGCCATGGGGTATAAACCACCACCATTTCACAGTAATACTTTGTCCCAGGTGCCAACACCTCTCTGAAACAACTGTGTCAGAAACATACCTCAAGATGCCAAAAGTGGTTGAGCCACTGCTATCCTAACTGCAACTACTCCTAAATAATAATAACAATAACAGTAATAGCATTAATAATATAATAACAATAGTAATAATAACTTATGTGAGAAGACTCTTTCTATTGCACAATAACTTCAGGTTACAATGCTGACAGCAAACACAACAGTCATGAACAGTACCAGCAACGAATTCTCAAAGCTACCACGTATGCAATCACTCTAAAAAAGAAGCACCTTGAAAAGGTTTCACTCCATTTTCACTCCAAATAAATTATACTAATATGGATTAAAAACCATGAGATCTCACACTTTACAGCACTGGCTCAGTGGAAGACTGCAGAAGTCCTGCTGGGACACATATATTATTTAGATTTACATTACACAACTCACCTCCCCAGCAGCACCTCTACTCACCACAACTATGATAGAAAAATCTTTCTTACAAAGATTTAAAAGCCTTTTCAGGCACCACAACTTAATTGTTTGGGGGAAGTACTTCAATATAATAGCCAGTCTAAGCTATGCCTGTCCAACAGGTTGTTGCTTGGACTTTGCATTCTTAAGGTGGTTAAGAGTAGCACAGACTTCACTGCTCTCTACCTGCAGTGTGCTCCTTTCAGCTACCCAGACCACACTAGCAAAACTTCATTTGGTGAACACTGCCTCCTCCTAGGCCCCATGAACAGTGAATAAACTACAGGAGAGAAAGATCAGTTTCCCCAACTTAACCACAACTTCAGCAGAAATTGTTCTGATGAAATTTTATTTCCTCATACTGACAAATGCAAGGAAAAACTTATGGTCTAAGCCTTCCCAAAACGTTATTCATATACACAGTCCTTCTGAAGCAAGACATCCATCCTATCCAAGTGGCACCTTCCAGCTGAAAAAAATAATTTTTTAATGTTGGCAAAAGAACTCCTTGTATCTTTATCAAGATACAATCACCAAAGTGAAGGATATAAATTCATCTACAAATTCAATAAATAGAAATTAATTGTATTTGATATCCCTGCCCTTGCATTTTCTTTATATTTGTCATTTTTACCTCAAATCCCCTTTTTTCACCAATGTCACTGACTAATAATACACTGCTGATTTAATGCCTTACACATTTCCCAGCAGCCCTCAAATATAAGCCCAAACTTCATTATTCAGTAAAGTTTTGTAATTTTAACTGTTCCTGTATGGTCAAACAGTAGATCTGCCACTGCAGCTGAAAAAGGCAATAGTGGCTTTTTAAAACTGAAGGGAAAATAAACCCAAACATCCCCAAGTCATTCCAGAGGTACTTTCTAACCACATAAAGGTAAAAATGCACCTCATATAAGGCTTATAGAGAGGGGAATTAACAATTGAATGGGTGTCTGTTTCACATATGAATGAAAATCAGACCTGTAATTAAGCACAGAATCAGTGTATATCTAAACTAAGGAATTAGGACAAACCTGGCACACATAAATATTTATATTTTGAAATTAACATCTGAGCAATATTTACCCTAAGCTGGCCCTGGTGAAGCTGCTGGAGTGCTTGCACTCAGCTGCCTCCACGAGAGGAATCTTTAGCTCAGACCAGTGACACAAAGCAGCCAAAAAAGGATCGGCCTCCTGCCCAACCAGCTGAGGAGGCACTGCAGGAAGTACAGCTGGATGTGTCCTCCCTTCAAAAGTGCTGGAATTGCCAGCCCAAGCTACCAGTCAGAGATAATGACAAGTCAGTAATTAGACATGAATTACTGAGAAACACTTCCAAATAGGGCTGCTTGATACAAATACTTGCAATAGCACAACTAATTTAGGGACAGATCTCTTTGCTAGGGCAACTTGATGACACTCCCACCAACACTCTTGGTACATCCAACTGCATTTATATACAGCATAAACTTATTTTCTATTCTGCATTGCATTAGCAAGCTCATGCCAGGAAAACCTGCCACTTTAAGTCAAAGAATTTGTACAAGCAGGTAAAGATTTAAGAACCTACTGCTCATACTTCATCATGTGGAAGGCTTGAAAGTCTGTGATGATGCAAAGAATTTGAGACATAGGAAGATGTTCCTCCAAACCTCTGAAGCTTTTGACCATTGATAAAAAACACCTAACAGTTGCCTATCATAGATAGGCAATTTTTCTTAATTTATAGAACACAACCAATATTAAGTATTTTAACTTTCCCATCTTCCAAATTATATCCAAAATAACCATGCTACTATTTTTCCTGTTAAGCCATTTCTCAGCAAAACTATATCTTGTCCTTACTTAATACATGCAGGTAAGAAATAACTGTCTCACTGTAAGTAGGAATTTGCCAAATACCTGTTCTAGGTGCAAACGTTCTTCTCAGAATTCCGGTACCTACACCAGTAAGGTTTTACCAAGAGAGACTTGTAACCCTGTATTTAATTTCACTTGCAATATTCAGAAAAATAATCATAGCTGACAAAGTGCAATACCTTCACACTTGTTTATTCCTAAACTAATAACAAATTCCATTATCTACAACCCACAGCTTCTACATGGAATTCAAATTCAGGAAAGACAAGTGTGTTGCTATGTATAAAACACAAGGCTTGTCCATAATACAAAACAAAACAGAGATAGAAAGTTGCCCGTAAAACACATGATGTTTGTAAAGCAGTGTTTAGCTTATTAACTGAGAAGGTGCTGTGGGAATTACAAGAGCTGCCAAAAGCTGAAGAACCAGCAAGGGAGCAAAGACAGCTGTTAATATCCAAGCTGGATAGAACATGAAGAAATAGAAGAGTAACCATTGCAAACAGAGTCTAGTGTGGAATATAGAGCCCAGGAAGCAAAAGATAAGTAAATGGAAAAATGACTTAACATGAGACAGATGTCTTAAGGCAAAAAAAAAGAAAAGATAGCAGAAAACTATAAGGCTGCTTTGGATAGAAAATCAATTTAAGCAGAAAAAAAAATACATTTTAGGTCTCTTTTCTGCTTCTATATTGCAAGGAGATAATCCACACCAGTCAAAGTTCTTTCAAAGCATTTTAACAGCAATGATACCAGGTGCTAAGTGAGACACATTTTAAAGAGATTGCTTTATCTCACAATACCACATGAACATGGAACAGATTAACTGATCAGAAAAGCTTTTGATTTGAGCAGACACTGTAATTTTAAGTAGAGAACAGGTTTAGTTACAGAATTCAAATATTTAGGAACACATGACTTTGTTAAAGGAGAACAAAGGATGTCTGATTTCTTGTTTCTGACTTCTGGGTCCTTACCTGGCCTGTTTGTGGCAGCCATAATGAAAACCTGCTGCCGATTCTCCAGCCCATCCATCTCGGTGAGGAGCTGGTTCACTACCCGCACACTGGCTCCTGACTTTGGAAGGAGAAATTTGTCAACAAAACCAAAGGAACACTGGGAACGTGAATATTCCAAGGTAAAAGAAACAAAAGACCTATTAACTCCCTGCACTGAAATATTACTCAAAGAAAAAATTTCTTTTGCACACTTTCAATGTAGCTGCATTGCTGATTCCTTCTCTCATACTCTCAGTACATCTCCATCCCAAATTCATGCTATCTACACACTTCCCAAATATTTTTACACGTGGCAAACCTTTTCTTGCCCATCAAAATTAAAGGACTCACTTGAAGGAGTACATACAAATGTTTGTACTAGCTGCTCTGATATCTACCTCAACAAGACACAAAATTTCTCAATATTCAGTTTTTTGAGGGAAAAGAGTTCTTAAATATTGAAACCTCTGAAACAACATTTTAAGCAGGTGAGCTACTGAGAGGTAAATAGTAATTCCATAGTACTGACATTCTATAACCAAACTTAGTAACTTAACCTGAATTTCTCTGGATATTTTTTTATATATGCCTATGAAAAAAAGTATTAAGCTTTATAAAACTTGACCAACATATTTCCCTCAAATAAAAGTTTAGTAGATTGCTTTTCTTGGGAGATATCCTTCTGGGAAATTCTGTTGCCTGCAATATCCCAAAAGCTGCAACTGAGAGTATTGATTTGTGGAGATATCCCAAGGCAGACTCACTTCACGGTCAGACCTCCGCGGGCACAAAGCATCAACTTCATCAAAGAATATAACACAGGGGGCTGAGTTCCTGGCACGCTGGAACACCTGACGGACAGCACGCTCACTTTCACCCACGTACTGAAACAATATGAGACACAGCACTGAAACAAGGTAAGACACAAAGGTTTTGCTTGGAAAAAAAAATCAGTGGCTTTAAACACTATTTAAGGTACTTTGCAAGGGAGAAATGCAACCCAGTAATCTGTTTTTTTTCAGACAAGTCTCTTATCTCTGTTTCCTTACTGATCATGATTTACACGGGAACTGTCACTAGTTGACTTTTGACAATTTGCAGTACATTCAGAGTTTAACAGAATTCCTTTTTTCTGGACAAGAACTCTAACTTGCCATAATTTTGGTGATGAGAATTAACAAATAGAGTCTTAATTAAGGACCCTGTTGTTCAGCTGTTCATAATCAAACCCAGTGAGCAATGTGAACACAATGAACATCTGAAATTCACAGAGTTGTTGCCTGAAGACAGGCTTGGTGGTAGGGAACTGAAAAGTCAGCCAGAATTTCACTTTGAATATTGAATTGTAGGAACAGGGGCTGTGAAGTTGTAAATGCAAACACTTAATTTTTTCCAAACAAATATGTTTTGAGACAATTTATATGTTAACACAGTCTCTGAACCACAGCCAACCATTTCCTCTGTATTTCACAAGGAATTTGGGCTCCTCATTAACTTAAGTGTTCTATTTCCTGTCTGTACCAGTACTTGAAGTAGACATATAAAAAAATATTTGGGAAGACATCAATCAAATCCAGTATGTGGGTTTCAGCTTACACATTACTGATAATGGCCCTACTACATGGGAGCTACAGCCACCTTGCTCAGCTCAACACATTCTCTTGACTCTGAAAGCGACTGAAGTTACATCACAGCACTTCTAAGTCCAGTGCTTTGAAAATTTGAACTACAGCACTTTAATCTGTTGACATTTAAAATCTCCATGCTACAGAAAAGCAGTGATGTATGTAGCTGGTCATTTACAAACCCTTCTTCAAGTAAAGAAGGGTTACCTGCCACGTAATTTAAACTAAGATAAATATTTAAGCTACATAGGTGATTTTTTTCTTTTCACATGAACAACTTCACTGCTAAAAACTTTAAGGACAGGTTAAATAAGGCAATTCCAGCTGCACCAGTACCAGTTGTGTAATTATCAGGAATTTTGCTTGCCCCACATTTTGGACAAGAATTCCATAAATAACAAAAGCCCCATGATTAGCACATACCATATTTAGCAGCTCAGGACCTTTCACAGATATGAAGTTCAGTCCAGACTCGTTTGCCACGGCCTGTAAAAAAGGCAAAGACAGATAGATGAAGATATATATAAAACACAAATTTATCATGTCTGCTTGGGTTCTGTCCATGGAGTAATAAACAAATATAAGGGGAGGAACATACAGCTAGCAACTGTTTGCAAAACATAGAAAACAGTACAAAGTATAATTATATGCAATTAAGAGTGGGAGGGGAGTGGGGAATTTAGCAATGTATTCTCTCTCCCTGATGAGGCAGCTCCAGATGCACACCCCACCCCCCACACCAGCTGCAGAATGTCCAGTAACTATGGGACTTAAAGATATATTCAACTCCCTAAGAGCACCTGAATGAGAAACTATCTGAAATTTGCATGATTATCTGCATTTACATGGAGATGTGGCAAGAACTGAAATGCTCAAGAAGCACAATAGAAAGAACTATGGTCAGTAAGAGCTGCAGAGTACTCCCAAATACATAATTTAGTTATAGTAAAATATTCCAAACAGAGTTTCTTCTCGTCTTTGCTACTTCTTCCTTAATCAAGCTCATTCCTTCAGGTTTGCAGGAATTCCCTATCCATTCAAGCAAAGTTATATTTTTATGCAAGAAAAATCAAATCACTTCAGCACAAAGGCCTAAATTTAGATTTCTGATTAAATGTGGTGCAAAAGGCCAACTTCCTGCACTATGATTCAGACTCATCCTACAAAAACATCCATTTCAAGAGGATTCTCCAGTGTTTTTAATGATGTTTAGAAAATGCATTACCTTAGCTAACAGTGTTTTGCCACACCCTGGAGGCCCTGCAAGCAGGACACCAGCTGGAGTAGTCAGGCCCAGAGCTTTAAACTGCTCCGGGTTTCGCACAGGTGCCTAAAAACAAATTACCATTGTTATTTCTGGCATAAAGAAAATAAGAAACTTTTCATTTTAGTTACAGCTGGATGAAAAATCATTCATAGCAAGTTCTTTATTCCAATTTTTTATAGACTAAAAGAATAAAGATTTCATCAGCAACTTAATATCTTACACTGCTAATTACCCCTAAATGGGAGAAATATCCTTATTTAGAGGAAAAGATTTTATTCACCAAAGTTACCTAAAAGTGTTCATGTTCAAGATTGCTAAGCTTCCAGCTAAGTAGTCCCCAGTTCTTCGTGTGGTAGTTGCATAACCAAGGTTTTTGGTACACAACTTCTGGAATACTTAAAGATTGAGCAATACAAACACACTGGAAGCATGAATATGAAAAGCAAAATATTAAATACGAACACCAGACTTCAAACAAATTCTGAAGTAAATTATACAAGCATGACTGTTTTAAATAAAGATATTGCAAAACAGCCCTATACCTTAAATAAATATAAAAAACCAACAGGTTTCTTTCCTGCACAAGAGTGCAAAAGCCCTCTGGAAGTGAGGTTAGGACATACCAATATTGCCATGGTCAGCTCCTCCCGAACATCTTCCAGGGCTCCGATGTCTGCCCATGTCACATCAGGGATTGTGACAAAGCCTTCTCTCTTGGCAGAGGGTTGCACTGATGACAGTGCAACAATAAAATCATTCATCTCAATGCACAGCTTCTGCAGCTGCTCCTCAGGCAAGGGGGCTTGCTCCTTCAGCAAATCCAAAAGTCTCTGCAGTTCATCCTTAATGTACATGGAAAGGGAGAGAAAAAGATTATGCAACTGGGTTAGACTTCCAGAACCATTTTAAGGGCTTTTTCAAAGCCATACTTCAACTATCAATCACATTATTATATACAATGCACATAAAATATGTAAATTACTATAAATGATAAAAATGTTTCAGGGAAGCTCTGTATACATTTAACAGGTCTGAAAGCACTGAGCTGAGCCTAAAAGATGTTACAGAAAATGAGCTAGCACATGTATTTTGCCTTCCAATTCTTCCTACTGCTTCTCCCACACTGACAAGGAGAAAGGTATTTCCATGCTGAAATTTCCAAAATACGTATTACTTATATGTATTAATTCTGCTTTTAACAAGAAACTGCTTTCAAGAGAAAGTGAAAACTGCTGGACAGCACAATTCCAACAATTTGCAGAATATTCAGTTCCATATCAACTGTTAAAACTCTTAACACACTTCTAGAACGTTCACTTTGATTTAACACCTATCTAATTTCAAGACAACTCATTTCCTCAGCCTGGTTAGACCTGGTTCTGCAATCAGGCCCTGATAAAATTTGGGCAAACAGGACAGAGATGCAGGGTAATGCTTTTCTGCACTGCCCCATGTTGCAGACCACAGCGACCAAGGGAGGTACATTCCAATTTCTCCAATCAGTTCCATACTGGGAACTGAGAAAACATTTCATCAAAGAACTTTAGATCTTCACAACATAAATGCATTCCCATTCTAATACAGAAAGGCAGTAGCAAAGCAAACTGGTACTGCACTACAAGTAAAACTGCATCAGGATTTTCATTATAAAATAGAGGGAAAAAAAGCCCAAAAACTGTGTTAAGTTTCAATGTTTTTCCTACAGGAGTAGAAAGAAAAAGTATCACTTCCTATCAAATTCAGATAGGATAGCTCTACAGCTGACCACAAAGAAATACAAGTGCTTTGAATGCCTAATATTCCTTTTAGGTCCTCCCTCCTCCTCTTAACAGAGCCATTGAGAGAACCTCCGAAATAGCCACGACCACTGGGTTTGTTTACTCTAATTGTGTGAATGATTTTTAAAGGTTTTGTATGTTTATTTTACCATTATAAACATAATACAAGGGTTTTAATGACAATACCCTGTATTAGACTATGTCAACCTCCTGCCAGCTATCAAAACATGGCTTTGTTAGGATTAGACTTCCTCATTCTCAATGACCCCTTTGATCATGGTGATGTTGATAAAAGCTGCAACTACCTGCCCTTCCCCACTTTTTTCTGGCTACAGCAGGCCCCAGGAAGCACTGGGAGGTATAAGCACCATGCTTATGTTACACTAATACAAAGGCTTACTACAGCTTTTTATACTGATTCTTGTCATCACAGCAACACTGCTCTTTGACAGCCCTCCTGAAAACAGAACCTGAGCACAATGGGCATTTAGGCCCACTTATCTCCAGACAAATCTTTAGGAGGCCTGCACATAATGAAGGCATATACAGACTCCGAATTTTGAGAAGGAGGACCAAGGATTGCTATATAAAGTTGTTCTGCTTCACTAACCTTCATGTTACTTAGACCAGAGAGTAATTCTGGCACTTGAAATACTAATTTCTGCAACAAAGATCCACTTGTGCTGCATTTTCACAGCTCCTCTCTTACTCAAACCTGCTACAGGTACTAGACACATGTGATTTACTTCAAGTCATCACATAGCTGGAAGGCAAACAAAGGCTGCATAAATACTTCTAGACTGGTTTACTGTAACTCTACCAGGTCAGGGAAGAGCCCTAGGCATCATCACAGACATGTCACTGAGGGCACAGCAAACAGCTGGTGCAAAATACGCAGTTCAAGTCTGATACTTTTAAAATTCTGTTATAGTCAATACACTTTTGAAGAGAGGTACAGCCACTCTGAAACTCTGCTCTGTTAGAAGACAAAACAACGCAACACAAACAAAACAAAAAATCCCAGGGAAAAAACACACCTTGTATAAAAACATGAACATAATTTTTAGGACTGGGGTTCGGGTTCTACTTTTCCAGGCCCATTATATGGGTCATTAGCAGTTATGCTCCTGCCTTAGAAGCTGCCACTTCTACATCTAAATTTAATATTAGGTTGGCTGTGGATGTTTGAGGATTTATGAGAAATGACTTTCATAACTGCAAAGTGGCTCAACTCTTCAGATGTTAAGAACACACGCTTCAAGGGACACATACCTTAGGTGGAAGTTGTGGTTGGTTGGTGCCCTCTTCCTCCAGGATGTCTGCTCCTACCCCTGGGCTTCCTTCAGCCGTGCTCCCCCCAGGTGTGTGGTGCTCCCCAGATGTTATCAGGACCCTGTTGACTGTGCCCATGGCTGCCTCACGGCACAGGGCCATCAGATCAGCCCCCACATAGCCCGGAGTCAGCCGTGCCAAATGACGGAACTCAAACGACTCTGGGAGCTTCAGTTTGCGACACAAAGTCTGAAGAATTCTAATCAAGTACGGGAAGAAAAAAAAAAGAAAATATAAAGCTGGAGAAAAAGCTGTTACTTTTTTTTTCTTCACATGAAAACAAACAGCATTTAATGTCTCTTTCAGTCCACATGAACTGAAATAGCACAGTGGGAAATTTTTGCTCAAGTAGGAAGTAACCACCACTGAAACCCACAGAACTGTGCTATAAACTTCCTGTCACTTCTTAAACAAAACCCAACAGCCTCAACCAGGCATTACTAATCAGTAGTTTTGACGACTTAAGAATTACAGGTCACCTTTCAACTCTAATATTAAAAACTGACAGGGTAAATCTCAGTGTACCACGGAGATGCACACAAGTTATCCTCTGATAAATTTAACCTTGTACTCCTAACAACCTAAGGCTGCAATGTCTGCTCCATGCCACTTTTTAGAAATTTATTTACTGAAGAACATCTACAACAAGCTGTTCTGCAAGAAGCAAATGAAATCAGACTGTGTGAGGAGCTCTGGTTTAATCTTCAGTATCTTTACCTGACCACTGAAAGCAGAATACAAGAATACAACAGCAAAATATAATTTCATTGGGAAAATATTTTTAAAAGGCAGCACAAACCAAAGAAGTCCAGATCAGTAACATACTCCTAGTTCCAATAAAAACTAGTTCAAATTATTTCTAGATTAAATAATGTAACTACAGAAAAGTTATGAAAAACCCAAGTGATTAAACTCTTCAAAACTCTAAAATTGTAATATATTTCATCTTTTTCCCTCCCCACTAGCAAGTTCTGTCATCTCTTTTCAATCTTTATTAGGGATAACAGCCTGTTTCTCAAGATTTTTTAACCTGTCTGACAAGAGCTGCAGTTAATCGATTGAGTTGAAGTGTAAACAGTTCAGGACTACAAATGGCTCATTCCGAATTTGCACAAGAAAACACTTTACAGGTAAAGCAAGATCTCCAGGTACACTTTCTCATCTCACTCCACCCCTTAAGGCTGCAGAACCACAACTCAGCAGTTCAAATCTTGCCTTCAGCAAGACTCACCCTGTAAATCAGCACACTGTGAGGACTTATAAGGTCTATGCAACCCTTTCATTTTAAAATAAAGGAAGAAATCAACACCACCATGCTCTCCAAAAAACAAAACAGAAAGGAGGAGGGAAGAATTTAAAAAGAAAATCATCAGTCCCTGTAAACCTACACCTCCAGGAACAAAAATACAAACAAACAACACCATGAATGCCTGTGACTCCACCCGAACCTGTGAATGATCTTTACACACCACGATGGCTCTGCCATCCACAACTCCTCTCCATGCTATTTTTGGGAATATCATCATTTTACCATGCACCTAGGAACTATCAGAGAATCACAACTCTCCTCAGGTACCCATTAGTTCTGCCTCTAACCACCTGCATGTCTTGCCCACAGCCAAGAGGAACACAATTAGTACAGGGCAGTAAATCTGGAGGAAAAAAAAAGGGAAGAGGAAAAAAAATAAAAAAACCCAGGGGAATAAAAGCCTGAGTGCTGACAACACAAAGTGGGCAATACTGCAGGCCACTGTGTTTGCCTCTTCAACCTGAAAATATTATTATTTGAAACTAAGAAACTTATCCTTTAACCTTTCTTTCCTTTCCATAACAAGATAAGCGGTAAGTTTTTCAAACTTCCCTTCCTGTGTTTTTTGCTGTTGAGAAAATGTGTAGCAGCTCCTTTTTAATTAAAAATGCAAAAATTGATTTATTTCTTTTAACTTAGTCTGATAGTCATAGATCTTTGGAGTAAAAAGGGACAGTTACACAACACAGGATGACTGCATCTCAGCTTAATGCCTGGACTGGTTGAGGAAAGGAATGGAAGAATCCAGGCCTGTTGCTTAAGGTACAAACAGCCTTTACTTAACTTACATTCCTAATTTAATATCTACATTGGAAGCACCAAAGACAGAATGTTAACTTCCTGAACATGAGGAAAGACATGTTATGTCTTAAATAATAAAAAATTAATAAAAAATTAGATCATCTGTACTGTTAAGGCACTAGGAAAGTTATTAACATAATGTTAAAAGCAGATCTGCACACAAGAATGGAAATTACTCCACATCTAGGCAGAGCTACCAAGACAAATAGGTGCACACTTAGTCTCTTCTGCAACTTTTCAGTGTGTGCTGACCCACAGGTGTGTACAGGTACAAACAGAACTAAGCACACCAAAGTACTTTTCCTTAATTTGTAAGTCAACTTGCACATTATTTTCTTATTTGTCAATGTATCAAAAAGAAAGTTTAACTTCACAACACATACTTCTCTCTTGCCCCTTCATCTGGGATCCCTAAACAAATTTCTCTGTCAAATCTCCCAGCTCTCCTCAGTGCAGGGTCCAGGGAGTCAGGTCTGTTTGTTGCTCCAATAACAAGGACCTGGGTGGTGGCAGCCACATTATTCAGGTCTAAGGGAAATAAGGAAGGAAGTCAGTACACATATTCACTGTCCAAACTTTGTTCCCATATCTGTGGGACTCTGTTTCTGCAGCACATTATAGTAGTCAGCAGAGATAAAATAATCAGTCAGACTGTTCATCTCTGTCTCTACTATCTAAAACTTGAATTTTGCACAATGAAACAAAAATTTAAAAATTAACAGATTCATTAATTATGAATAAATTTAACAGATTTCCCATTATTTCTGTTTCTACAACAGACAGGCTAATATAATGCTATACAGACGACTGTGAAAATATTGTACTAACACCCCTTCAAATTTATTATGATCTTCCCACCATTCCCCAGGCAAACTGTGTCAAAATAAGAAAAGTTATTGCCACTACCTCCTCTAAAGTAAGCACAAGTCACTACTGAAAGGAAGCAGACAGTGAGCCTGATAATTATAATCTGTTTTTAGCACAGCTGCTCCTGAAACTCACCATCCATACAAGTGAGGAACTGAGCTACAATCCTCCGCTCCATGTCCTTGGATGCGACTTCTCTCTTTGGGGTGATTGCATCGATCTCGTCAATGAAGAGGACACAGGGAGCACTGGACTAAGGAACAGGGAAGATTCATAATTACAAAATCACACTGACAGAGAAAGAGATGTTTCAGGTTTTCTGATCTCTAACTCTTACTGCAAATCTTCTGTACAATCAAATCCTGGAATAATTCTGTTGTTCTTGCTGACAATCTGGAGAGCCAACATTGATCTGAAGCTATGGAATGATTAAGGCACGAGATATTAAATTTTAGACAGTCTCCAAGCAGTGTCTAAAATTTAAATATACCTCTGTGTTGCCTTATGTTTTCCCTAAATATTCCATTGTGACTGCCCGCTGAAGTCCATAAACAACAATCACACAAGAAAGGTCTGGTTAGGTTTATTGTTTGTTTTGTTAGTGACATTAGAGATGTGGATTTTCAAGAGTAGCATTATTGCCACACAGAATGAAACAAAAGGAGCAGTAGGTGGTCATGGAACTTCAAGACTACTACAGAGCCCGACCACATTCAAAGAGTAAAAATGAGCAGTAAGAAACTCACACAAGTGTTCTAAACTTCCATGAACTTCATCAAAATCCAATAATAATACGGATCAATAATTAGTGAAACTAATATAACGGTGCTTAGCTGATGTAAGACCATTAATATTCCCGAAAAGCACTCGTTGTGCAAAGGGATACTTAAGGAAAACAGCGGAGCCTTGCTCCAAAGAAGTTCCCCAGCGGCACTGGGTGATCCCAGCTCCGGCTGCGCCATCTCGTGGTCATTCCCTCCCGCTGGCACCGAGGGGGAAAGGCCGGGAAAATCCCACCGCACACAAACCATGAGTCATCTTTGTTATTGGCTTTCCCCCTGCACAAAAACTGCTGCGAAAACTACTTAGGGGAATGTAGGAGACTATAGAAAGGCAAGAGATTTTATTTTAGACGTATTTTATGCAATAGATGTTATTTCTGTAACAGCAATTAACAGCAATTTACAGCAACCTCCCCTTGATCACTACACATACAAAACATGCATAATTTCTAAAAACTCCTTGTCATAACCTATGTAATTTTATTTTAAACAACTTCTTAATAAGGCTCTCTAAAAATTAAAATTTAGTATGAACAGGAAACATAACAAACAGCTTTGCAAACAACCTTTTTGCCCTGTTTAGGGGCATGCCTTAAATACCTACAAACAGTTTAGGGGGAGAATAGAAAAATGAAATAAAGTCAGAAAACCAGAACATTCTCAGGTCAGGAACAGAAGACCGGCCTCGTGAAATAAAACATCAGCCTCGTACTAAAAACCAGAAACATCTGCATTTCTTAAAATTATCTCAACCTGTCTTGTTCTCTTTGCTTCCTACTACATCCAGAAGTCACACCAAAGCAAGACTCCAACTTTAACTTTTCTCCTGCTCTTATCATGTTTGTTCCAAATTTCCTGCTCTCTGCCTAGACTGCCACAGCCTAAAATCTCTCAATTCACTCAAATTCCATGCCATACAAAACTAGCAAAAACCCCTTGTCACAAAAAAGCACAATGAATGGCTCTTAATTTTTTTTTTATATATCAAGCCAAGCAGATCCAAATATGTAAATAATTTATGTTGCTCTCTTTACATTGCTATGATGAACCATCTTTTGTCAAGGCTTCAGAATAGTAAGCTTTGTGCTCTGTGAGATCATGACAGTACAATGGAATTCTGGCCACAGAAGGGGAGACAAGTCATGTGTGTAGCAGGATAAAGATTCACTCACATTTAATTCAAACCACAGCAATGGTATGGATCTTTATAATGAAAAAGACAAACAATTCACAGAGCTATTTTCAGTGGGTGTCTTACCACAGCCTGCTCAAACAGCTCTCTCAGTTTCTGCTCAGATTCCCCTGACACTCCAGACACAATCTCTGTTGCTGCCACCTTCAGCATTGGGAGCTCCAGCTCCTGGAGGAAACAAGGAATATTTTATGATATATCCAGAGGTTAGAAATGCTGGCTGTCCTTAGAGGACAAACATTTTTCAGTATGACATCTTTTAAACCTACAAATTACATACTCAAGACTAAATCTTTAGGAATTGGTAAAAAAGATAAGGAGCATCCTCCAACTTAAAATGGGTAATAAAGCATTGCTTAGCAGTGTGGAAGGTATTCCCCAACAGGTTTGGTTCCCAGAGTCCTGTTCCAGAAATATCTGCGCAGGATTGTACAGTAAGACATTTGCAAGCCTCACACTCAAAGTTTTCTGCTATATCAAAGTTTTCTGCTATATCACAACTGCAATATTAATAAACTGTAGCACAGTAGTGCTAGAGGTTGTTGCAGCCTATTCCAAGGCCTTGGAAATACATATAAAAGAAAACTATCCCTAATTTAACATTTAAAGAAAATGAACCCTAAGTTATGCAACTCAAGGCTACCAGGGACTCTATGGTGCTCAAAGAAGGTAATTTGCCTAAAAGAGCACTACTGAAAATCTCTTATTTAAAAAAAATATTTAAGAAGCAGTCATTAAATTTATTTAATCTCCAAGTTTTTCACTTGTGACATGTTTCTTTCCACAAATGTAGTACCTTTCCAGCACACGGATACTTACTGAAGCATTAAATATCATCAAATTATTCAAAGGGTTCTATTTTACAATAAGAAAGATATTCTAATATTACAAAGAAAACATCTAAATCTTCTTAATTAAAACATCTGAAACAATGTCAGAAGCGTGTAACCAGCATTTCAGGAATAAATATATTTTCTTTATCTGCACTACAAAAGTCAGTAATTTACATGCATTTAAATTTAAGGTTATAATCAGTAACATTTAAGGAGCAACTGTGTTAAAGAAATGTCCATGGCTATCACTGAGAGCCCTTTTTTATATCCAAAACAGGAACAGTAGCACAGCAGCTTCAATTTCACCCCAAACTATTAACACCAGTAATGTCATGTACTCTGAAAACATCAGTATGACACAGACAAGGCAAGATCCAATTCTGGAATTCAGAAATCAGCTGTTTAATAACCAACAGAGTCAGTGTAATGACTTATAAAAGGTGGTAAGGTTGAGCCTAGATTTGAAACAGTATGGTAAATTTAACCAAAATTATCTTTCATTTATACCCTTCTCAAAACACCTGTGTCTGTATTGCTCTGTTGTGGGAATGCCTCCAAGCAGTTAAATCACAGATAAAACCTTGTCACTATGACTCTTTATGTATGAGGTTCTATCAAGTAAAAGATTCAGATGGAATTCAAACAAAGGAAGTAAAGATTAACATATTTCAGACTATCACAGGATGGCTAAAATGAAAAGCTCTAGTCTCTTCTGAAAGAATATTGTTCTCTTTCCCTCTAAAAATAACCCAGAAAAGGAAGAAGCTGTAAATGTGAAGCCATCTCACCCCAGCAATTGCCTGTGCCAGGAGTGTCTTTCCACATCCTGGTGGCCCATGCAAAAGAAAGCCCCGAGGTGGAACCACTCCTAAGTGGGTGTAGACCTCAGGATGACGGATGTGAAGGAGCATCTTGCATATTTCCTGTTAAGAACAAGCGAAATCTCCATTTAAATTGCAGAAATTAGTATTTGCTATGCTTATAGACAGGGCAAAATAAAACAAGTTCTGTTGATCAGTCTGACTTCAATGACTGCTTACAGAAAGATTATTTAGAGAAAAACCAACAACCTTGCTTTTGGTATAAGCAGTTTGACTCAGTGCCATGCAGATACATTACTCATTTACTCATGCCATTGCAGAACTCTGCAATATTTCTTCTCTGTCATTTTTCATGACACATTTCATTCAGTGCATCCTGTAGCCCACCAATAAAATTTTAACTAACCTTTAATGTTTCATCATTGCCTCCTACATCCTCAAACTTCACTGAAGGGTGGTAAAGCTCTGACCCCTTATTTCTCACTGTTAAAGAAGACAAGACACAAATTTAGCCATGGCGTAAATGTATTTGCTAATACTGAACAAAACGTACTCAGCCTAAACAAATAGCTAAGCACACAGTGTAATATTATTTTTCAGTAGTAGACATGGGATTGCGGTAGTATTTTAGTACAACATTAAGGCTGAATTTCTTTTAAAAACTGCCTGGGATCACTTCTCTGCACATCAGAAAATACTTCTCTGGTAACAGATTCCAAGGTCTAATACTATCTCTTTGTTTGGAGTAACATACCAAAAATAGCTTCTCACCTTTCTTAAGTAACATGGATTCAATTTCTCCATCTATGTCTGGAAATTCTCCTTTTTTCCTTTTTGCTCTCCTGCCCTTTGTCTTTTTTCTTTCACTCTCCAAGACAGAAAATTCTGTTGGTTTCTAGGACATAAAACCAGAATTATATACACAAAACCTTCCAAGTCAGTGAACTTCTGCAAAAACTTAAACTACAAATTATATAAATAAAGACAAGAAATGCAGGAACGTACACCTTTTTGCAGGAACTCTTTTTACTTAGGATTTGCCTTATTTTTAAATGGGTCAATTACAATAGTCACTTTTTTGTTAAGACAACAGATCAAAAAAACCTAACAAACCCCCTCAAAACTACTAACCAAAATCAGACACCAGTTATTTACATGCCAAGGAGGAATCCACTTTGGGCATGAATGCAACCATACAAATGTATTTATTCCATTGGAAACAAGTTTTATTTCTAGTAAGTCACAAGGGGGTGTAAGAAAATGTTATTCAGTGCTAACACAAGTTAAGTGCATGCGAGAGAAGGACTATTACAGGATAAAAGAAATAAAAAGAAGTTTCCCCAGAATCACTAAGACTTTACCATTGGCTAAGGAAAAACACTTGCTGTGGCTGCAGCAAGCCACAGCCCAGGTAGTGGTCACTAGCAAATGCAATAAATAACAGCTATGTTCTACTCATCTTTCTCTCAGTATGGACACTAATCTGGGTCTCCTTGATACTGACAATTACATTTTCCTCAAAAAATTCTGGAAGAAATTCATTACTTGGTGACTTTCTACCTTCTGTCAAACATGCTTGAAATGGGCCTGTGGCAAGCACATTTCTCTCTCTCTCTCAGGATTTTTCATAAAGGTGCACAGAGTGAAATGAAAGAAAACTATTTCTATTTCTGCTCCTTGTTTTTCTCATGTGGAATGTGTTTGGAGAATTGTTTACCTGGAATAGTTGCTTGATTGGATCATGGTGGATTGTTTGGGCCTGATGGCCAATCCAATCCACCCGTGTCTGGACTCTTGCAAGAGGGTCACAAGTTGTGAGTTAGAGATATAGTTAGAACAAGTAAGTTTGTAGTTTTTAGTATCTTCCTTTATATAGTATATTAATATATTTTAACATAATTATAATAAAGAAATAATTCATCCTTCTGAATTGAGTCAGACATCCTCATCTCTTCCCATCAGGTTTACCTACATTTACAACATGGGCCAATTCTATTTATGCATCTACTTAGAACACCTTGGGTTTGTGAAACACAAAGTACCTCAGAAATCACTTTCTTTTCCTCTCCTTCTCCATCCTCAGAAAGGTCAATGAAGAAGTCTTTCCCGTCAGGAGTTTTATCAATGAACCAGCCACCATCAGAGATTCGTCTTTCACCTCTGGCTTCTGGTGCGAGGGTGCTCGTGTGAGGTGCTGTTCTCACACGAGGAGAGGTCTCCACTGGGTCATTTTTTGGAGTGGATGGAACAGAATCAGGATTTCCTTTCTTGTATAAGCTCAGCAGGGAACTGTTCATGTGATTTGCAGACTGCAGATTTACACATTTGTAAAGAAAATACACGAGGTTTTAACTAGGATTATTTATATTTAGAGATCAATGAAAACTATTTAATAAACATAATTCAGCGTTATCCCTGCTGAAGAAAATAGGCAATGCATCTTCCAACCCACTCCTCTGCAAATCAAATGACTGCATATAAACCTGCATGTGTTGGCTGAAAGGGCAGCAGCCTTTGCAATTTACCCTGGAATGACTCCTGTTAATGAGCAGGCACCTCTTTTGGCAGTTGAAGATGTCATTCCTTCAATCACTTCACTCATTGTGATAGCCAAGTCCTTCAGGCTCTCAGTGTGACTCCCCAGAAGTGATTCCCCACCACAAGTTCCTCTTTTTCCTTCAGGAAACAGCCTCCTTCCAGCTCCACAGATTCTCAATTGGAATTGCTAACTCTGACTAGACCTTAACTCTATCTCCCTTTTCAAGCCCGCCAAGTGCAATTTCACAACATAGAATCATATATTATACAAGTACAATCATAATAAAACACAACTTACTAGATCTTCTGGATAATCATCATAGTCAGAGTCATCTGTGCCACTTCCAGTAGTGCTTAACAGGGAAGGAAGACAAAAACTATTAATTTATCAGAGCAGAACTGCAAGTGAGACACCTGTAAAAGTGATTTATACAATGTGGTTGCCCATAATCATGGTGTGTAGCCTAATGCTGTAGAGAAATTCCTGACTCCCATGCTCTCAATCTTCTGGTATTAAAAGTCAAAAATTGCATCTTTTCCAAGTGTGTGATGAGTTGGATCAACTTGCCAACCTGTCTGAAAGAGAGATCTATATAAAAGTGATGTAGAGTTCACTCTGATTCAGTTCACCAAGGGAAATAGGAGCAAATCGCTGCTGAACCAGAACAATCCTTCTGACAACAGTGTCCTACTTTCCCTTGAGATCCTCAATATCTCTTCCAGGTCAGAGAAAACACAGCACTCCATGAGATTATGGACAGAGTTAGGAGTCAGGAAATCTTCATTCCAATCTCACACCCACTGGTGATTTACTCTGAACAGCCTGTCTGGTAGTCTCATCGCTCAGATGTGGCCAGTATCTCTCACACCCAAGAACGATTAAGAACAAAACAAAGGAACTGAAACACATGAGGAACAGGGCATTATGTGGAAAACTATCAAGGAAGCCATAAGGTTGTCCACTAATTCAGGACTGTATGTTCCCCACAACAGAGAAATCATAATTGGCTCTAATATCTGCTTGTCTTCAGCACCAAAAAAGTTTCCAATAGCTACAGGTAACTTCTGAAGAACACAAGCCTATGGGATCCACCTGGAACCTTGAAGCAACCAAAATATAATAAACCAAACCCAGAAAGCTTTAAAGAAACACTAACAGCAATGACATTATTAATCTAGTGGTAAAAATTCTTCTTACTCATTTTTCTCTTGTTGTCTTGCTCTTTTTGCCACATGTTCAGATTCTAAAACTGCCAAATCTTCACGTTCTTTTTCATTACTGATTATTTCAAACACTGCAAGGAAAAAGTTCAACCATGTTAAGCATTAACAGCCAAAGCATAATCAAAGATTTTGGAATCTTGAGCACAATATTAACAGATCTACCTTTTGCAACTTGTATCCTAAAGGCATTTCTCTTTCTTCGTCCATAATCTACACTGAAAAAAACCAAAATAAACAGGTTGCACCAACTGATTTTTCTTTCAACATAATGTCATTCCCAGTGGAAAAGGTACATGGGAAGTTGACTCTCAAGCTTCCACCCAGGTTCTTATTAAAAACTACCTGGGTAAAAACGTGATTGTCCTGCTGAGCAACCAGGCAAGTTATTAATTAGTGTCTTACTGGATCCTCTATCCCTCCCCCATGTCTGCACTGAGGTGTCATTTTCTCTCACGTTTTAATCTCACTGGGGTGAACCCCAACATGCTGCAACTAATCTGCAGCTTTTTATTTAAAACAAAAAAAAAATCATCCCATGAAAAACACAAACCACAGCTAGATCTTATAATGCTAATATGAGCCATTAAACATATCAACAGAGGGAAACAATCTCATTGCTTCAATCAACCTCAACAACTGCTAATGAAGGCAACATAAAGAAAATTATAACTTTCATAATGAATGCAATAGAACAGACTACTATATTCTGCATTTTGAACACAGGATATAAGAAGACAAATCTTGGCTCACCTGTAGGTTTTCTGCAAATCAGATGCTAGAATTCCAATGTCAACATACTCCCCACATTTACTACTTGCAAGATACTGAAATGAAGAATTGTAAGCAGGGAATAAAATCTTTGTCAATCATTTCACCAGAACAGCTCTACCAAATATACCTATTTTAAATTCTTCCCTCCTTAGAAGTTGAAATGAGAATCAGAATCAGCTTTTCACTCCTTGCAACACACCAGAAAGTATTTCCCAATGAAATGGGAAATGCTTATTAAAGCACAGATTACTGGGCAGCTCTGCTTCCTGGGGAAAGGCAGCATCCTACATCTGGGGAATTTGATGACTTCTGTTGGGTCAACTCTGTTACGTTTATTTAGCAAGAAAGCTAAATAAAAGTAACAGAGCTAACCCAACACCATCTTATTGTCCTGGTTCCCCTCAGTTATCCTCCTTTTGGTTTAGATCTCCTGCCCTAAAAATGAAACCATCTATTTGAATCAGCAGGGATACTCTCATAAGAACAACTTTAATCTTTACAAGACATTTCAGAGAGCACTATAGAGAACTATGTTAATAAAGTGAATTCTCTCTCCCAAGCATTTTTATTGCTGTGACAGCAGCTAATCCAACCCATTTTCAAACCCCAGTTATGAAAGTGTGAGACAATGTACTAAATTTCATGTACAACTCTACTCCATTTGCTTTCTTCCCCCACTCTCCAAATCAGCAGCAAGAACTTTTGATACCATAAAGATGGATTCCTTCTTGAAAAAGAGGAAGAAAATACAAAATCATCCTAAAAGATCTGGTATCACCAATGTCAGAGCAAGGAGGATTTCAAATCCTCATTTAAATTAATAACTCTATACAAAACAATCAAACTGAATACATATTTAGCTTTTAAAATTATGCTGCACTTCAGATCACCCATGGGCAGCTCCTGCTCAGCACAAAACATCAAGGCTACCATAAACCCAGCTGTGTTTTCCACTTTGGAATAGTCAAGACACAGTGCTCAGTGCGATCTTGTGAATTAAACCAAGCAGCCACTGTCTCATTTTAAGGAATTAGAAGTGGAGTATATTTATACAGAGGCTCAGAAACCTGGTGTTCAAGCTGCAAAGTCATTATAAACTATCATAAGATGTGATAAGATGCACTCGAAGGAATCACAGTTTTCCCTGTTGTTCCCACATTTATTTGGGAAGTAATCCCATTTTGTCCTTTTCTCAGCTATCCAATAAAATCACTGTACATGTTTCCAAACAAACAGCATTTGCCAGTATCACAGAACCGCAGGATCATTTAGGTTGGAAAAGACCCCAGGGACCATCAAGTCCAACCCCTGACTGATCACCACCGTGTCCACCAGACCATGGCACTGATTGCCACCTCCAGTCCTTCCTTAAACACCTCCAGGGACGGCGGCTCCACCACCTCCCCGGGCAGCGCATTCCAATGTTAGATCACCCTTTCTGTTTAGTTCTTCCTAAGTTCCAATTATATACATATACACACATATATATTTACATATACACATACCATTTACACATGCAGATGTATAGGTGTATATATATACACCACATGTATACATATACACATATATATCTACATATATATATACATACGCGTATATACACACATATAGGTACATATATATATGAATACTTTGAGTATTCTTTTGCCCCATTCATTCCACATGTGAAGCAGCAGCAGCAGCCAGCCTCAAGACCAGAACTACTTAAGAAGGCAGAAAAATGATAGAATAAAACCCCTAACTTTACAGAAAATTAAAATCAATAAAACAAACCAATAGACCTTTCTAAAGCGTTTTTAAGGCCTTTCTAAAACCCTCAGAGGCAGGGCCGTGGTTTGGTCCTCTCCTGCCACTGAGCGGGCCGGATGCTCAAGGCTCCTCAGCCACAGGGGGATACACGAGCCCGGTGCCGGTGGTACCGGTGGTGCCGGTGGTACCGGGGGTGCCGGTGGTACCGGGGGTGCCGCAGCGGGCGGGCGGTACCTGCTTGATGCGCTGCTTCAGCCGGGGATCGGAGACGCGGCCGGGCCGGCACCGCATGGCCGCCACCCCGCCTGAGAGCGGACTCCATTTCCCAGCGTGCCGCGCTGCGCGGGCCCTCCCGGGCGGGGCGGTGCCTACGGCGGCCGGGAGGGCCCGAGCGCTGCGGGCGCGGCGGCGGGATGGAGTCGGTGGTCTTCATCTTCTCGCTGATCGACTGCTGCGCCCTCATCTTCCTCTCCGTCTACTTCGTATCCTGCTCCTGCGGCGCGGGGGGCGCGGCGCGGGCAGGGAGGGGCACCGGGGCGGGCCGGGCCCGCTGGGGCGGCGGCGGGGCCGGTGGGCTGAGGGCGGCGGCCGCGGGGCCCGGGCGCTGCGGGGCCGCGGGGCGGGACCGGCCGCCCGCAGCTCCGCGGGGCCGCGGCTGAGGGACCGGGCGCGGCTGCGGGAGCGAGCGGGGCTCGGGAGCGGCTCGGGAGCTGCGGGGCCTGCAGAGCGCGGCCAGCGGCGCTCTCCGTGCGAGCCCTGCGCTCGTAGCTGCGGCTCCGCGGCGTTTCCATCTTCTTTTGTTAGGGACTGGTCCGCAGCCTGTGCTGGCTGGCTGGCGTTGTTGCAGTGTAAAGGCACTGATTTGCCTTCTTTTCCTTAGTTTTCTCAATAAAAGAGAACTGGCTTTCTTTGTTCTTTTTTTTTTTTTTTCTTTCACGTTCTTTCAATCTTGATGGGATTTTTAAGGGTCTGCACAGTTCTTCTAGTAAAACCACTCAAAAAAAAAAAATCAACCTAGAAGATAAGTTGTATGTTGAAAAATGAACAGACTTTTCCCATTTTTTAGGAATAGGAAAAAGATATCTTAGTGTTAATTTCCTCAGAGAAAAGAACCGTGAGCTCTGCAGGAGACAGCTTGGTGAGGTGCACACGTCCATCCTAAGACATTTTTGAGAGGACTTTTCTGTCTGAAAGCTCATTCAGTAATTAATGTTACTCTTATTATTTCTTGGCAAAGTGTTAATTAATTCAGTGTTGCTGTAAATGTTGCGGGAGAAAAAAAGGAAAGTAGATTTACAGCTTAAAACTGCACAATTTTGTGAGGAGAGTTTAAAAGTGCATTAGCTCCTCCTGCCCACTGAGTTTTGGTTTCAAGGGTTGTAGTAACAATTTTGATACTAAAAGTACTGAGTTTGCCTCCTTGGTCTGTTTTAAGGGCTGAACTGAACTTTAGCACTTGTACAACGGTTGCCCTGGAGAAAACATAATAAAATCACTTGGCCTGATGATAAAATGTAGCCAAACCTTCTCTCTAAAATAAGAGTGAGATGTAACAAAACACACCTTTGACAGAGCAAGGTAGAGCAAGGCAGTGAATGCTGAGAGCAGAGGGTTGTCCCCAGTTTACTGGCTAAAAGTAAAGCTTTATGTATTCTGAATTACCATACAGTGTTTCCTTATCCTGAACTTCAGATAATCACACTATCAGATCTGGAATGTGACTACATCAATGCTAGATCATGCTGCTCCAAGCTCAATAAAGTAAATTGTTCTTCTTTGCACTTGCTGTGCTTTGAGAAAACCACATCCTTTACCTAAGCATTGCAAATAACTGGGGTGTGATGGGTATCTGAGGTGCCTTGTTTGGCAGTATTTTGCATGTATCCCTTATTTCTGCTATTTTTTTTTTTTTGGATGTCCATTTTTCAGCAAATTCCATTACAAAAGTACCTTTTTAAATGAATCTGCTTAAAACTCTTGGCATTAAACCCATATGGCCTTCCCATGTGTGTGTTTACTTTGATTTAAAGGTGTCTTTTTCTTAATGTGAGATAGAATGGCAGAGAATCCTGTCAATCCAAGAATGTGTAATTGCCAGGGGCTGACCCAGTTTATGATGCCAATTTTTATATTGACCACCTTTCTTATCTTTTCCAAGCCTGGGGCTGTTTGTGGAGGTTTTAATTATCTGAATCCCTAAACCCACTCTTCTCTGCAGTGATTTCAAATGAGCTCTGTCTATTTTCTCAGTTCTCTTTCTTGGATGCTTGTGTAGAATAGTTGTGTTCAGAGAGCTGCTCTCTAGAAATGTTTGTGATGCTTAGAAAAAGCACCTCTGTTACAATATCTCAGGGCTTGATTTCTGCTTACTTGTGTGGAATCTCCCTGAAGGTATTAAATTTGTCCACACTGTGATGGAACACCCTGTCTCTGCTGTTACGTGGTTATAATCACATTGTAATCCCAAATAGATGTCTTTCTCATAAAGGAATTTACATGTGTGCGTGTAACTCTTTTCTCTTTCCCCTTTTTGTAGTGGGTGGTGCCTGAGGTGATCGGCCATGCTGTTGTCACGGTATTAATGCTTATTTCATTGCACTGGTTCATCTTTCTCCTTAACCTGCCAGTGGCCACGTGGAATATATATAGGTAAGTGCTCAAGGCATTGTGGGGTTTCTTTGTAGCACTGTTTCTGGTTTAGCTTTAAGTGTAGTACAAAAATGAATAATATGTCACGGGGAGATGTTTCAGTTGCCTTCTTGAGCTGCTAACAGTCTTCATTGATCAAACTGACATAATTTCTTGTCGTTAAAATGTCAAGAAACCAAACTGTGTAAAGGACATGACGCTTCTCGCCTTTGCTTGCATTCTCTTTGCATTCCTTTGCCCAGGAATCTCCATTTGTGGGTCATTTCCAAATTCATAGGAAATGATAGCAGATTAATTTGATTATGAAATAGTACTGAAAACAGAGTTAATTATGTTTTCATGCCATTCCTGATAGTGCTGTCAGCATAAAAGTGCTTAGGCTGGCATGGCTGATGGTTGTGAAACCATGGGGCTGTGGTGTTGTCCATTGCATCCTCCTTCATTTACTGACTTGTGCCTTCCCCTCATCTGCACTGGTTTTGGACCCCCATCCTGCAGGTTTGGGTTTGGGAAGGTTTGCAGCCTTTTCACCCTAGGACAGCTGTGTGTTACTCTGTTTGTACACTGGGCTGCCCCCCTTGGAAATGGTTTAGTTACCAGTGGGGGTTTCCATGTGGCAACACTGGGACTGTCAGTTCAAACCATGTTCTTTTTATCTGATATCATTTGGTGTGTGGAGAACTGACCCTTCACAGGTGTTTAGCTGATGGAAACTGGGTGTGGATTTGTCACAAATTATCTCCAGTCACTATACTGAGGGAACACAAGAACCCAAATGCTAAATGTACAGGTATGGAAAGTGGCTGTAATTCTTGTTTGCCTGAACCTGCCAGGGCTAACTGCAGGGCTGGGTTGAGTTGCTGGTAGAATTAAACAGGAAGTCTCACAGCTCTCATTACAATAAAGTTGAGGCTCTCTGTACTGACAACCTGGTTGGGCAAAATAGCTGTGCTATCTAAATTTTGATAAATATCACGCTTGTTTCCTACAGAGCTGCCAGCAAAGCCTTCAAATGTGTCTAAGCTGGAGAAACATGAGACAGTGTAACTTTATGCTTAATAAATAAATGTTGCCTAAATACACAAACGTAGGGCATGGTGTTGTTTGCCCCTCTCTATGTACAGCTGTGACCTGCAGTGACCAATATTTGGTTTGGGATCTGCTGGCAAGTTTAGGGTTGGATGTTTCATTCAGGCAAGGCTGAGACACCACAGACAGAATGCATTTTATTTGAAGCTGTCAAAATTCCTTGTGCTGGTTACCACTTTGCTGCTTCATTTTGTGTACCTATATTAATTTTTAAAGCAGGCTCTTGCTTTTGCTTCTAAAACTGGTTAAAGAGATTTTTAAAAGAGAAAATATTTCTATTTCTACTGTTGGGCAGTAAGCTTTGATTGCTGTTTTGTATTGACAGCTCTCATTTTATGTATGTCCTACACAGCATAAATATTCTGAATATCCTAAAATCCAGGATTGTTTCCTTAATTTTAGATGTGCAGTGTAGGCAATAAGAAGTCAAAATATTAGGCCTGTATCACTAATCCTCCCTTCTTTCTGTGGATCAAGGAGTTTCTCCCACATTAATAGCCTGGACTATCCCATCTCTAGTGAAGGAGTTGGAGGCCTGCAAAAGCAAGTGTGGGGTTTAGCTTTTCAGCTCATTAGGAACTGTAGTGATAGCACCAGGAATAAAGGGTCCAAAGTAAAAGAGGGGAAATTTAGGTTAGAAATACAGAAGAAGAATCCTATTGAGATTGAAGAAGCTCCTGCTTTGCAGTGTGAGTGATAGAGGGAAAGGTAGGATAATCTCTTCCCCTTATTCACTTTTCTTTAAAACTTCCTTAATCCCAACGACTGCATGGCAGCTATGGGCAGTCTGGGTTTAGTAATTCTCTCAAGGATTTCAGTGAGAGAGGAGAGGTTTTGTGTGGGAAGGGTATCAGAAACAATCCTGGGAAGGATAAATTAGTCAAAAACAGCATCAAGAGAGACTTCCAAAGTTGCAGCATATTTATTGTAACATCCTACTGGCCCTTCTTGTTCAGCACACTCATATGATATTTAACCTTTTTTGATTAATTTTGCAATGTCTCCAGTCAGACAGTTTTGTCTTATATTCTTCTTGTTTTAAAACTCAGAGGGAAGCATTCAGCTTTTTTTTTCTTCTTTGTTATATAGATATCCTTGAGAGAATAGGTCCAAATAATGAAATTCTTGCCATGCCTTTAAGATAAAACTGGAAAAGTAAAAAAAAAATTAAAAAAAAATCTTTACAATTCACTGAAAATTCTGGTCAGAACTTCTACATCCCTTTAAAAATTGGGAAATCTAGAGGGAAGTATCCTGTTGCTGTGGTAGCAGCTTCCACTGAATGGAAATCCTGGAGGCGCTACTGTGTATATTTATTAAAGCTGACAGTTTACTTGTTTGCTGCAGAAGTTTTTTTGCTGTGTAGAGGATGACAACTGGCTTGAGCTGGGTTTGTCAGCATTGAGCAGCATTGTATCCATGACTCAGCTCCTTAGATATAGAATATAGGCTGTCCTGCCTTGTGGGCCTCTTGGAAGAAATGCCTCACAGTTTACATAATTAAGTTATATCATTTAAGTGCCACCATTTTTTAAAAAAGCAGAATTAATGCATGCTGTCTTTATGGCACTCATATCCCAGACATGTAAGAAAAGTATGCATTCTGTTTCTAGGATAATTTGGTACAGGAAACATGTTCCTCCTTTAATTTCAATAAAATGTGTTACATTCCCAGGAGATGGGCAATAATTTGTGTGGTAACACTAAAAACTAGCATTCAAAACTTCAAATTTAGAAGAGAATTTCATACTGGAATTATTTAACATGAACTATTTTTAATGGGACACAATTGTCTTTGGTATTAGTCAAGTATGCTGCAGTGCTTTTCAGTGCCTCTGTGATAGACAACTGCTGTAGGCTGAACTTTTTCTTTCCTAATGTTCTGATGCTGCTAGAAAACATCCCTGTTGCTTGTTTCCTTTCCTTCCCCTCCTTTATGGAAATCAATGTGTTAAGAGGTGGAGAAATGTCTTTTGGACTACAAGTGTTGCCACTGGAGTATACTAAGAAAACTGAACAAGTGTGCTGTTCTGAGACCACATTTCTGCTCCAGCTTTAAGACAAAGGATTAAATTCCTGTATAGAAAGAGTCTGATCCCAGAAAGGCAGAGCCTGTATAACATCTGAGTGATGTTCTAGCCTGAGCTCAGCTGGAGTGAGAAATTCTTCTGACAAGAGAATGTGCTGCTGGCTCAATTGTCACAGGACATAAACATTTGGTTTGCTGGTTTCATGCTTCCTTGGCTTACATTCCACTCAGCTTTTGTTCCAATGTGAGTTTGGACAGCAGAACCTGACATCTTCAGTTCTGCCCGACTCCTCCTGTTGGCCTCAGTGTCTGTGCTGATGTGTCCCAGGATGGCTGTGACAAAGGCAGAGGTAACAGCACAGGTCCTTTGCTTTGGCTTATGCCATCTCATTGTGACCACTGGAGTTTGTAATTTTCTCTGTAAGGTTTTTTGCTAAATAAATTACTGATTCTTAGTTAAATTAGGTTATTTCCCAGTCCCTTTCATCTAATGCATCTTTCCACTGTGGGTGGGTGTCTTCCCCATGACAGCAACTAACTGCGAACAGCAATTAAAATGAGCTGGAATTGGCTGTTACCTGGGATCTCTCTCATTTATACATGGGAAGCTGGGCTGATGCTTTTAGTACTTCTTGTTCTCTTATTATTTGTGAGTTGTACTAGCAGAGATAGCTGCAATATCCAGAACTCCCTTACCTTGAATTGTGAAACAACTCTTCAGATGAAAGTCTTGGCAAGCTTTTCTCTGCCTCTTGTCCTGACACTCCCTAATGTTTCAGTGATTACATTTTTGAGTTTTGTTGTGTGCTTTTTTTTTGTTTGGGCTTTTTTTTTTTTTATTCTTTAACTTTCAGGTACATTATGGTGCCAAGTGGAAACATGGGAGTATTTGATCCCACAGAGATCCATAACCGAGGACAACTGAAATCACACATGAAAGAAGCCATGATTAAGCTGGGCTTTCATCTGCTCTGTTTCTTCATGTACCTTTACAGGTTAGTTTCAAAAGTTGCTCCTAAGGAACAAAGGGATTGTCTGCCAGCTATTTTTATCTCCTCTGTTCCACTGGTGTAATTGCTGGTATTCATGTCTTAGCTTTTTGCATCCTGCTAAGCCTCAGTAATATATTTTGACAGCTATCTCTGGGCTTATTATATGCTTTTATTCATTCTGATTAAACACTTTTTGGAAACTCAGGCTATTCCTTAACCTTAAAACCACAAGTACAATGTAAAGAGTTGCATGCTTCTACCACCTACAGTAAGTGGCTTGTTTAGAAAGGAAATACTCTTGAGGACCAAGTTTATTTTACATGCTGTTTTTTAAAAATGAAGTTGATCTGGCTGAGTTACAAATAGATGTGTTCTGTGATAAAGCCACTTACTCCAAGGCAGAGCTGCTGTTCCTCTGCTGCAGGATTGATTCTGCAGCCTTGTCTTCCTAAGCAAAGCACACAGCAGAAAGTGCCTTGACTTTCTATTTCAGGTTCTCTCAGTGCAGCTCTTCCATGACAGAGAGAGCTGCTCCTGCTTGCACAAGCTTCAGTAATCCACTGGTATCATGTTTTCTGTTTTGTCACAGTATGATTCTGGCTTTGATAAATGATTGAGAAGTTGAAAGAGAACCATTAGCTGCCAAATTGGGTCATCACTCCAGTGACTGATTGTGGAGCCACAGACACCTCCTGAACACACCTAGATCAGTGTCGTCATGCAGTATATTTTTCCTCTTTGAACAAAAATTATTTTTCTGTATTTTTAACATAAAATATTTTCAAAAGGCATTGGATCTGTGTAGCAGTTGTTTTTGTTACTTTACAAGCCAAACTTCTGGAGCTGCTGTTTCTGTAAGATGACATCCTTGCTTACAGAAATGACCTCATAGCAATTGAAAGGTGATAAGGGAAACTCGTTTCAGCAGCATTAGCTGGCAATGATGGTTGTTCCAGAACACATTCAAGTGCAGCAATGATATCTGATTCCTGCTGAGAGGTGTCAGGATGAGACTCAGGCTGCCAAGCTGTCCTATCAGAGTTTAATTTGAAGGAGCACTTGGAACAGATTTCAAAGTGGAACAGGAGCACAGCTTGCATCTTTGTGTTGGTACTCTTTCCAGACAAAAATCAATGGAATAAAAGTTACATTTTCCTCCCTTTCCCCACCCTTCTGCAGCAATCTATATGAAGTCTTGCATTTGGATGGATTAAGATCCCTTTGGTGGATATGACAGTTTTGTGTAATAGTCCAGATAAACGTAATTAATACTTGCTTTTTCCCTTCAACTCCTGTTTTGTCATTGAAGTGCATCATGGACATCCAGATAAAGATAAGATCATATTGCACTGGGGTGGAGTTGGTTACAGAGCAAAAGACTATCTGCAGTTCTACTCCCTGAACCTGCTGTTTGCATAGCCAAAAGGGTGAAACAAGAGTCTGTCTAGCTCAGGGAAATGGTCTGGTAACCCATAACTCCACTTACTCCAATTCTGATGTGACTGTGCTTCAGCAACACCAGCAAGTTCTCTTTGTGCAGCTCTTGATCAGTGATAAGTGTATAAACCTGAGTTTGTACCCTCACTGTCCAATAACTGTCTTTTAAGTTTTTTATATGTGCTTGCAAACAGGTCTCTTGGAACAAACACATCAATTAAAACACTTTAAAAAATACACTTCTGTAATTACATCTCAAAATTTATGAGCTTTTTTAAGTACTTGGGGTTTCAGTGTACAGCTGGAGTCAACAATTGTTTTCAGGGCTAACCATGAAAAGGCAACACTGATGCTTTATAGTTGTAGATAACCTTGTGATCAGTGTTTGTTCTAGGAGGAGTTTGGCTTTAAACTTTTGATGGAGTCCAAGTTAAGCAGTGTTAAAGATGAATGCTGAAAATTGTGCTCATTAAAAAAAAACCTAAGGAAACAGCTACCCCAGCTGGATGCCACTGACTACCTGACAAGACAACATCAAACTACAGAAAAGTATTGCCCTCTAAAGCCAAAACTCTGACAGGAGGTAGGTCTGGAGAAAGGAGAGTTTTCTACTCAAAAGAGTAGAAAGTCAGTAACTTCTTAGCAGATTATGGTATGCAATTAAATGATTTTGTGTGTGAAAAAAACTTACTTGACATATTTTGGGTGTTGGAATAAAGGGCCTAAGTCAGATCCTTGCTGTATTGCTGACAGTAGACTGTCCAAAAACTGATTATAAGACTTGCAAAAACCTCAGCAGCAGTTCTCGGAGACTACAATGCTGCTGAATAATTACACTGGTAATGTTAAAGCCTTCTTACTGTACAGGATCAGTGCCTGCTTCAACAGAGATCTTCAGAGGTCAGTGTCAGCTACAGAAAAAATGTATTTGTAATAGCTAAAAACACGATTAATTAGCTAGAAATAGGGATATAGCAGTTATGTCACTCCTGGAAGACCCACAGAGCATAATTTTTATGGTGGTAAGAAAAAAAACCAAAACTCCCTGTTTTTCAGCAGAGAACAGGGTAATTTAAACCCAAACTTAAATACAGAATTCAAAACAGTAAGAAACTTGAGATTGATTTAAAAAAAAAAAATTCATCTGACTATCACTATAAATTGGTGTGAGATCAAAAACAGATTCCTTCCTATTCACTCAGACTATTTTTTCTCTTTGGACTTGAGGTACTCAGGTATAACTTTGTGAGGCACCATTATCTATGGCTGATAGAAAACTCCTAATCAGTGAACATAAATCAAAGTCCTGCAGGGATTCCAACTTTTAACTGATGCTACTGAGCCCTTTTCCTCACCCACAATCCACAGCCCAGCCAGCTTGCAAAGATGATCATCTTGCATCAGTTTTCAGAGAGATTACATAACAGTTAAGAATTCTACATTTGGGGGGCTAGTTAAAATGTGTAGAATTGCACGTTTCTCCCTAATTAATAATTAGTTACAGAGTGTTGGTTATTGAATTTGTTTTTCAAGAATATACTTGCCTCCTCAGTCTAGTAAATTACTGGTTTGATTTTCTAAAATGGTTCTGTATTCTGGAACATGGTAAATCAGTGGTCTGACCAGTAGTAATTCTACATGCAGGTTAACAATCAACCAGAAACCCTGATAAGCCCAAAAAGGCAAATCTTTATCTGTTCAGGAATGTCAGTGCTTTATTCTAATTCTTTCTTCTCAGAAGAAGTTCTCTATGATTTTGTTGTACAAGTGCCAAAAGACCATTTATGCCTTTAAGTTTAGGGTGTGATAGACATTGGAGGTAGCAGTAGGAAAATCTAGGCTATGTATGATAAACCACCGTGCAGTTATCAGTACATTCACCACCTCAGCTTTGGCAGGAACAGAGGCACACAAGCCTCAGTGGTTACCCTTCAGAGCACTATAGGTCTTTTAAAGTGAGGAGACAACTGGCACTGCCACTTCTGGGATGACAACCCTGGCACCTGCGAGACACGCAGGGAGGTGACCAGGCAGCAGAGAGCAGGGACAAGGTGTAAGGGAGGGCTCTCCTCAGGCAGAGTTTGGATTTAAGCTGATTAAGAAACACACATCCACTCTCAGGTTCCTTGTGGAATTTCTTTGAAATAGTCTGAATTATTTAACCAAACAAAAAAACCCCAAAAAATACATTAGAAAAAAATAAACCCAAACAAACCCCAAACCCACTGGACTTAAATGTCACAAATGCTGAGAAGTCACAGGCCCATAGAGTTCATATACCTGTTTCTCTTGCACTCTTCTGGCCCATTAAAGGCAGACAGGACGGCAGATGAAGCACAGCTCTTTTGGCTGGGTTTGTTAGTAACTTCCTTCATCTGCTGTGTAAATAATTTATGGCTGAAGTAGGTCTGCAACCCAAGAACCCTCCTGCAAATACCAGCAGCCAAGAGAAGTGGCACAAAGAAGGACATGCAGAGGAATAAGGCACATCCCTTCTCTTGCAGCTGCATTTAAGCCATAATTATCTATATGCTGCCTAAGCTGTAAGGGAGAACACTGTTAATACAAAGGTGCTACTAGAGAGCAAAGACTTCTGATCAATACATAAGTTAAAAGAATTCAAAAATTGAATGCACATCAGCAGAAGGTTTGAATTTGGAAAGGCTACAAGGAGTGGAATTTCAGGCACAGCTTTTTAACACAACATAAGCCAGAGCTGAATAAAAATGCAGGACAAAGATGAGGTTCTGGTTTAAGGCACAGGGAGGAGGGACAAGAATGTGGGGTCAAGTTGGAGGGAACAATAAGGCAGGAGAGATGAGGACTTTAGGGAACACCTTCTTACTATGAAGTATGAAAAAACCCCATAAAACTCAGAAATAACCTACAGCAACCAGAGTGTGGTATTGAAGCAAGCTGAAGCACTAAGAAATGATGGATTTCACGGAGCCTCAAGGGAGCAGATGTTGAGCAAGTGAGATAAGCACAGCCTGGGACATGGCAAGTCAAGTGCTAAAGTACAGCACAAACACAAGGGTAAAGTGGATTGTGGATTAGAGGCAGACAGTAGAGCCTGGAGAGCCTAAGCACAGCACTGAGTGACTGAGCTGCAGCTAAACTGCCACACATTAATTTTCCTAGCGAGGAAGTGAAATTCTATAGAAGAAATCTATAATTAATGATCAAGAAATTAACATCCAAGTCAGTCATATAAGTGAAGTTAGGAAAACTAAGAACTATTCATTCCAGTTATTTATTGTTTATTGAATTGAAAGAAAGGGAATACAAACATTTCTGTTAAGTGCTGTGCACCAACATGGAAAAAGTGTATTTTTTTTAAAAAATCCTAATAAAAACAAATCAGAAGTTAATGTAGTTCCAATTGAACAATTTTTAAAGATATGTTTAAAATACTACACATTTATAAAATAAAAAAGTTAAAACGGTGTTCTGTAAATAATTAGTAAAACAAGTGAAAATAAATACGAGACCCAAAGTTCTTATGTTTTTAATGTAATATAGCAAAGAAATTTTTAACTACTTAATAATATCTGAGGAGAGTAACAAAAATCCAGAAAGTTTAAGAACGCAATCCTTTGAAACATTTAATATCAGTCCATAGCAAATAGTCATTACATACCAAAAGCTCTAAGTGTTAACTAGTTCCACCACAACTCCATATAAATCTTGACAATTTAGAAATCTTGAGATCAACAATAAAGTTCTTTTCTTGATCTCTACAGCTTGGTTTGTAAGTACATACATGCTTTGAGGATCCATTTTGTCCCATATGTTTTCAAGGAGCCAATAACTTTTTCCATCTGTGCCTAAAAATGTTAAGTTTCAAATCTAGCACATATACCCTAAGAATGAAAAATGTTTATGAAAAAAGATGGGGCACAATGAATTTCAAATTTATAAAAATATACTGATATTAACCAAAACCTTCTGGTCAAAGGACACTTCACATACACACGACTTAAAGTATGCAATAAAACATGACAAGTACCTAGAACATTTGGTTCTCTGTCTGTTCATGGAACACATGCACACACACACTCATACCAGATGGGAGGAACACTCTCACAGATGTTTAACTGAATCCAGATTATCTGGATTAATAGACAGAAAACTTGGCTACAGTTTATTTCAACTAGAGGCAGCTACTGCAGCAGTAGTTCAACACTGCACACTTCAATTAAGTCCACCCTGTTTAAAGAAAGTGTCATAGTTAATGATTTTGCTTTCTAGACATCATTAAAAGTAGCAGTTTTCAAAAATCAAGTATGGCAGCTGAAAATGGACTCAAGCCAATGTGGAAAAGACAGGAGGAGGGCAAAAGGAGGATTGGCCATTTATGGGATGGGTGCTCCTCTTAATAGTTGTCGCAAAAAGAAATTAGATAAAAGTGTATTTTGTAGCTAAAATATGGCCAAACTATCGAAAGTGCATTTTTCCTCCTCCCCCTTAAGTTACAGTAGTTTGTTTGTTGGTCAGTAAATCCTGCTTTTTATGTCCATTATTTTTTCTCTACCTCCCTCCCCATTTGGATCTACAACATATCCCCTCGAGCTACAGCTAATTGTACGAGTCCAGGCTTCCTGCTAAGGAAGCCTTTACAACTAATTTTGGGTGGGAGTATCACTTGGCAGTGTAAAAATACACAACTAGACACAAACTCCCAACAGCAGATAATTTTATTAAACATTACCTGGTTGAAGCCAAGTTGAGAAGTAACTGGCAAGATCTGGGCAGATTTCTAGCTTGCATCTTTGCTCCAATCATAAAGAGAAGTTAACTTTAAAGTTGGAGAACTTTAGAAAAGACAGAGGGAATTTACAAACAAAGGTGTCATTTCCCCCACTTCCCTCCCCTCCAAAACATTAACAGAGCTACCATTTTCCCTTTTGTGTTCCATTGTGCCTTGAAAATTACTTACCTGAACAGATAAAGAACATTCATAATAAAATGCTTCAGCATTTTGTTTTTTTAGATCTGCCTTGATAATAACCTGGGGCTACTGTGAATATTTGAAGCCAACAGGTGAACAGAGAAAGTTACAAAATGAGTACACACTTACAGTATTTTCTTCTCTAAAACCATGGGCCTGCTGACTGGAAATACAGTAATTTATTGTGGGTGTGTACTTGTTCCAGCCTTACACTCCAGTCTATGAACATTTTTAAGCACATGGAAATCAATGTGTTGCAAATGAGCAAGCTAATTTGGGTTTTCCCCCCCACCCCACCCTAGTCTCATTTTATTGTCTGTGCACAAAAAGTATTGGTACTTTTCAATCCACATAGTGTGAATATGCAGTGTGTTGGAAATAATTTAGGTTGGTCTTTCATCTCCAGGTTGGGATTCTACTCACTGCTACATCTCTAATGGCAGCTGCTGTGGGACTGAGTAGTGTGGCAAAATGAAGATTAATCTCACCTTTCTGTCCTGCCTGCTCATAGCCCTGAGATGCAAACAGGCTGGCACTGAGACACTCTGGAAGCAGTGCCACCTGCTTGGAGCTTACCATTACATGGCATGGCTGCACCAGGACACCAAGGGAGAGAGGTCCCACATGTGCTTCTCCCTAACTCAGCTTCTAAATACCTCAGAGGGACAAACCAAGTCCAGAAGAGAGGGGCAGTGTTTTGGCAGAGGTCCTACATTTAAATTCCTAATTGCACTGCTGTGCAAAGCAGGCATCAGTCCACACACCCCCCGCAGCTGTACCAGGGAAGGAGTCTCACTCTGGTTAGTTATGGCCACCACATTAAAAATGCCTGAAGTGCATATAAAACTTTAAATCTGCACTTGAGATTTGATCCAGCCTTCAGCATCTGCCTAAAGTTCCCACTTTATTTCCACGAGTACATAGTGACAGACCACTGCATGAGATGTTAAGAGACATAAAACCCATTATTCTCCTTACTCTCCCTAAACAATATTTGGTTTGAAAACGTAAGTTCCAGAATAAGACAATACTAAGAATAACTTCCAAAGATTCACATGCTGGCATTGCTTATGAATTATACCATGGTTTGAACATGTAAAACACTTCTACAAGTTACTGTTTACAGTTTAGGTAATTAACTTTTCCTTAAACCCCAAGGTTTAGCTTACTCAAATTTGATCACGGGAACTTGTCTGTTTTCCTGCAACATTAAGGCCACAGTCCTGACTCATCTTGCACTTTCTGAACTAGGAAGGGAAATAGTTTCCTCCAGAACTGATTAAAGGAAGAAGGAACTGATGCATCATCTTAAGTTTACACATGTATTCTCAGTGCTGTGAGACAGTAATTGCTATCAAAGCATTCACCTTAGTTTTAAGGCCGAACATTAAGTTCCTACCTGGTTTTGGAGGTATTAGAAGACTCGTATGTCAGATTTGGGGCTGGTTTCAACCACAGTATCAGAATCTCAACTCATGCTTAAGTTTGCACACAAGGCAAGACAAACACCACTGGATGGCTGGAATCTAAAAGAAAAAAAAATCTAACCTGCTAACCTTTGTTTTTCTGGGAAACGCCACACTCCCATTCATCAAGGTGGCTACACCTCTCTTCCCAGGAATTCCAGCAAACCTTCCCCCACCCTTCTTCCACACATGACTAATAAGGACACTAAATCGTTATCTCATGAAAGGATGAAGTCCACACTCCTGCTCACATATGACTCTGGTGGCTTGCCCTTCCCTGCTCCTTCTTTACTTCGCAGCAGTACCAACACTACCTTTCCAAGGTGGCAAAAGGGAATCCAGTGCCATCCCATAATGGATTTGTATGTAGTGCAGAAGCACAGAGATGCCAGGCCATCTGTTTATGTCAAAAAGAATAAATATTTAAACTATAAGTGCTTGGTTTTTCTTAATATGGGACATTAGTGGAACTAATCCTAGATGTGTCAAGATGTTCACGGCACCAGCTTGCAACGAAGTCTGGGAGAGGCATTTAAATCTGCAAACTTAAAAGTATAGTCTCAACAACAAAATCTGTCCATCCTTATCAAATAAAGAAAAAATTTCCATCATAATACAAGTGTTTAATTATGATTTGTACGTAAATTACTTATACAAAGTGTTGACTTTGTGAAGAAAGGACTCTTTCAACACATTCTTCCCCCAAAGTGTAGTCTACCTTTTACACCAGCATTGTTGCATATGTTTATGTAATGAAAAAAAACAAAAGACCTCTTCTTATTTCAGCTCTTACACTGGTAGGTGCAGTCTGAATGCTTTTTTTTCCTAACTAATACAGTTTAACTGCTAAGATGGACAGTGAACTCCTCCATCTGAAACAAGCTTTACTGCCTACATAAATCTCCTTCCAGCCACTGCTTTTGATTGGGTCAGGACACTCCAGAAAAGCATCAGTGATACCGTGTTTCACAACACTTCTTGCATTGTTTAAATTCCAAATGTATACAAATGAAGTCATTTTAATCCTATAAATAATTTATTTTTAAAAAATTGTGCTGTTAACCCCTTTGCAGGGCAACGAGCTATGTGAAAAGTACAAAACTTTTTGTCAAATGTGATACTGAGAGTGCTTTTGACATAGTTCATTGGTTTATCCTCTCAATTGTTAGATATACTGCGCAACGGGCAAGGCTAGAATCCATGAACCAAGCTGCAAAGATCTCAAGCTAAGTAAGGCGGAGAGAGACTTGAGAAACAAGAGAAGGAAATACTTTCCTATCCAATGTATACTCTTCAGACTAAAGCACTCTTTCTATCAAGCCTTCTAAACTGTTAAATAAAGTGTTCCAAACAAGCATTTAAACTTCATTACACAGAAGAGCAACAAGAACAGTAGCCTGCCAGACAAAAAGGCAGGAGGGAAAAATATATATACTGAGTTCAATGGTTAGCCTGAATGTAGCACAGTTCTTCACAACCGATGGGGGGGTAATTTCAACACGGTGTCCAACAAAGTTCTAAAGACGTGCTTCATCTCAACTGGTTACTATGAAGCAAAGGTGGTAAATGTTTGGCCCCAACCGGGCTTCAGAAATGGTTCTTTTTCATGACGAGCATGTCTGTCCAGCTATCAATCATGTTTGTTTGCACCAAATCCCAAGCCATTTAAAATACGACTAATTAAGTTAAACTGAAGTCGTCTGCTCCAAATTCGCCATCAACTATCCATGCTACTGCATTCCTCTGAGCAAAAACAAAAACATAGAGAGAAAGAAAGAAATCGCAGCTTGAAGGTCTTAGCAACAGTTCATATTTCTATCATGAGGTAATTAATACAGTCTATTTACATAAATTTTAACTGAACATGCACTAGCTAATGGATCTTATACTGTAGCTAAATTCGATGCTTAAAATTACTTATTTTACATAAAATTATTCAAAACAATCTAGGAATTATTTTAGCATGTTAGGTGTGGGTACTCAAAAAGCATCTGGTGCAAAAAGACGTAACACACATTTACATTCAAGTTCATGGGGAGTGTGCTAATGACAGAGCTGTCCTGTCACCCATTTAGGATTCCTAAGTGGTTAGATATTATTCTGTGCACCTACGCCTCTTGTGAAAACACTGCTGTGAGAAATCCATTTGTGGTTGGTTTGGTTTTCATGGCACTTACTGGTTCATTTTCTGGAGGAGCTAAGAAAGAGTGAGCAAGCAGCTCACTGGAGAAAACAACAAAGCCATGAGTAAAACCAGCTGGAGGACAGGCTCTGACTCCTTATGGGGCCATTCCAGGTGTTACAGATTAGCCAGGCTGGTCCACCTAGTCCAAGACTAGAAGTACATGTATCAAAGCACTGGAGCAGGCAGAAGAGTTAATTCTTACTCCTAACATCCATCCAACTTTTAGCCATTTTTATCTAAGGGATATTCTGAACTAGAGGTGTTTACTTATCTACAAGCACTTAATGGATTTATCTTGGATTACTTTGCCCAGGTTCCCCTTGAAGTCTCATCCACGAGGTTCTGTGACAATAGGATATACTATATATCATTTTAATGTCTCCTGTAAATTCTCACTGCAAGGCTGAATATGTAATGACAGAAGCATATAAAGTGCTCAACAACTCCCCAGCAGTCATCTTTTTAATCTGGGGGAGGCAAGAAGGGCTGAGAACAGCTGGGCACATTTTGGCAGGAAAAAAATGAGCATTATCTCTCTCTCCCCTGGATACATGTGGTTACTGATGGTTAGTAAAGATACAAACGTGTACAGGTCCTCTAGGGTAAAACTTTACACTCTCTCTACACACTGGAAATTCCTTTTGTAACCATTACAATACCATTACTCAATTTGCAGTGTGGTTAGAATGCACCGTTTAAATTTTAATAACATCGTACATTAGTAAACCTAAGCATTGAAAGAAAGGTTTTTATGGAGTCTGCATAAATAAGTTCATATAATTCTAAGGTCTTAGTGACACCACAGTTTTCTATAGGTCCATGTCAGAATAATGTTGGAAATAATCAGTTTTGTCTTTTTTTATACCACAAATTGAGTAACTCAGATAAAAACCGCCAGTCATACACTAGAAAAACCAAAACAAAGCAGTAAGTGATTTTTCAGCAAGACATTTTTTTACCTTCAATATCCTGGTTGTCTACGAAAGGCGCTGGTCCCCATATCCTAACGGTGCCGTCGTCGGAGGCGCTGGCCATCATGGCCGGGACCTGCGGGTTCCAGCTCACGCAGTTCACCGTGCGCGTGTGCCCCGTCAGCTCCGCGATGGGCAGCTCGCTGCGCTTGTGCCAGATGTACACTTTGTGATCTGAACCAAACACATGGAAAGCAGCCTGAGCAGCTCTGCTCTGCACAGACCCACCTGTGGGGCCAACAGCGTTTTCACACCTGCTCTCATTAAAACCCATGCCAAAAACCTGAGTCTCCAGTGTGGAATGGCACTAACAAAATTTTTCTTTTAAAAGTGATCAGAAGAGCACAGGCAAAGCTCTTCCGTTAAGAGACACATTATTTTTTAAGAAAATCTCCTACACTTGGTGTTTGAAGAAAAACGTTTGACTGTAATGCAAATAAGTCAATACAAGGGTAAAAAGAGAAACTAAACTACTCTTTAATTACATGTATGGAATTGTAATCTTATTCAAAAGGAAGACTTGCAGAGTTTTCCCCCCCTCAAATTAATTGTATTTGCAAATTAGTAAATGCATTATAAAGTCATGAGTACTAAGAATAACTATAACCTCCTGTTGATGAGTACCAGATAAAATCACAGCTTTATAGTTTATGAAAAACATTTTAACACTAAAAGCCTGTAACACTCCAGTGAAAGTGCAAACAGAGCAAATGAGGGAGGGCTAAAGCTTAATGGCTCAAACTGTGAGCTATTACTGTCTTCAACAACCAGTTACTGTGTGGTATTTAAAGATATCAATTTGTACATATTGAAGTAGATGTATAATAAACTCTGCATATCCTATTTTGTGATGGGAAGCTTTTAATTACTTCTATTGCTAGCATTACACAAAAGCCTAGTATTGGGGTCTACCAACCAAATGAATGTATTTTGATCTATTTAAAAGGCTTTCACATAGATGCCACTGAAGGCTCAGCAAACACACCAATCTTCCTCTATTCCTCCTCCCAGCCCCTTATAAAACATACTTGCTCTCTGACCTTCCTGCTAGAAAAGCCTCATGGCTTTTTCCCATGTGGTAACTCTTGTCCTGTGCTGAATTAACTCATCTGAGGTATCACCTTCACATGTGCTTGTGCTGATGCCAATGTTCTGGCTGTGCTTCCATTCCACTTAGGATTTCATGGGGACTGCATATCCATGCCATTCACCAAACAACACAATTCACACACTAGACACACAAGCCTCTGCTCCGTCAATAACCAATGCCTAAAGACAAAGCAGTACTTTGGTTCGGAAAAAACAAGATAGCTACTTTAAGGCAGCAGTCAAGTCCCCTCTGAGACAGACTTCTATTTTCTTCCTATGGATGCAATTGCCAGGAAAACCCCTACCTAGCTGACAAGATGTTTTAAGAGGTTATGACAATGTGATCAACTACTTTTTAAAGCCAACTATGAGAATATGACCTGTAATTATTGCTTGCTTGTTTCTTAAATATAGTTTCACTAGCCACGTTTGCACAAAGGCAACAGCTTCAGACAGTTCAAATCTAAGAAACCATCAGATCCTTACTGCCATTTCAACTACAGTAGTTTTTAAACAATGGAAGTCAAACTGGGTGACAAAGACTGCTATACTACAGTAGCTACACCTGCACATAATTATAGCTAAATCCTGAACTTTCAGGCACTCAGGTCTCAAAGACATTTGTCCAGCCATGGAAAAAGGTTCACACTGGATTGGAGGACTGCAGGTGCTGTCCTTCAGTCATATTCCACTGGATATAGTCAGAGAGTGAAACTTGGTTTTCTTTTAGATATATATCATATTTCCCAAAAGCAGAGAATAGGAAATGCCTTGGCCAACCTTGTTTCCTAAGAACTATGCGTTACACATTACTTGCAGTAATTTGTTTACATATTACAAGTGTAATTCTTAGCCTTGCATAAGCTTGAATTTTAAGTGACCTCCATGGCAGATGATGGCACTACCCTAGTGACAAAACTGAACCAACACATAAGCTTTTGACAAATTCCTACTCTTGCCACAGACAGCTGAATAAAAACATACTACAAAGCCTTTAATCACCAAGAAACTCTACCAGACTATGTCAACAACTGCCTAATTTGAGGCTACTCTGTCTGTAATTAAAGTGATTCTATGGAAATTAAAATAAGCTCACCACACCTGTATCTTCAACAGGCAAATGAAGCTGTTATTCCCCATAAGTACATTTTATTCAAACCAGAAGTCTAAATATCATACCACAAAAAAAAAAAAAAAAAAAAATCAAGAACACCCCACCCACTTCTAATTAAAACTGTGCAGATGCTTTTGCTTTAGAGGAGGAACACAAAAGAGACATTAATGTGTTCTACCTCTGCCATCCTCTCAGAAGATTCTGTCTGCCAGCCCACAATTACTTCTTGAAGTATGCCACAATCTCAGCACGCCTCAAATTTATTTCATGAGCCAGTTGGTTTGCTTTTCTAATGTTGTTGTTAGCAACTGTCATCTATAAGATGAAGGTATATGCAGGATACAGTGTTCCAGTTTTCTGCACAAAGGAGAATGGTGTTACCTTCACTGCCACTCGCAATGAAATCTTCATTATGACCTCCAAAACACGAGTGAATTGTGTAAAATCCTTGTGTAACACCTTGATACTTTCTCACTAGAACTCTGTCTTGTAAGTCCCATAAGTGAACTCCCTGGAAATAAGAAATTTAAAGAATGTTATTTTATCAGTAAGTATTATTAATGGCATTCTTCTGAGCAATGAAAAAATATTAGACATGGCACTACTTTAGAGCCTACTTCAGTACTGTTATTAAGTGAAAAGAGTAAAGATGTTTCAAATTACTAAACTAAACTTTCACAGTAGGTCCCTTCCACACTGAAAGCTTTATTCTTACCCAAGGTTTCAAAAGCAGAAATAGATATATAGAATCTGAGCCCCTAGACATGTAAAGTGCCACAGTTCTTGCTACACCTGGCTTCTCAATGCAACAGCCAGACAATAACATTTAATAGTACATATTTCCCAATATGAAACTCTTGACTATAAATCAGTCAAAAAAAAAAAAAAATCAGGTCACAAGAATAAGATTGCCTTCTTGTCAGAGAATTAATTCCATGCTGCATTTATGAATATTAAGGCCTTCATATTACACAATATACAACCAGTTAATGTCAAATGTTCCAACTCATATCTAAATATTTAAAAACAGGTAGCAGTTGCAAGCAGATTTATTTCCATTTCCTTTCAACATTCCCAACTCACCTGAGTTGCTACATTTAACAAAGCTAAACGGCCATTTTTTGAAATAGTAAACGACATAATAGGATGATCCTCTTGTACTCTGAAATGATAAAGACATGAGAGTCAAGATAACCAAACAATGATGCAGCACCAAGACAACCGGCATGTCCTGTCTCTGCAGTATGATCAGGGAATAACAGTTCCAAATCTGAAATATTGTATGACTCTATAAACCAGTACAAGCCAGGTTTGCAACACTTGTTTATATTTAGGCTAAACACCAAGACCAAAAAGGACTTCGGACCTCAACTCCTAAATTCAAGGCAGAATCTACTAAAATATGCCAGGAATTGAGAGCACTACAAGTCCTAGTGATGACAGAAATGCCAAAACATCCACCAGAAACCTACTCCAGTGCTTAGAAGTTATTAGAACTTATTAGTTCTAATATTAGCATTAGAAGTTATTTCTAATACTTGATCTAATGCTGCTTGTAGAAACTTACTCACTAATCCTTGTCCCATATTTTAACATTGAGAACATTTAATAACTTGTTTCTCATCCTGTCCCCCACATCCTTCCTCAATTTTCTTCTGACACTAAGAAGCAGGAATTCAGAACCAAATAAAGAGGCATTTACATGTTCCTGTCTGTGAGATCCTCGAAGTTATAACCCCGAATCCGCTGGTGTGTGTCCGACGCTAGAACAGTTTTCCCATCACTCAAGCACCAAAGGCATTGTACTCTCACCCCTTCCCAGGAGTCAAGGAGATTACCATCTAAATCCTGAGCAGAAGAAAAAAACAACAGACATTCAACTATTAGTTGATTGGTTTCTGAGGAGCGAGCAGTGACACAAAAAAATATTTTCCACTTTCTATTCAGGCAATTGCTACAGAAAGCAATCTTACCCTTTATAAGGGAGGTCTTAATGAATTAGGAGTTGGTTGACTTAACCAAGGGCTTTTGTAGGAATCTGCCCTGGAGAGCAGAGAATCCCTCCTGTCACTTACTTTCTCGTGCCACCTGCACCCCATCACTGAGCTGACCTTCACAGTGTGGTCTGCATACTACATTATTATTGTGGGAACCAGTTGAAAAAAATAATCAAGAATATGGTGAAACTGTGGACCACCACCCCAAACCAACATTAGTCAAGTAATGAGGGTCTCACATTTTTCATTAAGCAAAGACAGCATGCAAACACTAAGAAAGATGTAGTCAAAATTCCGTGGAATAAAAACACTTGTGGACAAACCTACTCCTTTTTATTGGTGTTTTTAGCATCTAAGGAAATTCCAGACCACAAATCCTCCTTGAGGCAGGCAAAAGATTCTCAAAAACCTTCAAACTGCCCCATACAAAAGTGCTGCTGAAATACGTGCATTAATGTATTGCTTCTTTGAATTACAAAGGATCAGAAGCTTTAGTGTACACACACAAAACCTGAAAAAACATCAACCAAACTTCAATTTCTTGCTTTGCTTTCAAAGGGACAGATGGAGAGAACTTACACACTGATAGAACTGTCCACGCTGCCCTCCCGTTACAAAACGCTTCCCATCAGGATTCCAGGCCACACTTGTTAAACTGTCTTCATGAGACTGGCTCATCTTTGTCCTCAGCTCCCCAGTCTGAAAAATAAACGAAGGCAGTGGGGCCTTATACCAGAACCCTTTCCCAAAGAGGTACTGGTAATTTTATCTGACATGAACAGAGTTTGGAGGTGCATATATTTCAACAGGCTTATTAAAAAGCAACACATATTTATGAATAATGCAATGAAAAGGCAGAACTACTTTAGTATATCCAGTGAATCTGGACTTGATTTGGGTCAATTTCTTTTGTCTCTAAAATCAAGAGAGATAGAATAGTTGGTGTGTCAGACAACTAAAAGATTTTGAGTGAACAAAAACAAATTATATGAACAAGTCAAGAGAGTGACAAGCACTATTAAATGAATGAAACCCAAAACACTGAAAGAAAGGAGGCAGGCAGAGACTACAAGAAAAGATGTGACAAAATACATTTTAGTAAGAAGTTAGGAATATCACAATAGTTAGAATGTTTTCCTCCTTGAGCTGAAGCTCTCCATGCCAAAATTTAGCTTTCATGAAGCCTAGCATATAAAGCTACCGTTTCACAAGCCAGAACACCAATGAGTGGCATTGTCAGCAGTGTTCTTCACTGAGCCAATTTAGTCAATTAAACAGAAGAAAAGTGTTCCAAGGGTGAAGAAAGGGAACGTTTTTGTTTTAGGCAACTACATTAGTTCAGAGTCCAAGACAGCACAAGGAAGTCTATGCAGCTCTAAACCAAGGCAAGGGAAGCTTTTGTATCGACTCAAGTGCCCATAAAATTCAACAGCAGAAAGTGACTTTCAAATTTATGGAGGGAATGGCAAAATGCCCAGGTGCCTGATGGAAAAATCATAAATTGAAACCTCTTTCACTAACTTCACTGGGAGGATTACATGAAGCAAAATGGTTTGCATCTTTTACTTTTGCTACTTGTTACAATCACCGATGAGCATCTGCTTCCCTTCAATGATACTTCTGCCCTCTGCTTCTCTTGATTCATTTGCTGTCCTGCTCTTCAGGAGCTCTCTGACATCCTATGCATTTATGCCATCCCTTCTCAGAAAGATTAGTAACCCCACACACAAGAATTGCTGCACAATCCCAGACACTTAAGACTTGGAGTTCAATTTCAGTTCTGTCCTCCAAAGAGCATTTTCAGGCTGCAAATTATTTTTTCAAATTGAGAGGAGGACAGCGGGATCAGCATTTCTTCTTTACATTCCCACCTTGGCAGGAGTTCCCAGCAACTGCTTTTTTCATGACTGCAGTGTTTAGATATTGAAACAAAAGCAGCAGGCTGACCACAAAGTTTTCTTTTTCACTCTTAGCCACCACTTACTTGTACATTCCAGAGCCAAAGCTCAGAACAATCATCTGGGCCACAGGCAACAAGGTAGTTGTCATCTGGACTCCAGGCAATGTAGGAGACCCCGTACGCGTGACCTTCTAATGTCTTAAGTAGTTTTAGCTGGTGAGTGTCCTGGAACAAGAGAGGTTCTTGAGACAGTGCAAATGAACTCCCACCACATTTCACACTTCCAGAGCATCCATCTACAGCATGAGAGGCTTGACAGTTTACAGGGCCAGAAAATGAAAGCCCTAACTTCAACCTTCAAAACAAGAACATTCATAGGTATTTTTGTTCCAGTATTTTGTGATTCTCAACATAAAACTGAAGAAATACCACTGTGTACCAAGTTTTACATTACACTTGCCTTAGTACAGAAGACTTCTGTAGTGTCAAGTTTTTCTACACTTTCTAATGAAAGTATTATCATCTGTATTTCACAGAATTAAGTTACTTTCTTAAAAGGAAAGACATGATGGAAACCTGTTCTGGTTAAATACAGAATCAAAACCCTCACAGCTACTGACAAGGAAAAACCTTGAAGTGCCAATATTTTTATAAGCTTGCATGTATCTTGTGTGTGCTGCTCAAGGAAGAAGATTTACAGAAAGATATTTTAAAAGCTTCCTTGAGAGGTGTTCTTATTTCAGAAGCGTTGCCTACAGCAAGCCGTTTTTTGCCAGATTTAGTGAATGAAGCATACTTGGCACATGCAGCATCTTGTATCATCTCTATATTACAACTGTTTTATTGCTGCTTTGTCGGAGGAACTTCACTTTTCAAGAAGCTTGTAAAAATAAATAGTACAGCTAGATACTGTGAAAACCACACACTGGCTTCCTAAATACAGAAACATGTTTCAGTACAGTAATAGCACTGATTCTTGGTAACAGCATGTACACAATTAGAACAGAGCTTGTTAAAACGCTGACAATAATTATTCTAAAGCCTCTTGGAAAGGGCAATCAAATTGTCCTCCCCCTACCCACCCTCCCCTGTTTTTTTCCATGCACGGCAGATGCTTATATCTCCACCTTTTTTTCAAAAAGCATGACTAATTTGAAAATCTAGCTCAATTTCTCTAATTGTCCCTTCTCTCTTTTTTTCAGTATTAATCAACAGAGCACTTCTTGATTCTAAAGAGAAAGACCAGAGGAAGAGTGACACACAGGATTGTTTCCTGGGATCAGCTGTGAGGGATTTGGTGACTCTCAGCCAGCCTGCAGCACTGGAGGTTCTGCTGGCTAGAAAAAGTAAATTCCTGAAAAGAAAGTGAGCCAAGAATAATCTTCAGGGTGCAGAGAAAGAGAGGCAAATGAATGGACCTCCTCAAGACCCCTTTTCCATTCTAATCATTATTCCTGGGCTGCATTAGACACTGCTGTGTCTACAGCTAAAGTGATTTTCAAGGAAACTGAGTCATGTCTGATATCATCTCACATCCTGGAGCTTGTCTGGAACAGAAATCTTTTTTTTTTAACAACAGGATTAAAGCAGCCTGTCACTTCAGCATATTTGAAACTCATGAGGAACAAGATACATAGGATATTCCTCTTCTAATGATAGCACTCTGTGCCTGTTGCTACCTTCCATACTGCTCTCATACTTCCCTTCAAATACCATAAAGCTGCTATACTATTCTCTAAAATGGTAGTATTTCAGGCAAACATCCCCAAATGTAGTCAACCTACCTCCCACCACCAAAAGAAATCCCAGCACTTCTAGCCCTTAAATACAGCTTCCCAAATTTTTGTTGTGTATGACAAGCAGCTATTCAGGCATCAAGTCTGCAGTAGCTGAGCTCCTTGGCTGAAACACCAAAAACCTGTCAACAGTTTTCAGAAAATGCAGAAGGGATTTTTGTAATGAGCCAGTTAAAGGAGAACTCTTAAGAAGATGCATTTTAGACAAGGTGATGCACAAGGTGCTCATCCTTTGTGCTCCACAGAGATTCTGCCACACTTCCTGACAGTCAAATAATGCATCCCACACAAACCTAGTCAACTCGAGACACTATTTAATGCTGCTGAGTCTTCCTTAGAACTTTGAAATTAGCACACGGAAACGACAACAGAAGCATAGGTTAAGACAGTCTAGACATGTGGCTGGGTCTTAGAAAGGAATAAGAAATTCAAGGTATAAAAGTAAGAAAACACATTGGATCAATGTCCTTACACTTCAAGAGGGGCAATAAAGAAAGGGAGAAATGAAGGATTCACACATGTGTGAAGTGTGTGTGTAAAAATCAAACACTGTTCATTTAAAACAGGGCTCTCCCACCACTTGTTCAGGCATTGCTGGATGCTTGTTTCTATGTAGTTTATGCAAACAAATTAGAATAATTCTGTATACCTAAAGCCTTGAAAATCAAATTAAATTTATGGGTCAAAAGACAATGTCAAGTGCTACAGGAAATGTGAGAAGCATGTTTTGGCAAATATGAAAGTGAATCACTTGATATGGCCTAATGCTATTTAAGTACCCACCTGCTTAAAAGCGTTGCATTTTTTTTTTAAAGCACTCAAAAAAGGAGACAAACCAATGAAACTCTACTTGGTCAAAAGGCTTTGTCTAAACACTCACAAAACATTTATGTTGTTTTACTAAGCAGCTATTAGCTAACAATTTACTTTAAGATGTGCTAATCAAGATGTATAGTATTAAAACCCATCAATATAGAAGGAAGATGTGCATCTACAGTCAAATGACAAGTTAACACCAAAAAATGTTTTATCATTAATTCACCTAAATTACTCTGTTAAAAAAAACAAACCAACAAACAAAACACAGATAATTTCCAAATTAAATAACAGGACTCAGCTTTGCTGCTGTGCAGCTCTTGGCCCAGAGCACACGGGCCCCAGTAAGACACAAACCACAGCAGTCTTATGCCTGAAAAAGCCATGGTGCCTGCTGTTAGTTCTGGGGCTACACAACATTTATGCACATGGAACAGGGCGTTAAAGTCCTCCCATCATTTTAATAGCAAAAAGGACTCAGATTACATGGCTTCCTAACCTAAACTGAAAGAAAAACTCAGATTCAAATCCTACTGAATACCAGTATGGAACGGCAGAAACCTTTCATTTTCCACCTCACATACCAGGCTGCAGCAGTGTGGTTAAAGAACCTTAAGGATCTTATTTTTGATGGGGTTTCACAGGCACTAGCAATTTCATATGATGTGTATGATCAAGTTTATTCCCAGTCTTCAATTATTATGAAATATATGGACATACTTTCATAATCATCTCTACGAGCCAAAACAGGCTTAGATTCATCAATCAGCCTCTTTTATTTCTATACCAATAGATATGTGTAAGAAAGATGTATGAAATATCCTACTGCTACGAGATTTACAAAACTTTTACATCCCAGGGAATGGGATATAACAGGGCTACAGTACATGTGAGCCTGTCCTACAAAAATCACACCATCCTAGGAGGAGAAAGCTGAAAGGAAAGGGAAAGACAAGTCATATACATTTTCACACTTTGCACACTTACTGGATCAACCTGCCATATAATAACAGTTGTGTCCTTAGATCCTGTTGCTAATTTAGTGCCGTCGTTGGAGAATTTACAGAACCATACTTCATTACAGTGCTCTGTTAGGATCTGCTGGGTATAGCATGGAAACTGTTTCCTGAGAAAACAAAGGGATGCATTCACAGATTAATAAGAAAGCAGATTTTTTAAAGTCAAGCTATTAAAAAAAAACCAAAAAAAACCAGTCAAACAGAAACCTTATTTAAGTGCAAGGCCAGACAACTTAGAAAACCCCTCTATTAACAGCTGCTTCAAGTAAGTACAGAATGAAGTTTCTTATCTGGCAACAAGCTCACATCATTAAGTCATCATAATTAACCATAAGAACATAGAACTGTTCTTATTTCACCTGCATAATTTGTTATTCTTTCATGTAACTTGGAATTAAACTGACCTCATCATGAATATAACAGTTTATTACAATATAATTTTCTATTGTATAGAAAATACTATACTATAGTTATCTTTGAACCATAGGTGCAATGTGCAATGTTTTTACTCATGAGGTTTTTGTAGGTATCTAACTCACTTAGCTATATCTTGCTAAGAAATGATTCTTACATAGAACCTCCTTTTTCCTGAATGTGACCTTGCAATAAACCAGATGTTTCTTTGTCTTTATTTTGTCATTTTTCACCTTTGCAGAGCACTACATACAATATTTAAGCATAACTAGCAAGATACCATTGAGCTTTCAACTTGAACAGTTCTCCTTTACAAAATTGAAACTATTTCATAAAATGCTGTGTTTATCAAACAAAATACTACATGATAAACCACTGAAGAAGATTCAAACATTCCTCTGGAGTCAGTATTTAATATTCTAGTTATACACCAAAAAAGCTAACAGTCAAATTATTAAGTTAGGTGAGAACTGGAGACAACCTTTATTTGATTTAAATCTTGCCAATGAGCTTTCAAATAAGAATTTCAGATCTAAGATAAAATAAACAGAGCCTTTGACAGCAGATGTCTTTAATTTGAAGTAATACTTCAAGAAGTACAAGTTCATTGTTCAGATGCACTAAGCTAACCACAGGCACGTTTTCTTCAACTGCAGGGATCCTGAAGTGGTTTAGTCTTAGGCTGAGTTTTTACAGCACCGTGTGCAACAGGGCAACACAACTCTGATGGGACACAGTGACACTAAGGGAATGACGGTGCCCTTGAATGCAGTTGTATTTATCACTGGAGATAAACTGGCTCAAAAAAACCAACCAAAAAACAACAAAACCACATCACAACCCACTCACCAAAGGAAATAAAATAAAAATGAAAGAAGTCAAACAACCTCCCCATTAACTTAAGCAGAAAACTTACTTCCTTCACATTCATGTTTACAAATACAGTTTGGTAGCAGCCAGGCTGACAGACACCTAAAAATCTACTTCTTCCCTGAAGCTAGAAAAAGTTCTGATGCACATAGTGTCTCTACCCTCTCAGTCCATTTTCTTTTATTAGAAGAAGCTTCCTAGTCTGTGCTTCAAGACTATCAAGCAGCACAGAACAACCATACAGTCTCATTTCCTGTCTTATGGTAGAGAAGGATAAAATGTACATATATATATATATCTATTTGGCTTCCTTGGATATGTCTATACTTACTTGTTTCTAGAGAAACACAAGTGTGTTCTGCTCCTGCTTTCAGCTGACCAGGAACTGCCTGGTTGCTCCTGGAAGAACACTGAATCCAAGGTAAAAAAATTCCCACCCATGAAAGAAGATTTTGTTTTCCCTGAAGTCTAGAGGGAAGCAGGCAAGCCCTTACACAGAGATGTACACCCACAGGAGCAGTGTTTCATTATTATTTAGCCATACTGTTATAAAAGAATGTTTTTGCTCTGAGCAGCAACTTGCCCTAGGAGGCGAGGCTGCATCCATAATTCACACCAAGTACAAGGGGTATGCCGTGTCCCAGGAAAGTCTTTTCAGCACATTTCTTTTAAAAATAATACTCTATGGAACAACAGCCCTTCCATCTTAAAGCTTAAGAAAAGCAGCCAAGGTTTTGTAGGCATGAAAAGCAAGCAGGATAATGCTGAAGCACACCATTTTCATAGTAAGAAACCTTTAGGTTCCTAAAAGGGGTGACACAGTTACTAGGGCTGCTGCAGACACATCCCAATACTGAATTATGCTGTTCAAAACCCAGCTGGACCAGAGGGCTCCCACAGAAAGTCCTCTTCACTTAATTAGTGAAACAGAACTCAGCAAGTTTGACTTCACAGATAGCAAAGCCACATTAAATAACCTGGCTATGGAAGGAAATAGCAGTAATCTTGAAACAAGAAACCAGAACCAGTTGTCTTAACAGCTTCTGGTTTTGGTAATTAGATATTAGTGAAGCTCAAAGGTTTTTCTTTTTTTTCAGTGTTTCATTAGAAATTATTCTGTTCAGCATAAAACACCTGAATTACGTCATTCACTTACTGAGATAAAGCATCTAATAAAGTTTACTGTTGTTTTATTTACACAAGTTCAAAATTATAAAACACTAAATAGATACCATTTTATTCCCTGTACTTACAATGAAAAATTTATTCCTCAACAAAGAAAACAAAAAAGCAAATGAACAAAAAAATCGCAACATACCCAACTAGGCTGAAGGTTCGCAAAACCAAAAATCACCATCCCCAAGAGCATCAATTCTCTACTAACAAAATCTCTGGCACAATAACATGAAATCCTTCACCTTCACTCCCAGTAGTGCCTCACTCATCTCTCCCACTCTTATCAAGTGAGTTTTACAGTTAAAAATAATTTTGCCTGTTAGTGCAATTCAAGCATGCTTAACCAAAATATTGCCAAATATAAGTCCAAAAGGGATTTGTTTGAACTAAAAAGGGGCAACTTCTCAGTGTTATATCTATCAATTAGCACAGGACCTAAACTGTCTAAGCTATTAGACTACTATTACTTCTGTCACCTTCATCAAAATTTGGCTTCCACTGTCTAACTCACCTCACTATGCCCAAGCATGGCAGCACATACAGCACACCACAAACTGCAATAGGCAGACCCCTACGATAGGATGAGGACAGAATGGAAGACTTTTGAGTACTTTTTTGGTTGGGGTTCTTGTTGTTGCTGGGTTTAAGTACAATAGCCATGAGTATCTATGTATGTATATACATAGCAAATATGCAAGTTTAGGAAGTGCTACTTTAGTGAAAAAAAAGGAATCAACAAAACAAAAACCCAAACTATGGCCAAATTTATGTCAGCAAATAGATTCCGGTGGGAGAAATTCAAACCCAGGTTTGTTGTATATATTATTTTTTCTATCTGGCTCCCTGTAGCCTGGCTTCAGTAAATCAAGCTCTTCACAGTAATCTGGAATGCTCCTTGTGATTTGATTAGTAATATCAAACCTGTTGCACAACAGCCAGTATTACTCATGGTCTTGCTTAAAGGTTAAATCTCTTCTAGGCAGTCTGATTTTAAGACTCACTTCTAAAGGAGGGAAGCCACAATACCGGTACATGATAATGTCAATAGCTCTTAAAATGGGCAACATTCAAATGTCTGCACACACATATACAACTGCTGAAACAATGCAATGCAGCAAAATTGTAAGCTAAAAGGCTACTTGAATATATAAAGTGCCAAAGACAGTAATTTTCAAACCTTAAGATGGCTACAGCAAAGTACTATGGAAGTCTGCATCTTTAAAAACTGATTCCAAGTAACCCAAGAATGCAAGTTAAAGCAGCTGAGTTCAGAAAATTTCTATAAGCAAGTTTATCAGTTCTTGATTAACTTCCTCAGATGAGCTAACCTTTTAATTCCCCTGAAAGCCCAAGTGTTAGCCTGTTACATGGACAAGTATATAAGGATATCCAATACAGCCCTTATTCCCTTAATGCACCATGTACAGCACAGTAGTTTTCCATAAAAGCTACACTGAGTCTTTAGGTCCTTAGCCAGGTTTTGCTAGATGAGGAAAAACTGCTCAAGTAAGCCTTCTGTTAAAAACAAACACCTTTCTGTTTCATGTCTATTAAGAGTATTGAATTTTGAAGGTTCAGAAGCAGCCTTCCATTTTGTCACAAAAAAAGTTATCCAGTCTGTCTAAAGAGCCAATATAAAGGTGTAAGGGACACCCAATTCTCAGTACCTTACAAATCTGAGAACATAGTTCTTTATATTATTAATGTTATGTATTATGTAACTCAACTGCACATTCCTCCTCTGTTTTAACCTTTGTGTCTAAAAGCACCTGTGTCCACTCTTAAAGTTACAGCAGAAAGTTGAGATCATAGAAGCATGCTTCATCATTCCAGTAACCCTGAAGACAGAGGCTGGATAAGCAACACATTACTGATTCTCCAGAGAAAAAACACAGCAAGCCTGTGTTGATGAATAGACTGGCTGTCCAAAACGACAAGAAACAAGTGGCTATGGATTAGCATAGCAGTATCTTCTTTTTATATCAATCTGATTATAATTTTTTAAGTTTCAGTCTGATCCCATTACCCCACATCCAGCTACCAAAATCTCCTCTACACACCTTTTTTACTCCCCCATTTAGCTAAAACTGCTTTTCCCCAGCAAAATCCTGTTAAACCAGCTCAGAAGAATTTTCATGTTTCTGCTAACAATCAGATTATTTTAAAAGACCAAGAAAAGATTGCCCATCTCCAAAGTCAGGAAGGTTTCTTACCTACTACAAACGTGATCTATTAGCAGCGAGACAGAATCTAGGTTGCTGTCTAGTTTGGTGTTGTGATATAGGCACCGGTCCCGTTGGAGTTCCACAGCCTGGCGGAGCAGGTTCTGTAAACGCCTCGGAGGAAGCATCACTGACGGGGGCAGGTAGGCTTCAGAGGAGTTAGGAAGGAAAAACAAATGAAGAAAAAAAGACTTATCAAAAGCAAGTTACAAGTAAGAGCATACTTTGATTTGAGTGGTTTTAGAAGAGACCTTAGTAAATAATAGCACACAGCTTGTTGAATTTACAGCTATACACCTGGAATTAGAAGCATGAACTTCTGGAAAGTAGAGCTGTATGCAATTATGTATGTTATAAGCTGTATGTTACTATAGAGTATGGTGTCCTGGCCAAGAGGCCATTTACAAAAGCTAACTCAAAACTCAGTATTTAATAAAATCTATAAAGCTGGCTAACACGCCACCAGCTGTGTTCCTTTAAGGAATTCTCTATCAGCACTATGAAAATTAACACCATGGGTTTTATCAAAGTAGTGCAACAGCCACAAGAGAGAGGAGAATCATAATTCAGAGCAAAGTATGAGACCACTATCAACCAGTACCAGTATCACTACTGGTTAAAGACCACACTTGGTTTCCACCACTCGCTGTGGCTGGCCTTTATAACACACACTTACCCCTCCCTAAACCACACATTTAATCACCAAGTTATATCACTACTGAATGCAACAGAGCCAAGAAGTAACAGTTCTTACTACAGTTTATCAGAGAAAGCAAAAGGTTAGGTACAAATGATCAAAGGGTAAAGGTACCTAAAGGTATCCCCATGAAACAAAAAATAGAAAAAACCAACCAGCCAGCAAACACAGTCAATTCCCTGGGATGTGTAAGTTACACTGGATTTAAGAGAGGTGAGAAGAAATTCTAAACACTAGAACATCTTACTCTGGAGTTTGTCCAAAAGTTTAGATCTGGAAGCTGTTCCTTTCCCTTCCCACTCTGCTTTTGCACGCAAGTCCTCTGCATGGCTACACATCAGGTACCTGTTTCAAAAGTGCACATACACCAACAGACCAAGTCTTTTTGGAATAATTCTTTTCACTTTTAAGCATGATACATATCATAACATTTTAAACAAACTGGGAACAGGTAAGTTAAGCTTGAGACCAACATGGAATAAGGCAGGGAACTATTTCACACAAACACACATCTGCAAACTGCCCATACAAAAAACAAAACCAAACACAAACAATTTTAGGATGCTAGAAATGTCTTATTTTCATCTAAGAACAAACAAGATTATACTCAATTAAATTTTAAGGTAACTGGCTAATAATTCTCAAGATCAGCCAACCATACATATGTACATACAAATTAATTTGGGTTCTAGTAGTATTAAAGTATATCATCATCAGGTTGTTTTCAAACATCTGAAACAAAATACTGTCTATTGAACAGCATTCTTTACTCAGCATTTTATCACATCTCAGTACAGATTATTCACCAGGATAGTAGCTTGAGTCTTCACAACATCAGCTATCAAAAGCCATAGAATTCCTTAAAAAACTTCTCTGCAAGTGCTCTCAAAGTCCAAACACTTACCCACTGAGGACATGAATGCGCTCTGTATTATATTTCAGAGGTGTCAGTTCACAGCGTAGAACCTGAAGTGCCTCCAGGACCTTGCCATCCTCCAGGTACTCCAGGTACTTCTGCTGCAGCAGCAAAAACTTCATCCTCTGACATGACAGAAAGCAGCAGTCAGGGGAAAAAGGTTGACTGAAGTTTCAGAAAACGTTTGAGCCTAAACAGAACAGTAGAAACCATTCTACTATGCCCTTCAGAAAGACAGCTCTAAGTAATGTTTCATTACTCAATTTCTTTTGTTGGCTTTTCAACAACATTGCAGCAATTAAGCTATCCATTAATTTCTTCCCTGCCTGATAGGGCTCCAGGTATGTTCCTATCATGCCTCAGATCTCTCCTGCAATTGTTCCCATTTTCACCGGCTTTCTCTTTAGTCATCATCCTTCAAACCCTGCATTTTCTACCAAAACATTCCATCAAGAAAAGGACCCCAAATCAGCTATTCACATATTTAAGACTGCATGACAGCACAGAACACAGGGCAACTCATCAAGTTCTCACACTGCTTACATAGGTGTTGACACAGATTGTTTGCATAGCTGTATAAAATATAACAGTAACAAACTGACACTGCCTAAGTTTTGGGGCTTTTTTTTTTTGTAGTTCCATGTTTACTTGTTTTCCTTGGGTGTTGTTTTCAGTATTACAGAAAAAACCAGTTTCCTATATTTAGGAGTCACTTCAACACTCTGAATTAAGTGCTGTTACTTCATAGCGTTCCTTTCACTTTTACAGTTCTCAGTTGTTTTCTTTAAAAAAAAAAAAAGAAAAGTCCGCTCTGCTAACAAATATCTGTGAGTAAAAAAATAAATTAGGCATTAAGTTACTATGTTAAAATTTTTAATAGTAATTTAGTATGAACACACTTTGGTTGTTTCTGGATAAAATCAAGTATCTTGTGTTTGCATATATTCTTTACTGCTACCGGAAATGACAGGTTTAGTCCAAAAACTCACCAGGTTGAAGAAGAAAATTAGGAAAATGTTCATGCTTAGACAAACTGTTAAGACATAGACTGGAGATAAAGTGTAGCAAACTACATTTGCTTTTCTAATGAATACACCACCAGTTTCCTCTGCTTTCATCAGACCTCAGGCACCTCACTATTTTTATGCTCATATTTGGTCAATGTTTACTTAGTTTCAAACACGCTGCCAGCCTCCTTAAGTAGAGGGATAATCAGGAAGTTTAAGATATTCCTGTCCTAAAGCTCACATCAAAGTTTAAGGCTCACTAAATGTTAAATTCAAAGTTAAAACATAATGCATTTTCATTTCCAGAGACATTCAGTTCTTCAAAAGAATGAAGTTTCCACATACAGTGCTATTAATTTACCACACAGCTTTGTGAAGCATAAAACATGACACAGTAAAGATGATTTATGTTCAAACTTGTCTGTAGTGCTCTGCTGTCCTGTACCTGACAGGCAAACCTGTATTGCACTTCCAATCCAGCTCTTTAGTAGTTGGAATTATTAGACCATTACTGTACAGCTCTTCCAGGCGAGACAACTTTTTTTCAATGTTCTGACATATGAAAAAAAAATTAAAGATATTCCAATTATTTACAAGCCCAGTGGTTGGCTCCATACAGCAGGCCAGCAGACCCCACACTGTTTGCTTATATACCAGCAACAGGAGGGGCAAGAACTTCCTCCATGTGAACTCCATCCTGTGAACATGCTTTCCAGGATACATGAAAATGCCCAGGTAGCAGACACACACTATATTTCACTGCTTTTGGTCACCTCACACTGATGATCACCACCAGATCAAAAATAGACTGATATTTCCAGTTCGGAATAAAAACTGTAATCCCTCCCCTATCATCCCTCTTGATCCACTGTGTATGACATTTAATTTATAACATATTTCCTCCCTTTTCTCCCTCCTTACTTTCGGGACTTGGCACATTAATTCAATTTTGTCAGAGGAAAAAGTAAAAAGAGTAGAAAAACCCTGTAACATGGGTTTTATAACAGCAGTCTCAGGAATTCCATGAAAGCATTACAGGAATATTACCACTAAAAATGCTGTTGCCAAAGAGGTGCAATTTCAGTTCTAGGCTAGAAAGTATTGCTTAAAAAAAGAGCTCATCAGTGCCATGTGTGACTTAGGCATATTAGGAACATAAAGGCCTCCAGAAAAACAAAATATTATACATTTCATGCAGCAATCCAGCGTTCCCATAATGGAGAATTAGAATAAGAGATAAGCAACTTGAAATAGTAACTTATTGATAACAGAGGGCAGGGACTAAAGTCTTGATGGGGGAAATTAAATTGAATTGCTAAACTATTCTGATAACTGCTCCAAAACTTGCCCTACAGCATACTCAAACAATGGCATGAATTTCCTTAAGGCAAGAATCATACTCCAGTAACATCACACTGCAAGTAATTTTTCAATACTGGGACATTCACGGCCTCCTACTTCTCATTTTTGTGCAATTAGTGTCTTTGCTGACAAACAGATTTTTCTCAACTCCTTTACACTCTCCTAATACTACTACTAATTTCTTCCAACACCACCTTGTACAAAATTCAAGACCATTTTGGGTACATCATCTCTTTTACAGCCCAAACAACCTCTTATAGAAGGAAAGAGAACTGTTGAAAATTCTGACAACTGTAAAGCAAAAGCACAAACTCCGCAGATTAAGTAGCTTATTCTTTCTCCTTAGTTGCCTTACAGAGAGGGGAATTCAAAATGACCATAATTAAAACCATAACAAATAACACAAGTGCCTGGGATTTGTTATCATCTCAGTGTTTGCAACGGAAATTCAACATCATTACACTCATTACTGCTGAACAATTTAAAATTCATACACCACCTTTGCTTAGCTTATAGCCAAGATTCCTAACCCTGATGGACCCCTGGAAAAGTCCAATCCAAGTGCCAGCACTGCAGTCTGGCTGGTTTTATTCAGTTATTACTACTTCATCCTGTCTTTCACCTCTACAGAAAGGATGAGGATAAAGTGCATTACTTTGTTGTTTCTACAAGCTATTATTTAAGTGTAAATTGAACTTGGATTACCCTGGGGCAAAACTAAGAGTTAACAGATTTACATGGTTTTGTTTGCTTGCTTCAATGTATGCACTATTAGCATTTTTCTTTCTTCAAACTACAGCCTTGGATTACTAACACGAATGCTTAGTACTGTACTCCTTCCTTGCCCTGTTATTAGGAAAGCCAGAATCCTAAATTCTAGGAGGTCTGGCATGTACCATAACTCACCATCACTGCATAACCAAAGATGAAAACCTCAGCAAACAAAGCAGTGAAAAAGACAAAAACCTCAGCAAACAAAGCTGCGAAAGGAGCAGGACAAACATACTGCCACAGGCAAGAAATTGGGCCATTCTGATCATTAACTGTAACCAGCAGTGAATCTTCAGAAGTTTAATGAACAAAATGAAAACTAAACTAAGTTTAGGTCTAGATTTGGCGTTATTTTCAACCTGCGTATTTTAACAAGCTCCACAACAGTTTTATTAATGTACTAGGAGTCTAAAATAAGTAAACATTGCTGAAACAAATGCTCTTTGAAATTAAATAGGTAACTAAAACACATGGTGAAATTATCAGCAGATGTTTCAAAACAAACTCAACACAGTAGCTACTACTTAGAGCCTGCAGAACTAAGACCTCAGTTTTCTTTATCCTGTAGTTTTTTACTGTGAGAGTTTTGTAAAACATTGATGAAAGCACTAAAAAACAATCCAAAACTTAAACGCCCTGATACGTAAAGGGCAAAAAACATTGTGCTCTACAGAATTCAGCAAGGAATTTAATAAGGCTTCAACCATACCGAGTCCTGCCACACAGGGAGCAATTAACTCCAGTAGGGAACTGCCCTTAACGCTGGCAGCAAGAGGGACACCACACAGGCAGGTGGAGCACTTTACTCAAATGATAATCTTTAGCTCACTTTTTAGATGGTATTGCCTGCTGCAGGCTGTATACCTCTGGAATAAGCAAAGAGAACAATTTGAAGGTATTTTTTGGATGATTGTAGAGGAATAACCCTGAAGTTTCCTCCTAGATACAATTAAGTACCCAAGACAGATGCCATCACATGCTTGAGTAGCCCCACAGTAAGCAAAACCTCAGGCTGGCTTGAAGTTGGTGTTTTTTAACTGTTACTGAAGGAAAAACATCATGCTTGATTCAATTATAAAGTTTTCCTACAGATTTTCTAAGGCAGCTGTATCTTATATGCTGGAAAAGTAAACATGACTACTCATATACTGCACAGCACTCAGTTGTGTTAACACAAATAGAAATAGCAAACTGTCCTGTGTGCCGCCACACCCTCCACCCCAATATCACACTGCATCAAAGCTTTAAAAATTGACATCAGACACTTCAAATTTAGTGTTTTCATCTGTAGAACTTAAAGCACTTAGCAGAAATCGGGAAATTAAACACGAGTAGGATTTTTTAAATACATATGCATCTCCCTTTACTGACCAGACATTTCAAAAGCAACTATGTATCCTGGTTATTTTGTCCAGGTCATATTAACTGTAAGGAAAAAAAAAAAAAAAACCAAAAAAAAAACAAACCCACCCAAACCACAAACCAAAAACAAACCACACTACACACACCCTACTTAGTTAAATACTCTCTGTGTCATCTAAATTTTTAGGTACCCATTCTTCTTGTATGCACACATTTTTAAAACATCTAGTCACATAGTGTGAGTCACAAGTCAGGAAACTCAAAAGCCAATTTTCTATTTTTAAAGAGCTACCTGCAGCAGCATCCTGTTTGGACTTTTCCTGATCAAGACATTTATCACCTTCATTAGCTCTGACTTTACTGCAGTGGGGAATTCCTACAGAGCACAAAGCATCCCTCCTTACCTGTAATGATTTTTCTCTACCTTCCCAGCTGCTTACAGCACTAATACCCACCCAGAGCTTCAACCATGAGCACAGAAGCTGGACAGTGAGGGAGGAGGAGACTCTGTGCGCGCAATGGAACACACACAAGCTCAACTTATCCTTGCAAATAATGCTTACACATGTAAGATAATCCAAACTGTTACCTGTTTTAAATTATATCAAGTTAATAAAAAGGAGATCAACTTTAAAAAGAAAACAGTTAATATTGGTAAAGTTCAGTCTAAACCAAGTGTTTTTACTGCACCAAGCTTTATGGAACCAGTTAAGGTATCAATATTAAGAATGCTCTTGGAGCCCTTCAGAACAACAGAAGGAAAACATTCTTTCTTCTCAAATTGAGCTCACCAAGAAGTACAATGTTGATAGTTCAGTTAAACCTCTTGACTCACTAACATGCAAAACATTTTAATACTACAGACAAACTTTCTAACTTCAGAAGATAGAAACATGAGAAAATTTGTTTCAAATGACCATTCATATTCCCATATAGCAGTTCCATACTTTCAGGCTGCACAACTGTTGAAAGCTGCATGCAGTATCCTCAACTCCTTCAGGTTTTTGCCAAAAGAGAAAGTGAACCACTGGTCTAATTAAGAGGTGCTAAGCTTTGACCAAATTAATACAACCAAATGTAAATTTCTGTCAAGTACCCTCTGATGTTTTGTTAAACATCTGTTTTTCCTACTTCATTTCCTGTTCTCTCTTTTTCTCCCTCCCCCACCAGACAGGAAATTGTCTTGACAACAAATGAATCAGCTAGAAGTGGAACTAAGCAGCCATCAGCTGATTCCTTATTGTTTACAGTCACAGATACTTCAAAAAGCCTTGATACTGTTTGCTTCCTAAGTGACCATAGCTGTTGTAACTTCATCTCATTAAAATAAACGTTTAAACACAAGAGAACAAGCTCCTTGAAGAGCCAAGTGATGATTTTCATCTTGAGATCCAAAAATCAAAACAAGAAACACTTTACTCAAAGCAACTGAAATCATAACACATATTGTAATTGTCAAGTCACAGGATCTACCAACCTTCTATTTCTAGATTTATCTTTTTTTTTTTTTTTTAAAGCCACCCAAAGAGAAAAAGCTCTAAATAAAATCCCAAACAGCAATACAAATGCATTTGCTCTTTAAAAGCCATCTGGAAAAGCAACAGTATTGTTCATGGTCTATAGCAGCCTCTATATTCTTGTAATGTCCTATTACAATGCCAACTCCACATTAGTATTAGTGCATTTTATTTCTAAACTTCTCTTCCCTCAAGAAAACCTAACTCCTATAAACACAGAGATTGTGAGAAGTATTTCAAGGTTGAAATTAGCATTCAACATAGGCAGTTTCTACAGAAACTGACCTATTTTAGGATTGTGACAGGATTTATATTTTATCAGTTAGGTATGTTTAATAGAGTTTTAACATTCAGTACACCAAATCTTAGCCTGAATACTTTTGGGCTGCCTATCTCATATTCTACAAAAAGTTCTGAAAAAAAAAGATTAGTATGACGTTTGAGATAGCATGCAAGCAGCTTAAAGTAAACAAAAAAGAGAAAACAAGAACTATGGACACCAACTCCATAGTGAAAGATTACACCACTACAATTAGTCCAACTACACAGCTCTGAAAGCGTTCAAGTGTGCCTCTTACCACAATTGCATGCGGAGAATGCACTAAGGCCTTAAGTTCATTCAGGTCGTTCTCAGCCTGCAGAAATTGGCATAAGAGAAAAAAAAGTATATAAGGAGGATGAATTTTGAATTCTCTCACAGATACTATAAATTTCAGCAGTGGTTAATACAGTCCTATAATCCCTACGTTACCTTATCCCATTCTCCTTCCATGACATGATTGCGGAATTTGGTAGCTGAAGGATGTTCTAAACGACATCCTGACTCTTGCATGAGGAGATCAACAGTCTGGCTGCAGGAGAGATACAGTGTAAAAAAACCCGACCAGTTGCACCCTCACAAATACACCGCCTGCTACGATAACAGTTTATCATATTTTAAAGTAACTTTAATAAAACAAGAATATGATGACCAGATTCAGATGCTTGTTCAAGAAGATGATCTCAGTTGCCTAAGACATGTAAAAAGCTACTTCTACCTAAAGCAAGTTGTCAAGGAACTTGAAAGCTTTGCTGAAGTACCATAAAGTATGTGACTTACCAGCCACCACAAACAGCCCTGCACAGAAGATAAACTTCATGAAGGAAGATACAGTCTAGAAAGCTGTTAGCTACTGGCTGCCATCCCCTGCTCCCCTCCCTACATGAACAAGGAGAGCTACAACATCTGGCAGAGGCCTAATTTTTTCTTCTTCATCACTTCTTAAAAGACTGGCTCCTTAAAAAAAAATAAACAAACTCAGGAACCTGTAGCCCTCCCCCTTTTATACTAAAAATAGCTTATTTACTGTGGTGTCATCTATGAATAGTCACGAGTTGTCTGCTGCTGTAAACTTGCCTCTTATGTCAGAGGCAATTTATTTTACAGAATATGTTCTTTATAGCTGACCCATTCTGCAGTGTTTTGAAGACTTCTTTTGTGGCTACAAAGCACTTTGCAGGACTTCTCTACCCTCCTTCCAAAACGATGACATATTGGCTAGTCACACTGGCTAGTCACTTAGCTTTACTCACAAAGTGTTATGATTAAATACTTTAGACTCCCCCTATTCCACTGGGAAATTATTGTCTCTATTCTGATTTTAAGAAAGGGCCAACATTCTCATTTATTGTTTACAAGCAAGATTATTAGCAAAAACACATATCCAGCACAAATCTAGAGAGGCCTCCACCATTTAGAGGGCCAAAGGTTTCCAGAGTGAAACCAATCGGCCTGCTTAAGTGGCAGTTTACTTTGTGTCGTTTCCTCCGAGCTGACAAGCCAAATCTTGGAGCTCATCTGCGAAAAGCCGCCCCCCCACGCCCAGCTGCGGGCTCCATTATGTTTACCAGATAACTTCTCCCCCACTAACACATTTGTATTGATCTACCCTTATCGGTGTGCAACTCGACTTCCATATTGCCATCCCTGGCAGGGGAAGCTCCTGTCCTGTCCCTTCGCTACACACCGGCACGGGCTTGCAAAAACAAAGCTCCGGCTCCATTTTTCCGGGAGCGGGCCTGCCCCACCGCTCTCCCTCGCAGCCGGGCACTGCTCTCCCCTGGCCGGAGACCACCGGGCTGCGACGGGGCAGTTTTGGCCACCAACCCCCCCGCGCCGGGGGTCCCTTCCTCTGCCCTCCTCCCCGCTTGGGGCTGCCCATCCTCCACGAGGCCCCGCACCGACCCTCCCCGCGGACGGCGGGACGTGCGTGCGGGGCTGCCCCGGCCCCGGGGGGACCCTCCGCTCAGGGCGCCGCAGGAAAGGAAGGAAGGAAGGAGCCTGCCCCCCGCCCCGGCCGCGCTGCCCCTCGCCCACCGCGGCCACTTACTTGAGCCCCAGCCCATGGAGGTGCTGCCCGATCAGCCGGATCACGTCCTCGTCGGACTGCGAGAGCCGCTTCTTCTTCTTCAGGGCGCTGCCACCGCCGCCGCCGCCCCCCAGCTCGGCGGCGGCCGGGCCGGGCCCCCCGGCGGCGGGCACCCCGTTGTTGACGCCGAGCCCGCCGGGGCTGCCGCCGCCGGGGCCGCCGCTGTTGGCCGAGGGCAGCAGCCCGTTGGCGTGGGCCAGCTGCTCCCCGGCGGCCGTGCCCGCCGAGGCCTCGCCGTTCTGGGCGCCCAGGCAGCCCAGCTCTGGGCCCTGCGGCGGCGGCTGCTGCTGCTGCTGCTGGCCCCCTCCCGCCCCGTTGGCCTGCATGGCGCTGCCGGCGATGCCGCCGCTGCTGCTGCTGCTGCCTCTGAGCGAGGCGGCGGCGGGGGCGAGCCCGGCGGGCACCGAGGGGGACTGGGACGAGGTGAGGCCTGCTCTGCCCGCGGAAGCCCCGGGCTCTCCTGCTCCCTCCGCCGCCGCCGGGGAGGCCCGGGCTTTCTTCCGCGGGGGCGGGGAGGCTCCGCCGGTGTCCGAGTCGGAGGAGGAGGAAGCGGAGGCCAGAGTTTCCTCGCCGAGAGCGGCCGTGGTGGGAAGCCGGGGGGGCGAGGAGGGGGAGGCGGCGGGGGCGAGGGGAGGCGGAGCGGGGCCCTGCGCCCGCCGGGGGTCCCGGAGGCAGCGCCGCCGCCCGCTCGGGGCTCCCTCTGGCGATGGCGGCCGCCGCTGCCCTGAGCCCCCGCCCGGCAGCCCCAGGCGCCCGGCCCGCTCCGCTCGCTGCCCGCCGGGTTTGTCTCCTCTCAGCCCAGCTGCACCTAATGGAGTCCGGGCCGGGACGTCACAGGAAATTCCTGCACTGCCCCCTACACACACTTCCGCCGCCCGGGGCCGCGGTGGGCACGGCCCCACGGCTGCCGGGGGGCGGCGGCGGGGCGGCCCCCGGCGGGGACGGGGACGCCCCAACGGCACCGCCCGGGTCGCCGCCCGCCCGCGCGGGGTCCCGCGGCGCCTGCGGGGCCCGGGGGCGTCGTGCCCGAGGGGCTCCCGAGGGTCCCGGGCATGTGCCCGGTGTGTGACGGGTGTGTGCCCCCGCCTGGCAGAGGGGCGAGGGGGGTCGCGCACGAGGTGCGCTGGGCGCCCGCTGCCCCGACGTGTCCCGGTGGGACCGGCCGTCCCTGTGGCACCGTGGAGGTGACCCGGTAATATCCGGCCTCAGGTGGTTTTCTGATGCAATTTGGACAGGGCGAAATGGGTGCAAACAGAAAAAGGCTGGGTGCGTGGAAGAAGTTCTTTCACGTGGGAGTGATGGGACACTGGAACAGGTTGCCCAGGGAGGTTTGGATGCCCCAGCCCTGGTGGTGGTCAAAGCCAGGCTGGATTGGGCTTTGAGCAAGCCGGTCTAGTGGAAGGTGTCCCAGCCCATGGCAGGGTTCCTTGGAACACGATGGTCTTTAAGGTCCCTTCCAACCCTGATCCTCTGATTCTGCATTTGGGCGTTTTTAAGAAAGGAAAACACTTAATGAAGTCACATCCTTGTGTTGCACAGGTTGGTTACTGGAAGGTTTCAGGCCTGCTGACGGTCTTGTCTCTTGTAGTCACTGCATGCGTTGGCACAGAAAAAGGGGGGAAATGGCAGTTTTGCTGTAGGTCTTACAGGAATGTTGAGAGTTGGGGCGCATTTGTCACGACAGGCTGTCAGAAGACAGTGGGAATTTTAAGGGTCCTAGTCTCTGCCCTGTGGTCTCTGCTGATTCTCCTGTGTGGTGGAAGGCAAACTCAAATCCTGAGCCAAGCCTCTGGTCAAAAGTCATGAGATGAGTGAAATCTTCATCTTTAAAAATAGCATCTTGAAATAATATGTTTTATGTTATTTGTTTTAGAGCCTAGAATTTTTATCTTTGGTATGCTCGAACTTTTCTCCAAAACCCAAAGGGAAGTAAAAGGACTCTTTTTTCCTTATTAAAAGCTGATGTTAATATCTAAATATCTTCCCCTTCAGAAGGTGAGGTTTCAGGAGTACTGGCTTAGGTTAAACTAGTAAGTTTGAACAACAATGCTTTGTTTTGAGTGGAACTTTGAAAAAGTCCAGCTGGGGAAAACCACAAGCCCAAGACCACTGGAGAACTCCTTGGAGGGACAAAATGCATGAAAGGAGTGAAACCAGAGAAGGAAATGAGACCTCATGGGAGCCTGACCAGCTGAAGTAGATACCTTGGCCTTGTTTAGAGGCTGCAGAAGATATTTGGCTGATAACAGCTGAAGCACTCTTACAGAGGAAGAGGTTGGAAAGAGCTTTATCCCTGACCTCTGCCCAGGTGTGGCTGTAGGGTTAAATTCAACATCGGTCTTCCAGAAAGGGGAATGTTGATTTTGTGTTTTTAGCTCACCAACCATTGCTGGAGAACACAAGGCTTGTGTTTTAGCCACTTCATTGCTGTATATACTCTCATTTCCATTGTTCTATGTTTTCAGCATTCTTGAGTTCTTTCTTGGTCTTCCCCAGATGCCATCACTGTTGCTCATCATTCTTTCCTGCCGTGTGCCTCAGTGTCCAGAGGAAGGGGATGGCAAAAACCCCTTCCCACTGTCTGTTCCTTTTGTCCTTTGTCACCTGTGCCTTTCTTAGTCGTAGAGGTGGTTTTTACTTCTCCTAGACTTTCTCTAGTCACCAGGAGGAGATCTTGGAAGACAGGTCTGGGACTGGCACAGTCACAGGAAAAAGAGAATTGTGACAGGGGTAATGGCACCATGCTTTGTCATTTTTTCATCAACTAAGCCCTGATTTGGATCTGATTCTATTCTGCAGCCAGATGAGAGAGGGCAAATTTAATAATCCAGATAAGTGTGCAGCTTTTTGAGCAATTAGAGGATCAGTGGGTAAATACAAAACATGTCTTACTTGTGACAGATGACTCTATTACAATAAGAGAAGTATGAGTTCATCCTACTCAGGCATCTTCAAAGTTTCCCAAAAGTAGATAATTAATGCAACAATTCAGCTGTAAAAAATGACAAACTTATAAACACCCAGAAGAGGAATTTTGAAGAGGAATTTTGGCAACCTTAAATACAATTGTAGTATCGGCCATGTTACTGAAGCAGAGTTATAATATATAACTGTGCACAATATGTACAATTCTGACTATATTGTAATTCAGAAAACTTCGTATTGTATAGATCCACATCTTTAATAGAAAAAATGTTGCAGAAATGCTTCTTATTTATTGTGATAGCTTAGAAAACCAAAAAGACCAATCACTCCCTATCAAAAACAACCAATGAAATTACCAATGTAGAATATTTTGAACTAGTGTTACTCCTAAGTGTAAGAAACCTGTCCTGGGACATTCTAGACTAAATACAGATACTTGAAAAGCAAGAAACACTTCCATTTTCTAGGTCTGGAAAGTCAAAAAGGAATAAAACAGCCCTTGAATTTATTGTTTATGAGCTGGCTAGAACTAATAAACTTTGGCTAATTTAGGTGGTTTCTTGGTGGTTTGTTTTTTTGTTTTTTGGGTTTTTTTTTGAGTGTTTTTTTTTTACTTTTTTTCTCCCACCGTTTTGTTTTAGAGGAGGATGGAGCACATAGTCCAGATCTGAATAATAGGAAGGAACTCTCATTAAGGGCCTGGGTTATTTGATAGTAACCATGTGAGGCTGCTTCAGCAGAGCTGTAATACTACAAAATATTAGAGAAAATCCTTGAGAGATGGATTAGCAGTCAAAGCTGAATGCTGAAGGTAATTAATTGTTTGATTCCCTATCAGGTGTGTATACTTTCCCTTTTCTTCTGCATCAAATTTGAGGTTACTGGAAACAAACCAACTAACAACAAAGAACAAAGGAAGAAAGAATAATTTAGAACAATCACATTTTCCACAGTACCAGCTAAATAAATGCTTGAACAGGTATGTGGAAATGCTTGCCACTTCCAAAAAAAGAGATGAGGATGAAAGATAAGCACCTTCCTTAAACAGCATTTTTAGAAATCATTCAGCAGATAGTGAACAAATTACACTGGTGGGAGATTCCATCACTTCATGCAGAGGAAGATAGTCAGTATTTTAGTATTTTGGAGGAGTGGAGTATGGAAAGCCAAAATCTGACTGGAATTGTAACTGAAGGACATGAAGGGTGACATAAAGAGCTTTTACATGTGATTTGGCAGCAAAAGGAAGACAAGAGTGTATATGGGCCCCTGCAGATCTGGGTGATTAAACTAGCCATAAAGGTCAAGGAAAAAGAAGAGATCTTTTTCATCTTGGACTTTGCTGGGAAAAAACCCTTTCTCATCTCCCAGGCTTCTGTGGCAGGTAGCAGGGTTTGGGAGAGGAGGGAAACTCCCCACAGGAAGTCCACTTTCAAACTGGGCCAAATTTCTGCCAGGCTAAACCTGGAGAAAATCTTTCTTTTTCTCTCTGACTGAACTGAGAATATCCACACAAGTCCACTGGACAACATGACACTCATCTGAGTGTTGAGGGAGCTGGCCAGTTTTATTTTATTCTCACACCCTATAACATTGGATAGTCCATGGCATTTAAAGACTGCAGGTGACTGAAGAAAGGCTAATGCTACACATTTAAGTTCAGTTGTGTTTGACCCAGTGCCACTGACTTTAGGCTTAGTGGGCATGGGGAAAGCAGAGGACGTCATTTAAGCTTGTCTTTATGGTAGACTTCCTCAATAACCTTGTAACTGGGGAGATGTGGGTGAGGTGGGCAGACCCTGTGTGTGAAAAACTGGCAGCACACCCAGGCTTGAAGGTTGTGTGTCATTGGTTTGAAGTCTTGACTGATGCCCCGTTAGGAGGGGTCAGGGATCAATAGTGGAGCAAGTCTTGTTTGGCCAGGTCACCATGCAGGGGGTGGTACAGAGTGCCCCCTCAGCAAGTTTTCAGCTGGTCCCCTTGCCAAGCTGGAGAGATCACCTGATACACAGGAGGTCACCAGTCAGAGGAGGCTTGCCAAGCTGCAGAAATGGGCCAGTGAGAACTCGTGTTGGTCAGCAGAGACAAGGGCAAAGTCCTGAATGTGGGACAGACTATAGGATGCTACAGGCTGAGAACCAGCTGGCTTGGAAGTAGCCCAGCAGAAAAGGGCCTGGCCAAACTGGTGGACAAAAGAAGTTCCTCATGGGATTTCAACAGCTGCAGGGCTGTACTATCCATATACCCAGCAGGTACTGGCTCTGCGTGCTGCACTGGTGAGGCCACACTGGATACACACTGTCCAGTTTGGGAGCAGCCACTTCAGCAGAGCCTGCTGAGGTGGTAGGGGCTGAAGCTCATGCTGTGTGAGGAAGTGGGTTCAGCCACAGCAGGATCTAATTACAATGTGCACCTTCCCAGAGAGAATTACAGGGAAGATAGCACAAGTCTTCTTTCTGAGATGGTCACCAACAGGATGAGAGACAAAAGTGAGAAGCTGCACCCAGAGATATTCCAGTTGTGTGTAAAAAAACAAAAGTTGAAAGTGAGAGTGGTCAAGTAGCAGAACATTTTCCCTGAGTGGCTGTGGATTTTCCATCCTTGGAAAAAAAACTAGACAGGAAAAGACTTTGAGCAACCTAGTTTATCTTTGAAGACAGCTGTGGAGGGAGCAGGAGGTTGAACCAGTGACCTTCAAAATATCTTGCCCAACTTTAATTTTGCTGTGATTATAAATACACTTTCTACAAGGCTATCCTTGTGTTAGGGGGGGAACAGTATTGGTGACTGGATAATTGTCATGTCTCAGGGGTTACTGATATTACCTCCCAAAGCTTCAGTACAGCCACCATGTTGCTTTGTGGCTGAGCTTGCGTAGTGAGGATAAGGGCAGCAGTGTTATTGTTGCAACCTAATTAAATATTAGGTAATCACACAATATCTTCTGTCCACCAAATTCATGTGCATACTCTGATGTTGACCTCTGCACTCTCCTGGGTAAGCACAGCATGGTGTGGTCACAAAAATAAATGTCAGAAAGTGCCTGGGATCCCATATGGTACAGAATGCCCTGTTTAATACAGGGTGTGTCATATCATTACATGGTCAGTGCAATTTCTCATAGGAAGAGCATACATGGCATGGTTTCCTCTGCATTTCCATTGCCATAAGTGTCCTTCTGGATGTGCAGGATGTATTGGGAGAGCTCAGACTTCCCTGTAAGGACAGATAAAACGTGCATGTGCAAGGGGTGTGCTGCCAGATTGGTACTTGCTGTGCAACTTCTATGAGCAAGACAATATTGCACGTGCTGTGAATCTGACATGTCAGACTTGCCTTGCATGCAGGATTTATCTGTCTGGGACTATCCTAGATGTCACCTTGCAAAATCTGTCTATGTATCCTGTGATGTATCAGGCATTTTCAGATATATTTAGAAGTCACATGTGGCCAGGATTTGGAAAGACAGTAGGCCACCATGTCAGTGCTGCAATGGATTGCACTGGACAGAAAAACAGCATGCTTGGATTTTTCTCTTTTTTTTCTCTACATCTTGATAGGTGTAAATGTTCACTCTAACACTTACGAAATCTCCTTCTGACCACTCTGTGCAGCAGGAGCTGGCAGATACTCCACAGAAAAGCGAATCACTGATTTTATTCCATGGAGGATTCCAAGCTTGTTTTTTCTTGTGGTCTGTGTTCCTTAATATCAGCGTGTCGATTTCATGTCCAGGTCTCAGATGGGTTATTGGTGTTTTTATGTGAGATTAGATTTGTCCTGCTATTGTTGCAGTTATTTTACTTTTCCTACAGGAGGTCTGCTCCCGGCCTTTTATTTTGTGCTGGCTCTCAAGGCAATTGTTATTTCAGGCTTGTTAATTGTGTCTGCCAACTCCCACATAGCTCCAAGAACCTAACCCTGAGTGGGGTAGCTCACCATCTTCTATTGCCTATCCTTGGAATTAGGACCTGTCTCTCCCAGAATGACATGTACACTTGGCCTTTCTCTGGGCAACTGCAATGAGTTCTCACACCTGGAACTAAACATTCAAGACCAGGCATGTAGACTCTAGTATCTCATATCCACTCTGGAATCGGCAGAGGGGAAACTATTACGTAATCACTAGAAGATTACATCTTAACATGGCTTGTGAATAGCTCCTTGGAGCTCTGGGATTACTTGCTAATTTTTTCCCCTTCTTAATCAGAAATATATGGTGTTCCAAGTCCGTGTTTAAAAAAGCAAATGAACCAGACCCTCCTTACATTGGGCAAGAGATTAAAGGCTAGTGTCACAAGAATGTCATTGCACTATTTAAATGCCTCTTATTTGAGGGGAAATCATTAATTTTTCTTGTAACTGTACCTTTACTTAAAATGCAACTTCCTGTACAAGCTTCTCCTTCCTTCCATCAGAAATAAAGAGCCACAAAGTTAGAGAAAAGATTCCTTTGTGTGGCTCCATACATTTATGTAGTAAAAAGTCTTCCCCACTTCATCTAATGTTTTTTGGTGCATCAGCTCTGGCACTTAATCTCAGACTTAAGACCTCAGGAAATTTCAAATACCTATTCTGATAAAGAACCCAAGGCACCAGCACTAGTTCAGCACAAAAATACTTCTTCTGCATGCTTGAAAGAGGGTGTTGTTCCAGAACTAGACTGGCCTGAGATGCAAGAGTAGACAAGAGCATTGTATGGTACTGAAAACTGATCCCTCAGGCTTTCGGGAGGACCCTCATACAAGACACAAGTTCTATCTGAGGCTAACACCAGGCAGTAAGATGCTAAAGCCATGTGATCTAATATCTTTTAAATGTTACATTTTGATTTCCAGAAGAGTTTCTTAAGATGCTTTTCCAAAGGCTCTTAGTACTAGAGAGTTCATTTTTTTTTGTCTCTGACTAATGTAGTTGGGTCTTTTGTACTAAGCCAGTCTGATTTCTCCAATTGAAAGTGTAACATTCACCAAATATTCTACAACACTTGGTTTTGTTTTGTTTGGGTTTTTTTTGTTTTTTTTTTTTTTTCTGTGTGTTTTTTTTGGAAGAGGGTACAATCTTTGAATTGTAAGCAGAGATAGTTTTTTACTGAGACATATTTGGAGCAACTAATACACTTTATTTGAATCTTTGCCTCATCATGATTTTGAATACATGCAGATTAAACCTTTATGCTTTTGTGGCTTCTCTCTTAAAGAAGAGTGCCAAGAGGGTTTCTGAAGCATGGTGTGGTAGGTAGGATTTACTGGGTAGGATTTACTGACGTGCATTTGGCTGCATTACTCATCACCAGTTGGACTAATGGGCAGGACACCCTAGATATTGTCATTCCTATTTTTATCCAGCGGGACTTGTTGATACAATAGACACAATTACATCTGTAGAATTTCTGAGGTAGTTCCTCATTTTCTATAAATACCAACACCTTCTTTGTCAGTAACTCAGATTTAATAGCGCTTTTCACAGCACCACATCTGAGAGAGGAGTGTGTCCTGCTGGATACTGGCAGTGCTGGGAGGCATGGTGGGAAGTAGTTCCAGCTGGAAGGAGGAAAGGGGAGTTTTGTAAAATTAGCATCAAAGGCTGGGTCTTTTAAATATTTCAGTGCATGCATAGATATACTTCTGTGGGCAGTACTGTTTACTGCGTTTTCACAGTTGGAATCTGGTTTTATGGATTATAACAAATGTGTCACCTCGGAGTAACTAATTATATTGCACACCATGGCCTTTCAAAACCTCACAAATGCATCCTGAAATGAGCTCAAGCTTTCTGTCCAAAAAGACAAAGACTCCTCTCCCTGAAGCTAAAAGAATACCCATGTGTTGTTAGGAGTCCCCTGCCAAGGATGTGCAGTGCCAAAGACACAGCTGAACAGAACTAATTTCATTTTGCCAGGAGCATTGACACAAATGCAAAGTAGGTAGCTTGATAAATCTGCTTTGCTGTTATTGTAACAACAGTGTTAGCAGGAAAACCTTGATAGAACTTTTTTTTTTCTGAAAAACATAGTTCATGGCATTAATCTAGCCTGACTTTGCACATCTCTAAGTTAAGCAGTTGGCATAGCTATTTTCCTAGGCTTTCTCTGGAGAGGTGGAGGCAGCCACAAAGGTGATTCATCCCAGATCCTTATCATAGGATGGGATGTGTCGCTTTCTGGTGTCTCGCAGTGACACTGCGGGAGCCTAGCTCAGAGACCTTAGAGCATATCACTGACTCATAGGTGAGTAGAGTTAAAAGAGGTGAATTCTGGCCTACATTCTACCACTGTGATTGTAAATTTGGAAATTCAAACAGTGTCACATTGTCTGAGAGATGCCAATGTGCCACTAACAGCTGTGGCAGTGGAGCACTTACTCCCATGTTAGTGGGAGGCCAGCCTGTGGCTCGTGGATTGTGAAACTGTGCCGTCACATCCCTTGGTGATCTCTCATCATCTGTCCTCAAGGTCATAATGGCTCCTAAGACCCAGCTGTGGGAGGAAACCAGCCAGGCAGGGATGCTCAGGCCAGTATTGACAGGCCACCTGGAGAAGCAGAAGGTCTCCAAGGATGTTAGCAGGAAGGATCCAGGATGACCTTTGGGGATCTCTGAGGGTCTAGACCTACCACATCTTATCTTGAAACTGCTCCCAGAGCTCTCCATCCTCTTGATTCTTGTGTGTCTTGTGGCTCTTGGGCCTAACTGGAGCCTATGTACAGTTCATTAGGTAGTAAATGGTAGTCACTGATGCTTAATTAGTTTTGTTACTTTAAAAATATGTACACTATTAAAATGATTATGGAAATATTATCAGAGGAACAAAAAGCAACGTGAAAGTTTAAAAACCTTTCCTGATTAAGTGCAGTAAGCATTCTGTGTATATAGAACTGCCAGCAGTTTCTCTTCCCACCATCTCTCATCCTTTGTAAAAATAAAGAAATACAAGTAATCCATCTTGAAAGTAAAGCCTTTTCAACAAAACTATAAAATAGGCACTTTTGTTCACTAAGCCCATTCATTTTTCATATTAATTTTTCTATTTTATAAAAATAAGATCAATTATCCCATAACACATACTTGCATGCCTTCTTCAACAATATTTTGATAGCAATATTTCAACACTGAGAAAAGACTTAGGATCATCTACTTCATTGTTAAAAAAGTTTTACCATGCAGATATCCTAAAATATCTTGTATAAACATATTATGACTTCCCTGAAATCTTACGAGTTATTTGATACTAAAACATCCTTAATCTGTCTTCTGCAAAGAACTAATATATTACTCTACATCTTACTTTTGTAGCGTATTAAATCTTTGTGTTTTGTCAATATTGCCAACAAAATGATGATGAAATACATTGCAAATATTATGTGAATAATGACTATGCTACTTCACATATGCCCTAAAGTTTGTCATAGGAATAGCAATTTTAGTTATGCCTTTCAGTACCTTTAATGGCTTTTATCATTTTACCTTCATAACACAAATGCTTATAAACATTAATTTAAAATTTAAATTATTTAATGTATGGAACAAACCCTGTGGATATTCAGTCTGGATGTTTTTGACTAGAAGACAGCAAATTGAGGCAGATTTGGATTGTTAACAATTGCATCCATGACTTGGGTTTTGAAACAAGCCTTGATGAATAATACTGCATAGTTATTGCACTATCAAGCATTTTCAAAAGATAATTTAAATAGTAATTTTTTTTAATGAAACCATCTAGAATGCTCAGCCTGCTGAATTTTACATTGGACCTTTGTATTCCTTAGGGAATAACACTGGTGATGTTTCAAAAGGGAGCATTTTCAGGGGCAAGGCAATATAAAGCCTCTGAGATAGGGAATTTTTGCTGCTTGGATAAACATAATCAAAAATAGAATAGTAGAAATCATGTCTTCTGTGGTGTTCAACCTGTGCTGATTTATGCTCTTTGTTTCTTTATCAGTGGATATCAGACTGAGATCAATCTTCTCATTTCTAAAGATGTTTTCATTAAGGGTTTTCAAGTTCACCTATCATTTTTATTTGTCATTATATTGGATTTCTCTTTGTCCAGATCAGGCTGAACATTTTTCTTTCAGTTTTCTCCAAGGTTTTCATAGGGAGGAGAGAGGATTGTTCTGAGTGACACTGGCATGCAAATAAATAACACTGAAACTTGGAAGAGTGTTAATTAAAAATTATTATAACCTGACTGACCTGACTTGGCATCATGGTATCTTGCCAAACTGGCTCTTTATTCTTACGCGTGTCTGATTTGTGTTTGTGGTGTGAAGCTGATGAGCTCATGGAATTGTTTGGCCTAATCTTCCCCTCTTCACACTGCCAAAGTTTTACGTGAGGAAGAACAAGGAATATCAAAATTAGGTTCACTGCGTATGACTCATGGTGATTAGCCCAAGCAATATGTGGTATAGATTGTATTTTAATGAATTCAGGTCGATAACATATTGGGCCTGTTGTTTGTTTACCTAAATGAGATTTACAGTGTTTTAAGACTGGCTTACACCTGTGCGTAAGATCTATTGGCTTCAGTGCACTTTTTTTTTTTTTTTTTTTTTTTGATACTTACCTGTGTGGGGCCACATAAGGCCCACTGAAACAAAATAGAATGTGTTTAATTACGTAGTTAATCCACAACAATGTAGCACTCAATTTGCTGTGACTTCTGACCACATTGCCATCATTTTAGCTCTGCAGAAGAGGAGCAGTTTGGGTGGTTGTGAACAAGAAGGACTGGAGTCTTAGAGAGATCTGTCAGTTAAAAGAGAAGCAGATCTTATCTTTACATCCATATGTGCTATATAGATATCAGAAGGATGTGTCTTAGAGTCTTTGAAGTGAGATGGATCTAACAATTGTCCTGTTCCTCATTCCCATTCCCAGAGGGACACTGGGCTGTGGGCTGGGGCTCTGGAAGATGCAGGTCTCCCACCTCAGCTCTCCTTCCCAGCTGGCTGCTGTGCTCATTATCCGGGGTGGAGTGCCCCGGTGACACACCTCTGCAGCATCTTGTTTTGGAGTTACTTGGTAGGAGTGCTGTGCTGAGCTGTGCAGCCATATCCTGCATTTAACTATAGGGTTACACGAGTAATAGGTCAGGTAGTTCAACCAAAGTTATTCAGAATATGTAGCACAGGTGATGCAATTACCCAATACATGCTGTGGGACCCCTCTCTGTGGCCAGTAATTGTCAGTGGGGTTTGACATGTGACCAGCACATTCTCAATATGATTTATCACACTGTCTTTTTTTGCATCTCCTTTTTTTCATAATTTTTTGTAATATTTCAAGAAGAATTCCTCGATTATTTCCTCTGTTTCCTGAGGCATGCATAGTAGCCACAATCTGACATTACATTCCATTGCATTATTTACAGCACATAAATGCAATGTCTTTAACGTCCCTGTACCAGTGATCCCAGCAGGCTCAGGCAAAGTGAGTCCTACTTTTGTAGCTATTTAGTTTGAATTTAAGTCTGTCCATGCCCCTGCAAGCTTACAGTTTTGAAAGAGGAGACAAAATGGATAGGTAACATGGACAGAACAGGTTGAGTAGAGGGGATTTCCCTCCCCCTGTAGGTTTATTCTTAACATTGGCATCAGTCTTTCAAACTATTTGAAGGGAACTTATTGCTGAGAAGTGATGAGAATGGGAAAGGAAAGACAAATAGCAGCACAGTAGTGTGAAGAGAAAGAGCAGAAAGAGTGAATTTGACTCAGAGAAGCTTTTGGTGACTGGCTTCATAGAAATAATACAATAGAAAGTGGAGAAAAAGTCCATGGTCAAATCACATGAGGAGTCAGTCCAAAATTTCCAAATAGGTCGCTGATGTTTGCTGGCAGCTTTTAACTTCAGCTGGAAGAAAAGAGCCTCTTTTCTCCACAAACCAGAATCAATGTGTAATGCTTTTCTCCTCCAACTCAAGTGACTTGTGTTAAGAGGGCAGCTTTTGGACAAGGACCTTGGACCAAGTCCTGTTTGGGTACAGTGGAAGATTTCCAGCTGTATTTTAAAGCACCATTCACCTCTTGTGTCTGAACTATTTATTTGCAGTGGGGTCACTCCCAGCTTCCACTACTGCTAGGACATTAATGGTCTAAATAACTGCACCTGCTACATTAATGAAAGTGTGCAGAAAAGCTCAAGTAATTTAGAAAATTATGTATTGTTTTGGGGTGCCAAGAAGGACAGAAAGATACAAGTGGCAAGAAGTTGGTCAAAAGAAATGGGGATTTCAGATCGCTTGCTGTGTTGTTGCCACAGTGTTAGCAGTGCTGCTAATGCTTTCAGTATTATACTGACTGTATTCAGCTTTGTAGTTGAATGTGTTGCAGAGTGGGAGGGCTTTTTGACTAAGAGAAGGAATTGGAATAATGTTTATTTTTAAAGAAGTCCTTCTTTTTATTTTGCTGGCAGGTTTTTAAGATTGTGAGATTTGTTTAAGACCAATCCCTAGCAAAGAAATAAATAGGTCATTTGGCATCTTTGGATCGAAAAATCAGAGGAAAGCAGAACTTTAAACAATCCATTCCTTGCTCCAGTCTGCAAACATGAATCGTACCAATATGATTCCTGATAAATGTTTGTCTAACCTGTTTTTGAAGTCTTTTGCAGCCTCCTCAAGCAATCTATTCAAGTCCTTATTATGCCTACTGGTAAGAGGAGCCATTTCTAATGTCTAGTCTAAAACTCCCACCTGCAGTTCACACCCATTACTTCTTATCGTGCCATGCTGGGCATGAAGAACAGCTTAATTCTCTTCCTCTCTGCTTCCATCTTTTATGTATTAGATAATGCTTGCATTCTCCTGCATGCGCCTTTTTCTGTGCAGCTGGACTTGGATGAATATAGATTGAAGGGGAAAAAAAGAGGAAAAAAAATCACATTTCTGGCTGAGACAGTCATTTTAGCTGCTCAGGCAGCAAGTGGCTGAAATGGAGGAGTTAGAAAATGCTGGGCAGGGCAGGGTGATTTGCTTAAGGCGATCTGAGGCCCTAAACATGTGCACAAGAGAGAGAGGCTGGTGCCTGCCATGTGTTGCACATCTCTCATGACAGTGCCTGTTTGGCATTTCTGTCTCACCTGCCCATGTCTCAGCCTGCATCTCTCACCCGTCACCTGAACTGTGGCCAGGAACTGTAGGTGCTGATGTGGAGCCTGATTTTGAGGGATTAGGTTAGTTCTCTGCTTCCATTTTTAGTTGTCTCCATTTTTGAACTCAGAGATGGGTAACAAAAAGTAGGGAATGAGAAATGTGTCGGCTGGTAACTGACCCACACTCCTTAATTCAGCCCTTCAAAGTCATACTCCAAGATACAGGAGATATCCATGAAATACCTTCCCCCTTCTTTCTTCACATCTTGCAGGTCCTGGCAAAGATCCCCAGAATTGTTGTTCAGAATTATCCCAAACATGAATCCCTGACTGCTCTCAGCATCTGCTCCAGACCAGTGTCCCTTAGCATGGGTACGACAGAGGCTTCCCAAATATCCTAGGCAGACATTCCTAGGCACTTAGGAGCACCAATCCTTTGGCTGTCCACTCTGTCTTCTCCCAAGTGTCCCAGCCATGCCAGCCTTTCCTCATGGATCATTTGGGTCACCTATATGGTGATACAGTCTCTAAAATTGCAAGTTCACATGGTGCTTGGTTTACTTGGTGCTGCCTATGCTTTGGGTTTAGGGAGCAGCTCTCCAGTTCTCCAGGTGTGAGGCACACACGTGGGTGGGTGAAATCCTCATCTCATGGGGATTTTGTGGTGTAAACAGTGCTTTGTTCCTTTGAGGCTGACAGCTGAATGAAGACACAGAGCAGTTTGCATGATTTAAAGCTGTTTTTTGCAAACCCGAATAGTCACTGGGGTCACATTTTCTTTTCTGTGATGAAGACCATAAACTTACTTTTAAATTAAGAAAATTCACATTCTTTTGCTAGTTGTGTGATTCTGAGAGGTGGGAACGGAAGCATAAGGCTATAATGCTATTTATAATGCCAAAATATTTAGAGCAAATGAGATTCTTATGAAGTGGAGAGGAAATAATTATTCTCATGTCACTTAATTATTGAAAGAGAAAGCCTATGGAAATTTTTTCTCAAGTCCATGAAGTCTAGCATTGCCTCATTCCACTCCAGTAGTGGACTTCACAAATGGTCAGTATGACAAATCTTACCTGTAGGCTAAAATTGGAAGAGAAATCTCCATTTTTCTAAATTTTCTAAAAGAACACAGTTTGTATTGTGAACTGTGATTTTTTTTTTTTTTTTTAATTGAGGGAGGCATTTTCTCATCTTGGAATGGGAGTGGGTATTAACATTACAGGTGTAGGAATTGGTATTACCTCTGATGATATGAATCTCAATTGAAATGAACCTGGAAAAGTCCCCCAAGCATTTTCTGTTGATAACTGTGACACCCAGTGGTTATTTAAAGAAGTATAAAATGTAGTACAGTAGGATTGCAGTGAACCTAAAGGCTGCACAAAATACTGAGGTTTATACAGTAAATGTGTGCTTTTAGAGTAGTACTCTTTTCTTTGGTGTTCAGATACTAAATTTAAGCTACTTTAGGAGTTGTGAGGCTTTAATCCATTAGGTTTATGATTTGCCATATTTAAAACATACACACACACACATAAATATATTTATGTATTTACTTGTACAAAGCTTTTTAATACATGTTGAGGCTGAGTTTATAACTCTGGTGAAACACTGACAAAAAGTAGCTATGAAGTATGAAATGGCTTTTAATTCTTGTTGGCGAGAAGCTGGCTCAGAAGAAGTGTGGGAGATAAAGGAACCTTGTTTCCTCTCCTTTGTTTGCCACTGACTCATTGTGTGGCATAGAACAATGCTTGTGTGCATGGCTGATAAGTGCTTCAGTCTGCTCATAAAGGTGCAAGGTTGTAATTAGTATTAATCTAGGTGGCATTCACCTCCAACCGTTCATGCCAGAGTCAAGAATGATTAAGTTACATGCTGTGTATAATGCCTCATATTTGTATTCCAGAGCATAATATTACTTTATGAGCTGTGTTTTATTACAGGGCACTGAAAACAGATTTACTCCCATATACCTGCTAAATGAGAAATTAAACCCTATTGTTTAGGGATCACTGACCATTAAATATTTACTCCGGGTGGCATGTTTAAAATAAAGGAATGCCGTTAAAATTCAGAACATCAGTGCAGTGGACCAAACAGCAGGTGCCCATTATAAATAGATTACTGTATGTATTGTTTGGGAATGTCTCAGGGAACTACTGAAGCTTTTTCTTGCAGGTAAGAAGAATTACACAACAAAAGGGGCAATGTCAGAAGGCATCCCCTTATAAGCCTGGAGATTAGACAGAGCTGCAAAGTCAGTTGCTGCCTAAGGCCCTGTCTTGGCTGCATTAGCTGTGGTTGTACTGTATGCCTCAGCACTGTGCTTCAGCTCCCTGAGTGTGTGCCTTGTCTTCATCCAGAGCTGGGGTGACATCTGTATTCCCACCCTTTATTAATCTCTACCCTACCCAGTTTTCATGCAGGGAAACTGCAGCCAGGAGGGGAGAAATGAGACATGCTGGCAAGTCCAGCCATATCATGGTGAGGAGAGAATCAAGACACACACAAAAACACAAGCTGAATGGCTGTGCTACAGCATCACTTTGCAAGAACATCAATATTATCTATTTCACACTATTTTTTTATTTTTATGATCATCAGTGTTTCATATTTAATAGGATCATATGAAATATCAAATTGTCATAAGAATCTTAAATTCTGAATTCAGGATAAAAATACCTTAAGACAACTACACATGTTGGAGCTAAACTTGTTTATCATGAAAAAACAGGGTTTGGATGTTACTACTTGGAATTCTGTAAGGTTTAGTAGTCCTTGTTTCACACCTGCTGCCCAGTCTTTACAAGGACACAAAAAGATGGAAACAGAAGAGTGAAAATGAAGTAATGCTTGATAAAGTGCAGTGTTTACTCTGTTGCTAACAGACTGTCACCCGTTGTTAACTGCAGGATGAAGAGTGCTTTTGTCTTCCAGCTTCTGATAAGAACAAATGTGATAAAATGCTGTTCTAACAGAAGAATATATGCTGGTGTTTACTGATATATACTAACACATGTATACACTTGGCTCAATCCTGGTTTAGTCTCCAGAAGGAGGTGATGAAGAGATACTTTGCTCTTTAACCTAACCCTGAAATATGGATATGCAGAAATTTGGTTTTACTTGGTGTCCCTCTGCTGTTTATTTTATACTCAAATTACTTGAATTCTTGAATTCTAGCTCTGGGTCATTGATGCCTACTCTTGGTTTGGTTTGTTGAATTATACACAGTTCATTTCAATCCTTCCATGAGTTTGGCTGGTTGATTGTGTTGGATTTAGTGTTAAAAAGTTTGGTTTTATTCCTCAAAGACTGGGCAAATCATGTTAGAAACCAGTTTGTCTTCTGCTTTGTTTATATCGTATTTTGCTAGCCAGCATAAACAAAGCCTAGGGCAATTTGCCATCCTATTCTAGACAGGATGTCCAAAAAGTGGAGTCAACGCAAAGTCTTCTGTTTACACTGTGAACTGAGTTTGGAGTTTTTTGCTTCCCTGTTCTGGATTCTTTGTCCCTAAAGTGATTCCTTATCCTATGAGGAGAAAACTACAACTCACAGTGCACAAATCTGCATTTTTAGGTAAAAGATATGTAGTAGGTGGAGGAAATGTGTCCCAAAACTTGGATTACAGAAAAAGCGTACGCTGAGAGAAGAAAGAAGTCTGCCATGTATGTTGATATTTACCTTAGTTTCTGTGTTGGGAAGAGCATACTTGAAAGATATGAGTAGTGATGTGCTTTATCCCTTCCCAGGCTTGGCATGGAAGAGAGTTTCCCAGTAATTATTATTAATTGCTGTGATGCAGCACTCCAGTGGTTGATGAAGTGTCTCTGGTGTCTCACTGAAATGGAATGTTTCAGATACAGACATGAATATCATAGAAGACACTTTTGCCAATAAAGCTACACCCCTGCTGATTAGCCAGTGCCCTGAGGTCTTGTGATAATAAGGTCTGACTTAAACCTCCACACTCGTCCCTCTGCACACCTCCTCTCTATGTCAACGCAGCTCTTCCAGCACTCAAGTTCATTTCGACAGTTAAAATTTGGCTCCTTGCTCTCAAGAACATCGAGGTCTGATCTTTGTGAGTGGTGGCTGCTAGACATGCACATTCATTTATTAATTTCAGGGAGAAAAACAAGAAAAGGGGACAAAGAAAAGAGCTTAGGAGTGGAAAAAGAGCCAGAGCTGCAGGAGCAGCCCCACAGCCTGGTGGTAGCAGGGTGAGCCACAGTGCTCTGTCGGGAGATCAAAACAAGTGGATCCACCCTCATAATCTTCCTCTTGCACAACCCCTGACATGGCTCTGTGTGGCTGTGTTTCACACTGAAAAAAGGTGAACAGAGGGCAGACCACTGACTTAAACAACAGTTAGAGGAGCTAGAAGTGAATTTTTAGATAGTCCCTGCAGGCAGTTCACTGAATAAACTGACAAGTATAAAGAATGTAGTAAGCAAGTTGATTTTTGTATCAGGGTGCAACTAATTTAATAGTTACCAGACCAGACTCCTGCCTTCTGGTGTTTTGAATTCTGAGGTATGAAAATAAAATGTGTGAAGAACAAAACAGGATTTCTAGATGGTGGGAGTGAGCAAGATTTTATTAAGGATATTTGTTTAAATAGTGCTACAGCAGATGCAATACAGATCATACCATCTCACTCAGTCACAGGAGTTCAAGAGTTGAAAAAGGCCATTTAAAACTTGTGTGTATAAATAAGTGTCAGAGAAACTGAATAAATTTTCTCTTGAAGTTGAAAAACCTTCTCAGACACTATAAATGAGAGAAATTTCATCTTATTCACCGATAAGCCTTTCCAGAGCAGTCAGTGATTCACAGATACAATGTCAGTCCTAAAAGCCTTCCAACCTGAGGAGAATATGAAATGATGAAGCATCCTCTGCTGCACATCTGCTTGAAGTACAGCATAATGCTGTTTTAGCACCCATGGTTTCAGGAGCACAGGCACCAGTCTCAAGTCACTGAACACTCCTGTTGTGGCAAGACAGGACTGTCCCTTTTCTGTGGAGTTTTTTGTTTAGGTTTTGGTGTGGTTTTGGTTGGTTGGTTGGTTGGTTTTTGTTGTTGTTGTTATTGTTGTTGTTTTTTGGGTTCTTTTTCCATCTTCAGGCACGAATAGCCAAGGGAGGAAGTAACTGACTGATTGATTACTTGTGACTACTGATGAAGGCCCTTTTAAAAGGAAAAGTCCTGTCTGCTGCTTTCCAGAAGTTCAGATGGAGCACTGTGCTTTGCTTCATCATCACTTACATTGTGTAGTATTCCTGTAGGAGTGCGAAGAATGGGCAAGAGACCAACATAGAAATTTTAAAAAGTTAGTGATATAATATCTTGGCCATTGATTATAGCAGGATTCAACCCAGCTGTGCTGGAAATGTGCTCTGTTTGTTTGGACAAGCAATTGCACCCATTGGCATCTCATGGCCTTATTTGATTTAGGACAGAAGTTTCACAATTAGCTTAAGCCAATCTGGGACTGTACTGCTGCCAAAGGGACATTCCTCCCCCTCTTACATCAGACCAAGCACCCACATGACCATACAATAAACTGATCCATCTGAAAACCAGCCCTGGGGGGGTAGGAAAGTGGGAGAGATTACTTTTTTAAGTCAGAAAGTTAAGCAAGAAGCCAGAAGGTTGCCGGGGCTTATGAAATGGGTGGACTGGCAACAAGGATCTAGGGGGATGGAGAGGTGAGACCACCACCTCTGAGGCAGTGGGATTCAGCAGGTGAGTCCCATTTGAAGTCCCTTTAGCGTGCAGTGTGGCCCAAGAAGGATTCCTCTGGAGGGAGAAGCAGGTTGTGCTGCCACAGCAGCAGCTGTGCTGAGTGTGTTGGAGGGGTTGTACTTCAGATTAGCTCTGGGCTTGTCCCTGTAGGAGCTTGCTGTAATGGGTGTGCTCCTGGAGTGTGTCTTCTACTTCAGTTGATAACACGATCTTGTGTAGATGCACACAGTGTGTACCTGGGTACACCACTGCTACTCATTTTTTTTTGAGATTTTGAGATGCTCCCATCCTGGGGAAGTATTTAGAGTCTGTTTAAACTCTCCTCTTTGGGGGTGAGAGGCAGGAATATAGCAGAGCCAGTGTTGAGCAAGAAAAGAGAGACCACAGGGATTTCATGTGGTTTTATCCCCACAAGAAACTGAGTCTTTTCTGTGGTCCTGGTTTGAAGCAATGGAGGTGTGCCAATGCTGAAGCTCAGCTCCCTGTGTGGTTCCTATTGGCCATGGTGCACTCAATGTTCTTCCTCTTTGTGGTCATTCCCAACACAGAGGTCTCCTCTTCTCAGCTCCTGAGTGCTTCACCAAAGCAGTCTGTGAACTCACACTCTAGATTAAATGTGCCTTTTTGGACAGCATCCATAATTTGCCATTTGGGGGTGTTTTGTGCAGTTTAGTGTATTTAGTCACTTACTCATATTTTTCATGGGTCACTCTGGTAGTAAAAGACAGCAGGGGGCACCAAATCTGCAGAATTCTGTTAAAATTGCAACATCTAGGTCCATGCTCATAAAATTTAAGTTATTCGGCATACTTTCAGTTTAACAGTTATTATGCATACTTTCAGTTTAACATCTGTAAGTTCATTCTATCACTGATATTTTCTAAGATATCTCCTTGCTTCTCAAGAGTTGCAGTGCTGGAAGTCGGGGTTGAATTTCCACAAAAGTATACGTTTGGGCCAGTAGCAGATTTTCTCCTGCCAGTTGTCATCCCATTTCCTTCCCTACTTAGTGCTGTAGGCTCCAGAGTTCATGCCCAGGAAGACATTTGCTAATACTTAATTCAGGAAGCAGTTTGTATTTGCAGAATTGGATTAACTGAGGGCTTTGCTTTTAAGCTCCAAAGTATCCTGATATTTGCATTGTGGAAAGACTTTGTGCTGAAATCAGTGTTGGACTATCTAAAGGAGTTCTCAATGGCCATGTAAAATGTTTTCAAGCCTAGAATAAGCAATGTAGCTGCCTCTGTACTTTTGAAAAAGCTGGAACTCAACTATCTTCCAGGTTTTTAAGAAAACATCCTCTGCAAAATAAAAACGAAACACAAAATATATTCTCTAATGGTTCTTTGAGTATTGATATAAACATAATCTGTGAGCATGAATCTGATTCAAAAGCCTTCCTAAACTGAACGGTTCACACTCATGAGACAGCTGGGGGTACACTCAAAGAAGTAAATCCTATTATTTTTGTATATAACATATAAGTATTATTAGTATTTTGGAAGTGCTTCAGAGTTGGATCCTCATTTGATAACATACAAAGAAAAATAGCATTGCAGTTTGACAGACACTTCGAGAAATCTATTAATTGTGAGCTACTAGTGGTGTACTTATGTAACACACTCAACCCTTCCTGAGATGGTCATCACATGATTTTTTTTTTCTGCCCTGCATGCCCAGTCTTGATTTCTATTCTTCTAAATTTAAAATCCTTCTTTGAAAAATCAGACCATAAAGAGAGAGAACGAGTCATGCAACTAAGAAGAGAACCTAGGTCTGAGATATGAATTCTCATCCTGTAGCTTCTGGTAAGTAATTTTAGTGTCAGATTCATAAAATAATTTGGTTATTTGAATTATAAGTTCAGCTGGGTAGGTGCATGCCTAAATAAGTAGCATTTCCAGGCTTATTTATCTACTTTAAATGTAATCACTCATTGGATAAAACAGGCAAACAACAGACCTGCTAAGCTTTCCAGAACAGCATGTTCTTACAGGCAGTTGCCATTGTTTCAGTCAGCAGGAAAAAAACGCCTTATCATAGGACCAAGACTCAGGTAAGAGCAAATAATGTGCATATTAACAGCTTGGTAAGTGTCTAACAGCCCTGTCCTGCTCTGTGCTGAACTGATGGCACATGCTGCACTCATCTGTGCATGTACAGTCTGCCCAATTTGTTGGAATTCAGTGATTTGGGCAGATCAAAAATGTTAAGAGCAGGAGCTAGAAGTGTGATTTCCTCTAAGGAGATACTACTGGATTACTCTTCATGATTGTTTTACTGAGCATTTTCTCTTTGGGTTCCCAAATCTTGTATTTTTGATTGTGTGGTTTCACAGATTTGCTGACCTTACAGCGTTATTGTGAAGAGAAGTACATAAAATACTGGAAAGAGTACTAATACTGCCATAATGAGGATTGCATAAATATCTTGTGTAGGTAGACTCTACATTATCATTGATTTCTTTAGAGAAAATTTACACCCCTGAACTTTTGGCTTCTCACAATAGCAGGTTAAAATAATGATTTCAAACCCATATTTTACTCCTGTCGAAAACTGTGTAAGACTATAAATAATAGATTTGGATGGTTCCTTAATCACCAGTAGGATTGCTGTGTTTTTTCTGTCTCCATAGCTCTTAAACCTTGTCAGCTGGAGCATCCCTGGAAGTGTCCAAGGTCAGGCTAGATGGGCCTTTGAACAACCTGATGAAGCAGAAGATATCCCTGGATCCGTGTGCATGACAGTTTTGAATGTGGACTATGGAAGCATGGTTTGGTTGGCATTTTTACATTACCATTAATGTCATGTTGGAAATATGCAACTTTAGTGATGTATTCTCACTTTCATTTCTTTGTAGTTTTTCTACCTCCTAATTTAAATCACTTTTTGTAGTTTCAGACCATTATATTTTATCCTGTGTGTAGTGGATAGAGAACTGTATTTCCATACTTACTACCACTTTACATTTATGTTTTCATGTGTGTCTGCAGAGTTTTCTTTTCATGGAATGAGCTCAGTTCTTTCTGCTTTATGTCCAAGGCAAATAGCTCTAATATCTCCTGAATTATCTCAAATATGTTTTCTGTTTTCATTCTGGATTGATATAATTCAGTTTGTTCCATTTGTGATAAAACATGCATCTATTTTTCTGAGTACTGGGGAAAATGCAGCTGGTTTTGCTAACCATGATTTATCATCAAAATGAAAGGATTCTGCACATGGGATTTGCAGGATCATACCTCAGGTCTAGAACTATTCAAAACTTCCACTAATATTTTGGATAACAAGGTAGAGAGGACTATTAAATAGCATCCAGCCATCAACTGTGGAGGATCCCTTAACTGCCCTTGAAAGGGTAGGATGTAAATTGAGAATCATCATGAGAGTTCAAGAAATCAGTGTCAAAAGTATGCACAACTCAACAAATTAAAATGAGAGCTACTTCATTTAGGTAGGAATAATTAAATACACAATAGTAAGAGTGGGAACAATCAGACAGCACTGTGAAACAGATTGCAGAGCTAGCATATATGGCTTTAATTGCTCATTCTTCTTCCCAAAACCTATTACTTTGTTATAGAAAGAATTTTAGTTTCGTTTCATACAATTTTCCTTTGATTAATCATTGGTCCTTGCTATTTTTTTGTTGCTCTCTTCTGGATACTTGCTTAATTTAAATCAAGAGAAAAAGAATGAAATAAACAATTACATATGCCAAAATGTTGACTGTTCCAAGGCTATTCCTTTTTCTTAAGATGGCTTTTATCTTTACTAGTCTTCTGGAACCTCATCTGTCTTTCAGGATTTCTCAAGTATTTAGTCAGTCTGAGATTACAGCAACTTCTGCAATATAAACCAGACTGGAAATGTGTGCCAGTCTCCTTACAGAACTCACTTTCCTGGAGGGACATTTCATGCATATCTCAGACTGCCTCAAAATGTTCTATGGTATGTAAGAAACATTTTTGTTACTGTCAAAGATAGTAAAATGTTACTTTTTGTGGAGAAGCACATTTCCACAGTGTATAGAGATGCCATAAAACTTGCAGATTGAAGCAGAATTTCGTTGAAGAAGTTGTATGGACAGAAGGGAGAATATCTGCTGTACTTGTGAATTTGAGAAATATTCAGATATGAAGTTGTATGGCAATCCATTTTCACAACATAATATGACAGTAAATTCAGACACCTCAGATTTGCAGGGTTTGGAATTCACGTATGGTGTTCAGAGACAGAAGACACTAAATAAGTTAATGAAAGAGGGAATTGCTCTTGGTTTATCTAGAGACTCCCCCCAGTTTGGTTTCACACCTTGCCTAGGAATTCAAACAAGCTGAATGTATCTTTGCCTTGCAGCACTGTTAAATTAGTGTTCCTACAACTGGGATTTCTAAATTCAAAGTTATCTTTTTAAAGAAGACCCTGGCCATGTAGTGGGGAACAATGGAAGATTTCATGCAGTTTCCAAGTGCCTTTGTAGTTAAGAGCATATTCTTATTGATTTAAAATAAAGTTCTACACCTGACAACAAAGAATACTGATAAATAAAATCAAAGAACTGCAAACAGTCTAACGTGTTTGGGTTCAATTCAGGCCTGGCAGCCCTGCAGGATGAAATAACCCACGTAGGATAATTCTAGAATGGGCAAAGGCATAGACAGTCCCTAGTGCAGTCTCTGGATTTTAGTGTGCAGGTACCATTTGTTGGAGCAGAAGGATAATTAAGTTTTTTGTTCCTCTTCTATTGCACCAAGATGATCAGCAGGGGAATCTGATGCTTCTGAGTTTTGCAAGGCGGACACTTTTCTGATAAGAATTGAATTTGCTCATTTCAGTCAGTCTGGTGAACAAGCATCAGAGGAGAGCTTCTCCCAGCCATTGTGTGGGCTGGCAGCAGCGAGGGCACACCTTGCCATGCTCAGCTCTCCTGGCGCTGGGGTGGGTACTTAGCAGGCACACCAAACTGTTTGCTCAGCTACTTAAGGTCATCTGCAGTAATTCTGCCTTCCTTCCTTGGGATGCACTAGTTCCTCCTCTTCAAGGTGAAATGAGTTCAGTAACACCTCTTGTGGACATAGCTCATCTTAATTAATTTTCCTAGTGACTTATGCTACTTTTGTGATAATTTTTTTTTTTCTTTCTGGGCATCTATTACCCTGTCAGTCTGCTCCAGCCACCTGCTCTATTTATGGGCATTTTAACAGAAGGAAGTTAATAAAAACTCACGTTGGGTGTGAATTTCCCTTTCACTAATTCACACTATTCTTGCTGGGGACACTCAGTGTTAAAGGAAAAATAGCTTATAGTACTTTCAAAGCCAGACTGCTTTCTCCCAGCAAGACAAAGTGGCCTTAGTGGGAACTAGGGCAGCTAAGCTGCAGTGCTTGGAAATTTACACCCTAATTATCATAAATTAGCTTCTCCATCCAGGCCAGAACAAATATCTGTAGAAATTCAGAAGGTTGTCTAGTGTGTTACCTTTTCCTACAGGATGATCTCCACTGAGTGCACATGGGTCATACTGAGAGCATCACAGTGGAAAACCCTTTTTCAGTTCAAATTAGCAAAAGTGCTTTCTGATTTTTGGTTCCCTGAAAGTGCAAAGTACCTCTCAGAAGGCAGCATGCTTGTAAATTACAGCACTAACCGATGGATTGGAAACACCTTTACAGCTAAAATGTCATATTTGCTCCCATTTCAAACCTGAGTCCCCCCGCTTGGCTAGCTTGGCTTAACTCAATAGCTTTGGTTATGTTAGTTGCTTCAATGGACACAGAATTATTGTCACTAAAATTAATGCTTCAGAAGCCAAAATAACCCCTCAATGGAATAATTGTTGAAAAAGATTTTTTTCTTTTAGAACACTATGTCCTCAAAGAAAACCTAGCTGGAGTTCATTAGGGTTTGAGAGTTGCTTTACTTGCAATCCAAAGCAAACTCTTACAAAATCTCTTTGGGAAGGAAAAAAAAAAGTCAATTTCTGTTATGTGTTGTTCACAAAAGTTTATAGGTCAACAATTTATGTAGCCCAGATAGCAAGAAACACACCTAAATCATCTACTTCTCTGAATCAGAGAGCTGGCTGATGTCAAGGTAATTACGTTGATATAAGGCTGTTGTAGGTTCAAGGAGATGAGAGCTGAGTTTCTCTATAGAAGAACTAAATGCCTTGAACAGAGAAGAAGACACTGTGTGTATGAGTGCGTTTGTGTGCAGTGCTTGTGAGTCATGATAGTTTCTAAAAGGCTGTTTAACTTTCTGAAGTTGATGTGAGTCATAGTTCTCTTCCCAGGTAATGACTAGTTAAGATCCCATTTAGCTCTTCCATTTCTCTAGTAATCTCTGAGACCTGTGTTTCATTCATTTTCCAGTGAACAGCTGCTTCAGAGCTCTGAGTGACATGTGAAAGCTTTGGGAAACAACATAGATCCTTCCATTTGGGGAGCATAGATGACTAGAGCTGGAACTTGTCACTGCTCAGCCACTTCTGTCACAGTAAAATGACAATTGGTATAACAAAAGAAAGCTTGTACTAAGTGTTTAATGTAGGTACAAAGCATACAGGATTGGGGAAAAGGTGACTTTGAATGACACAGAATAAAAATAGGCACAAGGGCAGGTTTTTACTTATGACATCATAAACTCTTTTTCTCCTAACTATTGCTACAGTTAAAATAAGTATTTCAGAGGGCATACGGAATATATTAAAGATCTAGACCCAAATTTATCTTGCGGTTTAGGGAAGTTTATCTAGACATTTCAAGGTAACTTAAAGAAAAAGAATTACAGGAAATCCTACAGGTCATCCTAGAGCAGGTGGATTCTGTCCAGATGGCTTTTGAATATTTCCAGAGAAGCAGACTTCACAACCTCCCTGGGTGACCTGTTCCAGTGCTCTGTCACTTGCACAGTAAGGAAGTTCTTCCTCATTTGCAGGGGAGCCTTCCTGTGTTCCAGTTTCTGCCTCTTGCCTCTTGTCCTATTGCTTGGCACCATAGAAGGCAGAACAGAAACTGAAATACTTGCAATACAAAATGCACTGGAACCTTTAAACAGGATTTCTAACCTTCTCTGCTTTGCAAGAGACAGGTAAATTGCAGAGAATCACCTTGTCTTGCTTGTTCTTCTTCAGACTGGCAATAAAACTATATTAGGATGTTAAAGCCAGGATTGCTAATGTATTAAAGATTTATATTTAGAATAAAAATGATCTTTCAGCACAGCGTTCTCATGAGATTTTTTGCTAAACACATTCCCAACTCCTCCATTGCCACCTCCAACCTTTTCTTCTGGTATTTTTCCAATTTACAATATGAATTCTTCGGTACTTGTTGTCAAATGCTAAAATAGTTTTTATAAGGGATTTTAGCTGAAGTGACTAGAAATTCTAAGTGATGCAGAGCGCTATAATCATTAGTTTTACTCCTACAGTTAAAAATATCCCTATTTATGGGTTTTCTATTTTCTCTGGTTTAACATGAGGAATATGTTTCAAAGTTACAAAAGCTAAGGGGATCAGTTTGGAGAAGATTTAAATTCAGTGTTTGATAAAGAGTTGCATTGCTGATGTGCTAATAATACAAGTAATGTTTTTTTTTTGGCAACTGATTTATTTATTCCCCTTAAATAGAGAACAGACAAACCTGATACTAATTTAATGAGTTAGAGGACAAGGAAAGAGGGCTATAGGGGTACTGAGCTGATGGCAACCAGATAATTCCTACTGTTACTGCAGCACATGGTGCTGTACACCTGTGTGGCTTCTCCTTCCTTTTGTACCATAGATGAGCCCACTTCTCATAAAGCTGCATCAAAACCAACTTTTCTGAATTAATAAAGCCATAATTTAATGTTTATATATTCATTAGTCAACACTGTTAGTTATGCAGACCATATTGTAGCTATTCATTTATGCGTGCAAGTTAAAAATGACTAAGACCATTAATTCACTGAGAACACATATGTCAGTTTGGTGGAATACTGATTTTTTTCCTAAATTATAGCAAAGACACCAGGTCTAGGTTTTCTGCAACAGATTGATATTTTTGGGACAGCAGGGATGAGCATTCAGTATCAGTCTCAGTACAGAAAGACAAAGAGAGCATTTGGTTTAATTGGAGATAATTTAATCATCCTCTGAGAAGGAGAACTTTTGAAGGGCATTGCATATTTGACTTTGTTCTGGCATCTCTGTTCAGAGTGATGGAGCCATGGGGTGTGATCTGATACAGCCTGCAGTGGGTGGGAGTACAAGTGGGTCTTGGAGATTACTAGAGTATTACAGGGTGGGAAAAAATGAAACATTGTCAAAATCAGAGGAATCTGGCCCAGAATGTTATTTCAGTGTTTGGACAAATGCATATCTTATGCAAATTGTCTTATTAGAGGTCTGCAGGGTCTTCAGTGACTAATGAAGGATTTCGTATGAGAAAGCTGATTCAGAAAATTTGTCATTCCATTTTCATTTCTTTGATGGAATTCAGTTATTCAGACTTGATGAAGTTGTAACCCACTCTCTCCCCAGCACAGACACAAATTAAATTCCTTCTTGGCAGGATTAAGCAATGTTAGCAAGAATTACTTCTGTATGCTTCCCATGTATTGATTTGAAGCAAAATAGGTAATGTCAAAGGCAATTAAGACTGCTTCAGATATTCCATGTTAAGATCTTGCTTTCTATTCCCTTCATGGGCTCCCATTTTTATGTTTGGCTTCCCCTCCAGACTAAAGGTCATGACCAGTTCAGAAAAATCTTATTGGGAAAAACACACAGATATTTTGCCAATGCTGAAAATCTCATTACTAATTTGTGGAAGGTTCCTACCTTCCATGTGTTGGAAGGATTTCACATCTGGAAGGAGGTAACTTTTGTATGATGAAGATTACTTCTACTGTTGCCATGAATAATTATGGGGTTTTTGTCCAGTTCTAATCCTTCTGAAAATTCCACACACAGACATTAGGGATGTGTTGTAATTAAGCAAATCCTTTCCCCAGTCAGTTTCACTTTAAAGCAGGACCTCCCCTGCAATTGCTTTTTCCACTTGCTTTTTCTACTCTGTCCTGGAACCAAGGGCAGAGAATCTTTCTGGGGGGATTAGTATCCTGTCAGATATTTCATCACAGGTGAGGAAGCAAGTCTTGATGAGCTCCCAGGAGATAAAAGCTGGATTTGGAGGAGGTATGGAAGTGAGACGCAGTTGATGGACCAGGCTGAGACTATGAGCTAACAAGAAGATAATGGAAGGAACTGTGCAATAGAGGGACAGAGGAGGCTGGAGTTATCAAGGAGAAAAGCATGTTAAGAATTAAGGGGTGGAATGGCATCTATGCTCACAAAGTTGCTCCACTAACCCTGCAGGTAATGGAAAAGTCACAGATTCCCTGATGACAAACACTCTTCTATTTGCTAGTAGATCACTGGTGTCATGCAGAATCAGCATGTGTGTCCTGCCTCTGTGGTGCTGGTTATCAGAGCATGGCACAGAACAGTACTGAGATCACTTTGTTTTCAGCTGGGTGATCTCAGCTGCAAACCCAAAGCCCCAGTTTTGCCAGTGGCCATTATGGGATGGCCACAAGAGTGGGATTCTGTGTAATTCTGATACGGGCTGTCAAGGGAGCAGTAGAAGCAAAGCAACTAGTGTCATGCTCTGAACAGTCTTACTTTGCTCTTTAGGAGCATTTCTGTATCTCATATTAATCCACGCTTTAAAAAGTGGATTTCTATAATATGGAGTTTATAGCCTAACAGGAAGCTTACAAACTTCACCAGGGACAAATGTAAACTTGTGTACTAAGCAGGGAACAAGGCCTGGCAATGAAGCAGGCTGGGACCTGACAATTCTGCTGAAGATGAGCTGAAGCAGGCAGTGGAACAGGTTGCCCAGAGAAGCTGGACTGACCCTGTCCATGGAGGCTTTCAAGACTTGTCCAGATGAAGACTTGAGCAATAAGCCTGATTTTGCCTTTGTCACTGCTTTGTACAGGAGGTTGGACTAGAGACGGCCTGAAGTCCCTTCTGACATAAACTTTCCTGTGATCTTATGATAATATACTTAAAATTTATTCATCCTGGTCCTACAAAAAAAAAGGTAGGAACAGCTGGCAGTAAAATGAGAGTATTGTCAGTGGGTTTGTGAACTATCTTATTCTTGGTTTCTGAAAATGAGACTTCATTAACAAAATGTCACTTGCCTTTATTATTGCAAAGGTAACCTTTTGAAAATGAACTGACCATGAAATAACAGAGTAATTTCATCTAGAATCTGCAGATAATCTGAAATAATAATGCACAAGGGTATGAAATGCTTCCATTAATCTCTGTGGGATATTAGCGGTAAAACCCAATGATGGCAATTTGTATATAAGCATTGTAAATAATTTAGTATTACTTAAGGTTCACAAAAGAGAGAGTCACATGTATTATTAAAAAATAATCTGTGAATGAGAATTCTCTACTATAATTAATATAATGGCTTTTATTCTAACAGGCATTCCGTAACATGTTACATTTAAACAACAATAATGTAGCAATAATATATAAATCTTAAAACTATGAACTACTTTGGCTAATCACCTTGTGGTGTATCACCTTGTGGGTGGATTTAAGGTGATTTTAGCCTCCCACTTCAGGGATTACGAGCCTTATAAAGATTTGTCCTTTAGGTTTATCCAGTTGTGGTAATTATTTGGGAGTTGAAAGGACTCATTAGCAGTCCCTTCTCATCTCCGATGCTGTTCTGTAAATTAGCCACTGGAAATTTCTTTAAGGACCTTCGAATTCTTTCATTATCTAGCACAAAAGGTCATTTCACACAAAATCAAGTGCTCTGAGACCTGCTAATGTAAGGACATCCTGAACTCGTGAAGCTATTAAATCTGTTTTCACAATCTGTTTTCACATTTGGACGTTGTTTGTTTTTGAGGGCTGTCTGCTGCTCACCAGATGTTCTCTGTTATTATTTACCTGGTGACTGAATTTTTATGGTCCCTTCATAGAGGTCTTCACAAAATAAAAAACCATCCGCAAGTAAAAAAATCCCTTATTCTGTTTGTTCTTTGAGCTATGGTCATATTTGCAGAGTGATAGCTTTGAAAATCAGCATCTCAGTAATACTTGTAAAAATGCAGCACCACCATCTATCTGCTTGTGATGACTATGTGTGAAACTGGGATCAGACTGTACTACAATCATATTTTTCAACAAATATGCAAAATAAAGAGAAACTCTTTCTGTTTACAAGCACTAAATCCAAAGAGGGATAACTACCATTCCAAAATTTAGTCTGCTCAAGGAAGGCAAGAGCCCTCACAATCTTTTCTAAAACCCTTTTCTCCACAGGGTTTACATATAAACATCATGATCTGTTTGTGGGTACTGCGGGACAAAGCCAGCTCATGTAAAAACTTGTGCTAGGAACTGTTGTCAAGCTTGAAATTTCTTGTGTACCCATCATCAAATGTATTTGAAAGAAAGAGTCTCTGGTTAATGATGAGAGGAGAGCATACAAACTCTTTTTAAATCAGTCTGAACGAAATTTACTTTCCATTTCTTATCGACTCTCTACTTTCAGCCATTCATCTCATGGTTCAGCTTTCTGACTGTTTTTTCTTTTGGGTTCCTGAGTTACAGGTGTCAGCCATAGAGAGAGAACAGCAATCCCTGCTGGAAATGGCTTGGGAATACCATGGAGGAAGCAGGAGCATTGGTGAGATTTTGAAGATGGAAGAGTGAAACATGAGGTGCTAAATCTGAGACTGTGGCTGCTAAAATGAGCTGGGGAACATCAGAGAGCAGGAATTACTGCATTTCCTGAGAGTGCTGCAGAACCTCTGAGCCTTTTATTTCGAGTAGTAGAAATCCACATGGGTCTCAAGAAGTGTTAAAATAACAGGTTTTGAAAGCAACAGTTTTTCATAAAGGCAAAAATATATTTTATATGTATCCTATGCTCTGTGTTGATCTGGTTTGCCCATTCCAGGTCCCTTGAGCAGATAATGCTGCAGGTCTCAGCTCCCACACCCTCCGCCCTCAGCTCCCTCACCTTCCATCCTGGCTGCTATGCTGTACATCATTTCAAAGGGGCACAGCTGGGTGCTGGACTGTAATTTCTCATGCAGCTCAGATCAAGTCCATTAGTTTATTTGAAGGTTAGGACCAAGACCATGGAAGTGCATGAGGAGCTAATAGACAGACTGGTGTTCCTGCTGTGCTCACAGGGGCTTAAACCAGAGAGAAAATAGTCAGGCACATCCATATTATTTTCACCTTTTGCTTCACGGTTTGCAGTAGTCTCATTCATAAATGACAAAGAAACAGCTCCCTGCTGTGAGGTCCTCATACCACAGAGAGCCATAATGAGTTTGTAACGAGATAGAGATAAGGAAGATTTTTTGTGATTACTCAGACAAATCTCTGAGTGCAAATCAGAGATGTGCTGAGTGAGGGGATGTCTTTCCATCACTCTCCATGGCTTAAACATCTGAGGATACTTAAGGTATTCTCATGGTATTATGTAAGAAGAACTCAGTAAGATAAAAATGTTCTAAATGCATCTTTATGGATTTCTTGCCTTCTCTGTATCTCAGAATCTTTTGTAATTTGACAGCCACTAGCAGTGATTAATGGCTAGCAATATGGCTAGGGGCAATGTATGTTTCAAAGTCAGTATCAGGAAAGCCTCTGTGATCTAGGAAGTCTTTGGCTGTGGAACTGTCTCCTTGTAAAATCAGAAACAAGTGTTTTGCCTGTGTGCTACTTGAAGAGCTGCAAATAAATAGCTGAAATATTAATGAATATGAGAGTGAAAACAGGGGAATATTCACCTTGGAGTGTTGTTTCTGTTTCAGTCTTTTATGATAGCTATAGTAAATTTATATTTTTCATACGTATGCATATATATTTATGGAGGTGCATACATATAAGTGCTCCAGAAAGAAATGTTTTATTTTCATTTTCTTAGAAGCATCAGGTGTTTTCAGTGTTGAATCTTAGCATGGGTAATATATATCCAGATATTAAAGTAACCATGACAAAAAAAAAAAAATATTTCCAAAGATGACGCCGGTACCTCATTTACTGCTCTTTTCAAAATGTGTGGCTATGAACAAACCATTCACAAGTATATGCTCTACAGGATTTCAGGTACAAAAAATTTAAAAGGTCAGATAATTACAATAAATAGGTTTACTGCATCCCTGTATAACATAAATCTGATTTCTATTTGCCATGTTCTGTCTTGCTTAATTAAAGCATCAGACCACACGTACAGTCTGGAGCAGCTCAATTATGAAAGGTTAGATCCATTAGTTTATTCCTGATTGGTTTATTAATTACTGGCCTTGACTCTTGATTCAAATCATCACTCTTTCCTCAGGATAAAAGTGCATATATAACATAATATGTTAGAAATAATATACTGTACTTTTAAACAAAAATATATTGGAAACATTTACAAAGAAAGCTTCCACTGGACTTGGCTTTGATGGAATTATGTTCTCTTATGCCATGAAGTCTGACTTTCACAGGTGACCAATGGCAAAGTCTAAACAGTGTTGTTACTGAATTCCTTTAATCCATAAAAGGAATGAAAAAATGCTGTGAGCTGAAATTCTGTTTCAGTTTTGTAAGGATGTTTCAAATACATTACTTTCATCCATGGTTTTCAAGATATTTTTAAATGGGACTTGTGATGGTTCTCTGGTATTTTCTCATTAAAACTTTTTGCTTGCAAACCTGCTGTACTGTGCCAGCTGATGTGCTCCAAAGAAGTGGAAGAACTTTTGATGTTAAATCTAAACCAGATCTGCAGAAACAGCTATGTTGTGTCTGGAGAAACTGTGGAGGCTGCTAAAGACAAGATATGAGTGGATCCATCCATTAAAAATAAGAGAAGGCAGCAGCTTGCTCTTCCTTTATTATTTTACATATGTACTTCAGCAATTTAGATATTGCATATACCTGAAAGCAGTGGCAGTTAAGAAAGGTTTTATTTATTTACTCCAGCAGTAGATGCCTTTTTCACCTGATGGGAAAGGGCAGATTGATCCTGCTTTGCTGAGCTACTCTGCTTTGGTTCATGAGCTGGGTTCCTGTCCCCTCTGCTTCAGAGGACGGACACTCCACCGCTGGTCCACCCACTGTGCCTGGGCTACGCTTCACCCGCTTTAGCTGTCCCTGAAATGGAAAAAAACCCAAAAAACTTAAAAACCCCCCATCAAAGCACTTCAAGTTTAGGCACATAATTATCTTCTCAAGATCTGGCCTGAACTGATCCCAGCCTACGCTCCTTCCTCTCACGCTGTCGTGACAGGATTTCAGTCAGAAACACGCGGCTCTCTCTGACTGCAGGCGCTGGAGCGGCGGCGGGAGCCCCCCGCCAGCCGCGCACCGCCGGGCCCCGGACCCCAGCGCATCCCGCCCCTGCCGGCCGCCCACCGCGGGGCGGGGATCGCGCCCGGGGGCCGGCCGGGCCGGGCCGGGGGCGTTGCGGGGGTCGGGGCGGGCCCGGGCGCGGCGCGGGGGGCGGCGGCCGCCCGGCCCCGGCTGCGTGAGGCGCTGCCCGCTCCGCTCGCCGCGCTGCCGCTCCGGGGGTGGCCGCTCACCCGCTGGCACCTCTCGCCCGGCGGAGGGGGGCGCGGAGGGCTCTCCCCGCCATGGCCTTCACCTTCGCCGCCTTCTGCTACATGCTGTCGCTGGTCCTGTGCGCCGCCCTCATCTTCTTCGCCATCTGGCATGTGAGTACCCCAGCCCCGCGGCCCCCGCGCTGGAGGCGGCTCCAGCTCCGGTGTGGGGGGTCCCGGCGCCGTGAGGGAGCGGGGCAGCGGGGCGGGCTGAGGCGGGGGCGAGCAGCCCCTCGCCCGGGCAGCCGGGGCGCAGCGTCCCGCGGCGGGGCCAGGCGGACGGGGCTTGACGTGAGACCTCTGGGCGGGGGACGGTGTTTATTACACTGATGTAAGCGCAAGGAGCCGCGGCCGCGGGTCCGTGGCAGCCCGGGGTCCGTGGCAGCCCGGGGTCCGTGGCAGCCCGGTCCCCGCTGCCGGGAGCGCTCCTGAGCGGGCCGGGCGCTGCCCCGGCCCCGGCTGCTGGCGGAGCTCGGCGCTGCCCGCGGCTCAGCGCCGGCCGTGCCCAGGCGGGAGGGAGCTGTCCAGGTAACATCGCCTGCTTCTCCTGCCTGCGAAACGGGCGCTGTGATGGGGAAACCGCCCCGTATCTGATGAAGCAGATACGGTGTTTTCTCTCCAGTAATTACTACCTTAATAACTTCCTTAAAAGTTGAATGAGAAACTCTCTCGTCCTTCTGATACATGACCCGCATATTGTGGTCCACCTTCGTTAATTTAACTCCACAGGGCTGGTGCTCGTTCCTTACTGCTCGCTGTATGTCTGTGGTAGGCGTAAACGTGTAACTCAGAAGATGTGAAATCATTCTAATGCATAGATTGCAATTCTTTTGAACTATTACATATTTTAGAATTAATTACACTTCATGTGTGCTGCATGATAACTCCGTGCTGTAAGCATTCAGGATTGAACAGGATCAGTTGGAAAATAGAGCGAGTCTCACGGATGCTTCTACAGCTACCTGATGGAGTATGTTTAAAAGAAAAACCCTCCTTTGACTAACAAGCAAGGGAGCTGCAGAGTTTATTTTTATTGAAATGAAAGTACAACTGCTAGCTTAGTTGTATTTGCACACTGAAAGAAATCCTTCTGTTGCAAGAATGCTTTGAAATTTAAGTATTTTGTACTCTTCCTGGGATGTGTAACAACGTTACAAGTTGTTTGGCTCTTTTTTTTTTAAATTAAGGACACCGCCAAGGTGTGATGGTAGTGCCAAGTGCTGTTGTGATGTCAAATACTGCAAGGCTGGAAAGGATCTCTAACAGCCAGCTACTGCACTACTCTGAAAAAAAAGAGTACTAAAATTTAGATTATTCCTCATGTTTTCTCTCCTCCTCTCTGCAAACCTTTAGGTCTCCAAAAGTGAGAACTCCACAGCTTCCTCAAGGGGCTTAGAGTTAGAAGTGTGTTCCCCTTTGAATCTCTAGCTACAAATTAAACTGCAGCAATTTTAATGGTTGTTTTATGTGTTTGAAGTCTGTCACTATGTCCTCTTCTCTTGAATCTGGAGTTATTGTTGTGTGAATTCATAAAGGACTTGTAGCAAATCTGACAAATTATTCTCCCATAAATGAGTGCAGTTACTGCAAATTTACTCTTAGTGAAACATTTTTTTAACTTTCAGTCTATAAACTCATGAAGAGCAGTCCCTCAGTACAGGAGCTCTGTGCAAGTAACTAGGAAAGAAAACATTTTCTCAATACACCTATGTTTATGCTGCATGTTTCTTACATCTGTTTAAAAATTGTTGAGGAATTGAATCAGAAAATGGCTGGAAACGCTCTTCTGTTGTAAGAGAGAAAGAATTGGCACTATCTTTTCTAGTAAATAGAAAAATTCTATTAAAATATGTGATTTGTGAAGGAAGGTCATAGAATAACAGATTTAACACCCTGCCAAAATAAACTTTTAGGCGTCCATGTTATCCACGTACACAGAACACAAGGATTTTTATTATCCTTTCTGTAAGAATTGGTGCAGTCTGGTTTCTTCTGTAAGTTATGTACTGAGTCATAGGAGTTTCTTTTACCTTAAACATCTCAGTTGTGAAAATCTTCCCAAGAAACAAAACTCCTACTCCTTCCCTGTGACCTGATTTTTCTTCCACTATAATATACTGGTAAGGGACAGTAAATATATTGTACATAGGTTCTAATAATGGCAGAGGAGTGTTTCAATAATTATATTATCCTGTTTATTTTTTTTAAGAAATTCTGTTGCTAAGAGTAAGTTGATGAATAATCTGAGCATTCCATCACTTTGGAAGATTTCTGAGAATAAGAATTTATATTTTGTACATTATTTTAAAGGATAAGAAAAACTGTAACATTTGACTTGGTGTTTTTCTAACCTGAAGCTGAATGAGGTTTGGACATATATATCTGGAATGATTTAACAGTGGATCAAATAAAACTTAATTTTCTTCCTACTGGCAAGTCAGATGAATTTTGAGTTTCATTCATATTGATCTAATAAGTTTAATAAAAACTGTACAACCAAAATAAGAGAGTAAGATGAGGATTTTTACTTTTGGACACTGTGCCTTTCTGGTACCTTTCCTCTAAGAAGTTAAACACTGTTTATACATTCCTATGCTCTTTACTCTTTGGAAGGACACAGAATGAAGCTGGTCAGAGCATTTTAAAGGATTTGTGAACAAAATTAACACAGTCCTCCAGATACCTGGAATATATTATAATTTTTTTCCTGCCTCTGAGTGATTTTCTTGTATAGGTAGCCAGAGGTGCCTGTCATAAAAAAGCCTCCCAATAAAGCCAAATTAGATATTATCAGAAACATTTGTTTAAACTCTGCACAAGATTATCTTACTGTATTATTGCTGTAATTTCACTCATATATATTAAATGGAAGAAAAGGACTTGAAAATCTTCATGTACTACATTAAACCAATGTGACACTGTGTGGTAGAGGAATTTTTACAGCATTTAGGTTGTTCAGTGACCACATTACTTCTAGGTGTAATGTCACAGTATTAGAAACACCGTATAGAAGTGCATGATACAACTAACAGCAGAATTTGGTCTGCTAACTACATAATTTGATCTTGTAAGCTCAGGATCCTCATCTGATCTTGTAAGCTCAAGAACAGTGTTAGTCTTCCTGCTATCACAGACACTTTGTTTTGCTGTCCTCAGCTCTTTTTCTTCTTTATATACAGCTTTTTACTGATCAGTTTTATTCCATTCCTAAGTGATCTTGAACTAAGATTTTAGCTTCTTGTTAACATTGAACTGAGCCATGTCAAGTCTGTTTGAACTCCTGACAAGACTTGACACACCACATTCATTTCTAGTGTAGCTCCACTAAGTTGTGTCTCAAGTGAAGTTAACTGAAGTTGACCAAGTTGTGCCTTATTTGTCCTCAGTTAAAAAGGGAAATGCTTGTGTTGAGTCCTGCAGCACTATATTCTCTTAAGCATATTGGTTTTGAGTAATCTGAGTCCTTCTCTTCTGGTGATATTTTAAGATGAAAGACTTGCTTTGCAATTGGTTATTTGAAGGAAAGCTTTAAGAAAAGAGCCTTTCAAAGTGGTCCATCTTATAATGGCACGGCAGAACAATTAATAAGTACCAAGAACATTGCTATTAAAAAGAAAATAATTTCCATGGTGGACCATCTCTTTTTCAAGTCGTACAAGCATATCTTTGCATGTGACTGCTTCATAACCAAAGGATTGCCAGAAAGTATCAGGGATATCATGCCAGAGAAAAAAATGGCAGTGCCAGCCTGAGAAGCTGTACCACACTGGATGATTTTTGGAGTATTTTGATGGAGTTATGAATGCAGGTAAATCCAAGAACAGCTCTTTGGCACAACAAGAGTGGTATGTGTTGAAAGTAATGGCAGCTACTTGTATAAGGAGAATAAAGTATAAGGAGAATAAAGCAGTAGAAGATGGAGCTTTTTTGGTTTATGCCCCCCACACCACCTTACTCTTCTTTTGAAGTGTGAGGATAGTATTAATCTTGATAAACTACCTTAATATAACTTCGGCTTCACTTAACGGTTACAAGTTCGCAAGTATAATTAAAAACAGTGGTAGGCTGTGACTGAACAGAGTAATATAGACCAATATTGACTTGTAGTTTTAATCAAAGCATCCTTTTTATTGCAAACACCAGGGAATTAAGCCCTTGGAATCTGTATTCAGTGTTGTTTCTGCAAATGGCTTTGTGTGTTATGTTTATCAGACACCTTAAGTTATATGTGCCTGGTTCTCTCATTTGCTAAGTGTGAGTAATGGAACTATACTGCAAGTACTGCCTGTCACTTTATTTAAGACTATTCCTAAAACATCTTTGCCTTCTGACAGAAAATGCTATACACATGTAAGATGTTGTCACTTCTGTTTTTTGTCACTGTAGTGTCCTGGTGATGTGGTCTGTGTTTTATTAGCACAGTTTCAATAGTGCAGGTAAAAAATTTGAAAGCTCTCAAAGAGTTATGGATGTAGAATTTGATGACTACTTGGCTTTTGACTTACTTAGGCTTTCTCATAAAATTCCTAGTGTATTTTTTTTATATATATTGTACAGCCTTAATTTTGAAGATACATGAAAAGCATATAAGTTTGGCTTGATAGCAAAGTCAGTTGAGAAAAACACTTTGGTCACAAACTGTGTGCTGATCTATCAATGTTCTCTGTGTATCTGTGTCTTTTTGTTTCTGTAACTTAGATTTGGAGGAGATCTCTGCCCTACCTGAAACCTAGAAAGAGATCTATGATCTGACTTGAACCTGTGCTTCTTTCCAGTGAAGGCTATCAATCATCTCAATTCAACCTCTTTGCAATGCTTTAGAGCCTGTCTTGAAAAGAAAGTGATTTCCTTACAGACTTCTGGTCAAGCCTGAATTCTTTACAGATATTGAAGTTCAGTACTGTTCTTTAATGAGTCATTAATGCATTTCTCTGAGAATGTTGGATAATTATGTGCTTAAAAATAAAATCAGATTAAAGCTTTATGAAGGGGGGCACAATTCCTATTGCTGTGTGTTATACATATTTCTTGAAAATGTCTTTTCTTGACTAAGCAGCTAAGCACATTGTCCCTCAAGGTTTTATAGTCAGGACAGTTTAAGGAATGAGTCTGATATTTCCACTCTTTTCAAAGACAGAGCACAGCCAGATTGCCTTGGCTATAACATAGCTTGACAGTTCCCTTACAACTTTTCTTTCAGAAGTTTGTCACATTAATGCTGACAGACAGATATTAGGCCAGGCAGCACAGGCTGTGGAGCAAACTGTATCTTTTATATTGGGAAAGCAGTATATCTCGGTTTAGTAACCTTGCCATGCTTAAATAATAATTAAAAAGATAATAGAAGTCAGTCTATGGGCTCCAGCATAGACTTAAGCAGGATCTCTGTGTTTGCTTGAACTGTCATGATGAGATTCATTTGGAGAAAGATTTTAAATTGTGTGTGTTTGCCAATGGCTGTAATTCTGGATGCCTCACAAGTCACAGTGACTCCATTATCTGTGTAAAATAAATTATTCTGTGGAGTCTCGTGCCTCCCACAATATGTGCAGAGAGCTATTTAAAAGTTATCTGGTTGTCACATATCCAAGGGGTTTTTGGTCTTAGGATTAGTGGTAAAATCTACTTACTAAAGGGATTTATATCCAAATTAGTAAAGAATGTACTTCTAGTGCTTTTAAGTAACTGCTGTGCTTGTTAATAAGCAAGGCAATATAGCTGTCATATTTTATTAGACCATGAGTAACTTTTAGATTGAGTCGGAGGCATGAGTTTATAGCTCATTACATGTGTTTGTTTATTCAGCCACCACATACTACATTAAACCAAATTTAAAACATTGAATTGAGCCTTCAGACCTCTGGCTTAGTGGATTACCCTCGCTCCAACATGAATATCCTTTTAGCAAAGTGTTTTTCAGAAGGAGGAGGAAGCTCAGCAGAGAATGTTTTCCATACAGATAACAGAGGAACTCTGACCCTTTCCTCTTTGTCAGTGCCTGTGTCATGCCCCTCATTTATAACCAATGCAGCTGCTGACAGCTGGAGGTGAATCTACCAGGAAGAGGAACTAGGTCTCATTTAAGTTGTAAACTGGGCATACTGGGAGGCTTACTCTTCTGGTGATTGTAGTTTGGAAAACACTTCCCATTTATGTGGAAACAAAAGTATCTCTCTCGCATGAGACAGGTAAGAATTATTCTTATTTCCACTCTGAAAAGAGTCACTTAAAGTCACAGGGCAGAGTCAGCTGATGGGATGAAGGCAAAAGAATGTCAAATACTGTTTGATTTACTAGGTCACCTTCCAGGGTTTCACAGTTGGACGTTCCCTGTTAAAAATTCAACTTGTGACTGTGATGGTGTGCAGAGAGCAAGAAGCAATTTTATTAACAGAATGGTTCCTGTATTCCTTGATAGTAATTACAACTTCAGAAATATCTTGTTCCTGTTAAAAAAATGGTAAAAGGTTCATAGAATAATTTTGATTGGAAGGCATCTAGGAAATCCTCCAGTCAAATCTCGTCTTCAAGGCAGGCCTAATTTCAAAGTTAGGCCAGGCTGCTCAAGGTCCTGTCCAGATCACTTATGAACTCTCCATGGGTGGAGAGATGAAACACTGCCTGGATGGGTGAGGGGAGAGCTGTGGATATTGTCCACCTCAGCTTCAGCAAGGCTTTCCTCACTGTCTCTCACAACACACTCATAGGCAAACTCAGGAAGCATGGAGTAGATGAGTGGACAGTGAGGTGCATTTGGAGCTGGCTGAATGGCAGATCTCAGAGGGTTGTAATCCATGGCACAGGAGAGGCCTATCACTAGTGCTGTCCCCTAAGGGTTGATACTGAGCCCAGTGTTGTTTAACTTACCCATCCATGACTTGGCTGAAGGCGAAGATGCCTCCTCAGCACATTCACTGGTGACACCAAGCTGGGAGGGGTGGCTGATACCCCAGAGAGCTCTGCAGCCCTTCAGAGGGACCTCAGCAAGGTGGAGAGATGGGCAGAGAAGAACTGCCTGAAGTTCAGCAGGGGCAAATTCAGGGTCCTGAATTTGTGGAGGAATAACCTCAGGCACCAGCACAGGCTGGGGGCTCACCTGCTGGAAAGCAACTCTGCAGGGAAGGACCTGGGAGTCTGGTTGGACAGCAAGCTGTCCCTGAGCTAGCAGTTTGTCCTTGTGGCCAGGAAGATGAATGGTATCCAGGGATGCACTAGGAAAACTGTTGCCAGCAGGTCAGGGAAGGTGATCCTGCCTCTTTACTCAGCCCTGGTGAGGCACATTTGGAGAGCTGTGTCTACTTCTGGGCTCCTCAGTTCAAAAGAGACATGGAGCTCCTGGAGAAGGTCCAGTGGAGGGCTACGAAGACGGTCAAGGGACTGGAGCTTCTCCCTTCTGAGGAAAGGCTGAGGGAATCTCATCAATGTCAGTATCTGAAGGGAGGGTGTGAAGAGGACAGGACCAGGCTCTTCTAGAGTGGTGCCAGTCAATAGGACAAGAAGTAATGGGCAGAAGCTGATGCACAGGAAATTCCACCTGAAGATGAAGGAGAACTTCTTCACTTGCAGGTAACTGAGCACTGAAACAGATTGCCCAGAGAAGTTGTGGAGTGCCCCTCACTGGAGATATCCCAGAACCATGTGGACACAATCCTGTGCCATGTGCTCTAGGATGACCTTGCCTGAGCAGGAGGCTGGTCCAGGAAACCCACTGTGGTCCCTTCCAACCAGATCCATTCTGTGATTCTGCAAGTCTGAGAACTCATTCCAGTACTTTACTCATTGCACTGTGAACACTGTTTTCTTACACATGGCTGGAATTTCTGTGGCGCACATTCTGACTATTATGTCGTCCTCATGGCACGTTCCCCTGAGAAAAGTTTCGTGCTAACTTCTGTGGAACCCACCCCAGGAAACTGAATGCAAGATCATGGAGCAATTCCTACTAGATGCCATGCTAAGGCATGCTAAGGAAAAGAAAGGAATGGTTGGTGATAGCCAACATGGCCTCATAAGGGCAAATGACACTGAGAAATTTGGTGACCCTTTACAACAGGATTACTGTGTTGGTGGATGAGGGAGGAGCAACAGGTGTCATCTGCCTGGACTTGTGCAAAGCATTTGACACTGTCCTGAATGACACCCTTGCCTCTAAACTGGAGAGACATGGATTAGACAGATGGATAACTCAGTGGATAAGGAATCGGCTGGATAGCTGCACTCTCAGAGTTGTGGTCAAGAGCTCGATTGTTGAGACCAGTGACAAGTGATGTTCCTGGGGGTCAGAATTGGAATCAGTGCTGTTAAACCTCTCTGGTGACATTGAAAGTAGGACCAAGGTCACCCTTGGCGGGTTTAATGACACCAGGCTATGGGGTATGGTCAACACGTGGGAGGGAAGGGATGCCATCCAGAGGGACCTTGACAGCTGGAGAAGAGAGCCTGTGTGAGCCTTGTGACATTCAACAGGGCCAAGGACCAGATCCTGCACCTGGGCCAGGGTAGCCCCAAGCGCAAATACAGCCAAGGTGGAGGATGCATGGGTGGGTGAGAAGCTCAGTATGACCTGGCAAGGTGTGCTCATAGCCCAGAAAGCCAAACATAGCCTGGGTTATATCAAAAGAGGTGTGACCAGCAGGTCAAGGGAGGGAATTCTTCCCCTTTACTGCGCTCTCATGAGATCCCACCTGGAGTGCTGTGCCTGGCTCTGGAATGCCTAAAATAAAAGGAACATGGCTATTGGAGTTGGTCCAGAGTAGTTCCACAAAGATGCTCAACAGTTTGGAGCACCCTGAGAAGGCTGAAAGAATTGGAATTGTTCAGCCTGGAGAAGAGAAGGCTCCAGGGAGACCTTATAGTACCTTCCAGTACTAGAATGGGGCTTACAAAAGAGGGACTTCTTACAAGGAAGAGACCAAGAGGGAATGGCTTTAAACAAAGGGTAGGTTTAAATTCAGAGAGCCATCAGTATGCTTTGTGAAGGCAGGACAAAAGTCTTTACATTTTTCTCCCCTTCCCATTGAAAAGGTATTGCTATAAAGCAAGGATTTATTTTAGGATTGTCATTGTGGAAAGTTGCATTAAAATCACAAAACATTTACAATGGAAGTAGGTTTTCTCAGCAAGATACTGCAGGTGTGCTGAACTTGTGGCTCCAGTTTTGATAATGTGAATACATGAGGCAGAATGTAAGAGAGATGAAGAGGCGGTGCCATCACTGAGTTCTATTGCACACAGCTTGCAACTCCCTCACCAATGTAACAGGTCACGAAAAATCTGAGTTGGTCTCAGGTCCTTTTGTATCTCTATGCTTCTGCAGGTCATGTCATATTCTAGCTGTCAAATATAGGTTGGGTTTTTTTAAATACATATGGAAGTCTAAGCACATTGCTGGAGAAGCCAAAGCTTAAACAATTAAGGAAATTGACAATAAAATGGTGATAATTAGTAACTTATAGCCCTTGCAATTATATCATACTAGATAGTGTGCAAGTGCCAGGCACTGTTGATAGAAGCACCGTTTTTTTTACTAGAATGACATTTGATTTTTTAAAATATATTTAAATGCCAACCATCTTCACGCTGTGTGTGAGTCACGGTTTCAAGTGTGTAATTGTTTAGTCAATCTTCTGTTGCATTATTATTTTATCATGCTATGAGTTTGGGCTAAATAGTTCACATTGTATCACCATCTAACTAGAAACTTCTTTATACATTCACAGAATGGGCATTTATAAGCAAACATAATGAAGGCTCCACTGAAATCAATTTGATTGCATGTGCTTCAGAGTTGTTCTTCCCTCAGTATTATATAAACACTATTAGCAGATCCTTTAGAAAATTGATTTGCTGATCATCCAAGTGACAGGCCTGTTTGGAGCTGTGCTGAAATGTATCCTTATCCTTAATCATGCTCCTGCAATTAAACGAAAGAGTTTTATGAGAACATTGCTGAACAGATGAGGATGCTTTTGGAGTTGCTGTTCTTTTAATCTCAATTTTTGATCGCTTCTACATGTTGTTGTGTCCGTTCCCCTTGCCTCTTTTCTGCAACCACAGCTCCAGTGCTGCTTTATTGCTTCCCCTTGCCTTAGCCCTGCAAACACAGCTGTGTGGCTGAAGGCCATTTCACATACGTCTCTGTGTGTGTCTTGGCCTTGGAGTTATTTCCTCCAAGTTCTGCCTGGCCTCTTTTTGGCAAAGAAAGAAAACTTGGGAAGGTCTTTAATGTGGTCATCCCTGCCTGATGCTGCCTGCATTAGAAGAGCCCCTGTTCCATTGTCCTGCCTCTTGCTGGTCCAGCTGGGCTCCTACTGTGCTACTGAAAGTTAGGAAGCACAGATCCAGCAGAATTTCTGCCTCCCACGGGCTTCTTTCTGAGACAGCTTTAGTAGAACCCCACTGCTGAGTGGGTAATGGGGAATAAAAATGATGTGGGAAGGGGGAAAATGGAACTGTGGGAGGCAGGACTTCAGGGAGAAAGATGTGAAGGAAAGAGGAAATGAGAGGAAGAAAATCCATGCATGAGCAAGGGGACTAACAAGAGGGAGGATTGCTGCATTCTCAATCTGATTTGGGAGGCAATTATTTGAGCAGAAGAGGCTGTCTGAATCCAGAAGGTATGGTTGATGCAGGTGGTGCTTGGTTTTGGACAGCCCATGTCATGAGTCTTCTGTGTGGGTATGGTGTAATGTGTAACGTGCTTGAACAGGTTTTTTAATGACAGAACCCAGATTCCTTTATGTGACTCCTGGGTTTTGGTGAATGTGCATAAATTGTTACTCGTAGGAATGGAGAACACAGGAGAGGGGGGGAAAGTATCAGTATCAGCAGCAATGAGAGGAAAACTAAGGAGTGTGGGGGGGAAAGGAAGGTAATGCTTCTCTCATACATATCAGCATAACAGAACATTAAAATATTAAAATAATAACTTGTGGCAATATGTAGGAGTCATTGGAAGCTCAAGAAAAGAATAAATTGTGTTGTGTTGATAAGATTGGATACTTGCTAAGAGACAGCACCAGCCAGCTGGCCAGTCTTTCACCCATAACTTTTATGTATTGATATTGAAAAGAATCTTCTCTTTTGATCTCATTCTCTTACCATATTCTTTGGGGCAAATATTTTTTTTCTAGTTGTACCTATTTTGGTACATTTTCCCATCTGTTTACTACCCTTTCCCTGAATTTATTCTGCAGAAACAGTCTGTTTATTCCTAGCTTTGGATTATCAACTTTGAGCTGTTAAGTAATAGAAAAAGTGCTTCAGTTCATTTTGAGAATAATTTATGAAGATGAAGTTTTGTGGCTGTAATGCATCTGTGTGTTTCTCCTTGAATATACTATAATACTGATGAGAATTAAAAGACAAGTAGGAACATTGCATGGGAGCACACTGAATTTAAGGTGAGATAAATTTGTAATTTTGAGGAAAAACAAGGGCAGAAGAATAAACCCTCTCACATCTATAGGTAGGTAGTTACCTTGCTTCCAGACACAATAAACCAGTTATTGTACCACTGTAACCAGACCACATTTCCTCCTACCTTCTGCACCTGGCCAGCCTCTTGTTGGTGTTTCACCAACTCATGTCTAGCCTGTCCCCAGTTTGGTGTGGAAAAAGCTGGATAGTGAAGAATTTGGCCCATGCAAGTAGCAGATGTACAAATCTGTAGTGATGCACCTGTGATACAGAGTCTGTGAGAAATACATTGGAGTAGTTTAATTTCTTACTGTGTTTTCTTAGTTTAGTATAAGGAGAAGCAAGGGCAAAGCAATGCTATCTCTTGTGCTGAAAGCGGAGTTCTGCAACCTCTCCTGGACATGGATAGAAAATAACACTGCTTTCATCTCCCCCTGCTTGGCTAGGGGATCTGCAAATCAATTCATCTGCACTAGATATTCCCTGAATCAGAGCCACAGATCTGAGTTTGACACCTCAGCTGTAAAGCTTGGATCCAAACTCCTGTCATTTCCTCTTGACCCATTGAAGAGATCAAGACTAGGGGTGAAGTCTTGGCTTGACTTTATACATATGCATGTTCAGTTTATCTGCAGATGTGGTCCTTGTTTACATCCTTTCCAGGGCAGAAGAAAAAGTTGGTGCAGGAATCTGTATGACTTTGTTACAATGACCTTTGCTTTGATCAAGGGACTGGAGCATCTCCCTTGTGAGAAAAGACTGAGGGAGCTGTGCCTGTTCAGCCTCAAGAAGGGACAACTGAGAGGGGACCTCATCAAATGTCTGTCAGTATTTGGAGGGAGGATGCCAAGAGGGCATCTCAGTGCTGCCAGTCAGTAGGACAAGTGGCAATGGGCAGAAGCTGATGCACAGGAAGTTCAGCTGGACTATGAGGAGGAACTTCTTTGCTGTGCAGTGACTGAGCACAGGAACAGAATGGCCAGAGGAGGTGTAGAGTGTCCCTCACCAGAGATATTCCAGAACCATGTGGACACAACCCTGTGCCATGCGCTCTGGGATGACCCTGATTGAGCAGGGAGGCTGGACACACTGAGGTCCCTTCCCACCTGACCCATTCTGTGATTCTGTGATGCCTTTTCTTGGTTTGCTGAATGTGTGTCTGTGATTGGGAATCCTGTTGTAGCAGATTGCTTTTCAAGTCCTGACCATCAAATCAAGTTAATACCTAACTAAGAAGTGACAGCATTCCCAGTAATGACATGTCAGTTTGATGTCAGTGGTGCATGGTGAATAACTGATCTTGGGGTTTTGGTGCTGAACTAGGAGATCAGAAGCAGTTAGATACTGAAATGTTTAAAAGGTTTTGATCTTGTTATCTGAATTGAAAAACCTGTTTGTTTTAGAAGGAATCCACATTAAATACCCCATTGCATGTAGGAGGAGGAGACCATATGCAGGAAGAGAATATTGGCAGCATACTTGTGTCAAAAGCACAAGGAGTGTGGGAGATTTATACTCTGTTCCCTATCGCTGCAGAGATTCCACCTGTATTTCCCCCAGCCCACAATGAGGCATAGATTTTGTGCCTTTGGGGCTGGTGGGAAACACTGTCAAATCCTCTGTAAGATGTTATTGGAAAAAAGAGAGGAGCACACATACAAGTGCTTTGGAATGCCAACCATACCTGCTGCCTTTGGTTCAGACCCTGACATTAACTTTACCACTAACCCATGGAGTCTTCAGCCAATTGAGGTAGAAGAATAGTTTCTATCACACTGAATGTAATTAAAGGGAAGCATTGCATCTCTATGAACAAAAAAAACTCCATTATGTTCAGAACAATGTGGTGTATTCACAAGTTTAGGTGCTAATTGAAAATGTGGGGTTTTTTCTTCTTATTGGTAGCAAATGTTTGTGTCCCACTGAGGGGTGATTTGTGGGGTGTGTGTGATTCACTGGTTTGAAACACTGTTGGTTTCTGAACTGGCTCCCCATAGTGAATGCAGTAAAGTAAGGTTTAAGGAAAAAAAAAAAAAGGCAAAAAAAGGAAGAATTGTGACAACAAAATGATGAAATCCTTTGGGAGAGAAGGAAGGATGGCAGTCTGGACATACCTTAAAAATTCCTCCTCCGCTTGTGGTCTGTTTGGAAATGTGTTCTAGCTGCAGGGAGCAAAACTATTAACCTATTTAGAAACAGGCTCTGTACAGCTATATTAGCATCATCCCTCCTGCACAGCTTGCTGCTTGTCTTCCTTCTCTTAACAAAATGCACTTTATATGTGCACAGCTGAATTTTGTCTGGCTGGATTTCAGCTGGTGTAGACTGGAAGACAGTGAGTGGGTATAAAGTTGTGATAAAAGCACAGGTCATCTCTGTCTGTTGTGAATCAGTGGGACATTTGTCTCTCTGTTGCAGGAGGGGGTTGACATCTCAGTTTCAGGATGACTGGGGAAGATATTTAATTATCTGTGGTGAGCAAGTGAAATCTGTGGCCAGAATCCTGTTGTTAGCCAGTAAAAACTGTTTCACCTTGCAGTTAGATGAGATTATTTTTCAGTGCCCATTTTATACGAGTTGTAGAAATCTGTCAATAGATGATTGTCAAATCATCCTTCTGGAAACATTGCGTGCACAACAGAATTTTGCAGTTGCTGAGGGTTTTTTAGTGGTTTTGTCAAAATTAATAATATGAATTCTTTACATTCAAGAATCAGGTTGCTTTTCCAAACTTGGATCTGCAGTGTTGCAATAATAACTGGTACCATGGACATAGTAACTTTCCAATCAAGGCACTCAAAGCTCTGTACAGTGTGGTGGTATTCCTGAAGATAAATTTATGTATTTTTTTCATAATGTTGATGTAGTTTTTCATGCTTGTACTAATAGATGTGGAATGTTTCAGGTGACTGCCAAATAGTTATTCTTAATTCTTAGTGGTTTCCCCTGCACCTCACTGCAGGCTTGGAAATCTGATTTTGTGTAGCTGATGCAGTAATATTGTTTTTTCCATCTGTATAGGGTTGGGGTGTTTTTAAATTTTGTTACATTTTCTCTTGCATGGTTTTTATCTATGCAGGTGAAAACAGAGGTGTAAATGTAGCTGTGCAGGCTGGCATGTTTGTGCACACATGCTCTCAGCAAAAGAGCCTTCCTCTATGGATTTTCATCAGTATTTACTTGGAGCAGTACAATTATACCTCTATATTACCATAGGTACGTAGGAAATAATTTTGAGTCATGTTTACAGAATGGAGATTATGCTTTTTTAAATTTGCATACTGGACTTCCTATTGGAAAAACCTTAGGATCTGGCTTAAATACTTGAGAAATTACACTAAGAATTTCATTGCTTTAATTAGCTTGAGCTTCCATTTAGAGCCTAAAAAGTTTAAATTATGTTGTCCTAAATGTAGCATCTTTTTACAGACAAAAGAACTTCATTAAAGGGATATAGACTGGGTGCTCAGGTGTTTGTTTGTGCAGCACTGGATGGAGCCAAACTTTCGATTTCTGTGTGGCGGGTTGTTTAATGGTGGCAGCATGTGGAATTCAAGCAAAGTAGAGCAAGGAAATGGCGTACATTTGTTAGTGTGAAATCTGACAAATAGAACAATTTTCTACCCTTCAGTGGCTTAAAACCATTTGCAACTTTAATCCAAAAAGGCTATGCTTAAAGCAGTGTTCTGCTCTAGGGATGAACAACAGTGCAATAATCAGGCAGAAGTGCATGGTTTCACCTCTCATGTTACTAGTGTACTGACAGTATTCTCTTTTTCCCCTAAGCTGTATATGGTGCAACAATCCAGAGGCTTTGGTTCTTCTGCCACTGATTCTGTAAATAATTTCATTTCTTTGATCTTCATTCTTTCCCTTGTATAAAAATGGAAATTGTATTTTCCTTTGTTAAGACCTTCATTGCCTTGGAGGCAGACTTATAACTACAAAGCATTTTTAGTTATTATTGTTTACTTTTATTAATATGTGGTGAATTTATAACTGTAGTACTTAGAAAATGAAAGAGAAGCAAAGAAAGGAATACTTTCCATCTCACTTTTTTTTTTCTTTCCCCCAATTTGTCTCTATTGCTAAGGTTCTCATCAACACCAGTGCATCAGATCCACTGATCTGGGAAGCTACTGTGTTGCATAGAGAGGTATGATGAAAACCAAGACTTGAGACTCCTTTCTTTTTTTAATAAGAGATGCTTAACAAATGGATACAGACGGGAAATACAACATGATAAAATGCATAAAATTCACTGGAATTTGAGGCAGGTCGCCCCTCCATTCATACAATTTTGAAATATCTTTCATGCTTGGTAGCATTAAGCAGATAAATTCAACCAGAGAACAAAGAGGGATGAAGAGCACCTCATAGATAAATTTCTGTTCAGGTTCATTTCATATCATGATAAGAATTGGGTAGCAGGAAAAAATGTTCTCTCAGTCTGCCACTTTGTTGTTGTCCCTGTTCTCTGTAGCTCTTTATGGGCTCCCTCACTCCCTCATGTCAAGGCAGTGCCTTATCATCCCTTCCAGGTCCTTTTACATTCCTCCCTGACTGACTCTTACCTGACATTTTTTTCAGTTGTTTCCGCTTCCCAACAAAATCCAGCCAAGTACCTCAGCCAGTTTGCATCAGAATGGATCAGCTCATGGCTGAGACACATTTTCCCATCACAGTTAATATCTCTGTGCATCCGTTGCTGGGCTGGCATGAAATTTAGGAGCACATCCTGCTCCTAATCCTGCCTGCCTTCTGTCCATGTGCTGACTTGCAGTCAGCCTGTGAACTGTAGGCCTGGGTGCTCTGAAAGCTGCCTGGGAGAGTGGAGGGGACACAAATTGTCTAAATGGACCATTAAAGACAGTTCCTTCAATATGGGATGGCAGTGCATTGCACTGACAGGGTGGTGGCAAGGAAGCATATGTTAGGTGTTACTGTTCTGTTCTGTGGTTGGTATGGTTGTCATCAAGTTCTGTTTTATCTTAACTTTCTTGAGATGCCAGTAGGCAATAATATCCAACTTCTTTGCTGTCACTGCATTCACACCTACACCAACTTCACTGCCACCCTAAACCACCACATTCTCAATTAAAATATGTTTCTATAACAGCTCAGTGATTAAAAAAAAAAAAAGTTTTTCCATAAAAATGAGATTATATAGCTAATTTCTAGCATCAAGCGTACATAAGCATACCCTTGAGAGAAAGCAAAATTCATGTTCAATCTCATGTGAATACTTCCTTATTCAAAGCTGTTATGGTCTCTCTGTAAGCAGAGAGAGTGCAGACAATTAAAACAAATTTTATAAATATACTTTCAATTAAAACATGTATTGTCATCACGATCTCATTGATGCATTATGTGTATAAATTGGGGCAAACTCCTTGCTGGCTTGTACTGGGTGTTTTGAGATTTGCAGATGGTGTGAATCACCAGAGACTGCAAGCAGTATTTTTATAGAATTTCAGTTTTATTAAGTGGAAAACACACACAAGTACACTTCTCTCACCAGGAAAAAGCATGGCTAGGGCAGAGACAGAACAAACTTCCTGCAGTGATTTGCAATGTGGATTCACAGGGAAAATTCCTCAAGACAGAAGGCAGCGTAATATCCATTGTCCATTCAATCCCTGGCCTGTTTCTGCAGTAATTATATTTTAAAAATATTGTTAAACATAATTCATTTTTTCTTTTCCTTGTAAGGCTTTGCAAATCAACAGATAACTTGGTGTTTTGAGATTTTTTTTCCTTCAAGTTCCTAAATAAATATCAGATGGTCCTTATTGTCTGTCTATGAAGCTGTGTACAACATGAATGTTTACTAATAGAAATAAATTTCTCCATTTTGTAAGAACCAGCCCCTAGCACATATTTCCAAATTCTGTTCAGCTTTGTGACCAGGCTGGATTTTACTTTGGAACAGTGTGTTTATTGTGTGGCCTTTGTGGAGATTGGGTTGCTGATGTCCATGCATGTATGTGATTTATAGTCTTGATTGCCACCCTCCATCAAATTAGGTTGGATACTGAAAGACAATGAATGCTTTATAAAATACATTCATTTACCAAGGCGAAATGATGCCATTTTTCATGAAGTGCCGTGCCTGGGATCTATTACATTGTCTCAAGGTGAGGTGAGATGAGCAGCTCAGCTCCAGATGCTGTGAGTGTGGCAGGTCTGAGGTGAAACAGCCCCTGAGCGTGTCCAGGTGCTGTCCCAGAGCACTCAGCAGCTCTGCTCAGAGATGTGTGGGAATCAGGATGAGCTGCATCCCGCTGGAAAAGGAGCAGGCAGGAGGTTCTTCCCCTGGCTGTGGTCAGAGCACTGAAGCTGCCCTGAGAGCACTGTGAAATACTTCATGGAGACAAGTACTCGATTATTTGGGGTTTGCATGGGAAAATGGCAGCTCCAGCCACTCAAAGACCCAACCTATTGAACTGCTGCAGAAGGTGAGTTATAATTGAAAGAGGAAGATTTTTCCTAATTAATTATGTAAACCCTGCTGCAGCACAGCCCAACTGTGTTTTCAGTAATAAAATATAATTTCGTGCACAGTTAGTGTGTTGTGAGCGACTGCTAATCTTAAGAAGCTACAGTTTTACTCAGTTGTGGCTTTAGATTTAGGACAAACCACATTGTAAGAACAATGAAAAAACCCCAACACACCCCACTCCCCACAACAAAACAGAAAAAAACCATGCCCCCAAAATGCTTTGGGAGTTTCTTTATATTCCTCTGATTCTGAGACTGCCTATGCTTTACTTTTTTTCATTGTAACTGAGAAATAGGAAACAGGAATGTGCTTTTTCATAAATTAAAATAGATATTTTCATGTCATCACCAGACTTCTCTTTCTGGAGATTTAACAAAATATTAAATAATATAGAAATTTTTTTAAAATAAATTGAGGAGGATTTATTTTTGTCAGCCTCCTTCCAGAGAGACACTGAAACTTTTATTGAAGAAGCTTTCCTCCAGTCATGTGTGCTTGAAACCAGACCTCAGTCTCTTTCAAGTGTAGCAGGAATGTCTCTTAACATTGTCATAACTTGCAGGTGTCTCAAAAGGTTTGTTTGTGAGACTGTTGCATTTACACTTACTGGTTCTGTGAAAACCATGTGCTGAAATACCTGTCAGATGTGTTTCAGTTCACTTACATATAATGCCTACATAACATAAATTATGTTTCAGCAAATAAAGAGAAGGGGGTTGGCTACAGAGCTGGAAATGTTAGTGAAGTAAAAAAAAAAAAAAAAAAGAAAAAAAAGACCAAAAAAAAGAGGAAAAAAAGAGGAAAATAGAAATAAACATAAATATGCAGTATATTTGAGGCTAACATCTTTTCCATCCTTCCCCCTTTCTGTCAGCACTGATGCTGATATCCAGTTGCAAAGAGATACCCAATTTTTTGTGTGTCTGACTCACAAGCTCACGCGTGACCCTCTCAGCTGTTGGTCCAGCTGGAGGATGTGAAGACCTGTCCAAGAAAGATTAAATACAAAGGTGTCATGAGCCTCATTCTTCACAAATGTACTGCAAGCCCCTCACAGCTTCTCTTAGTTGCTCTTTTACCGTTGCAGATCTAATTCCTAACTTGGAAAGATACTGCATCCGTAGGGAGAAATGCTTCACTTGTGATCACATTTTATAGTTCCCTTTGTGGTTTATTCTGCCACTTCGACTTGTCATAGTAGAATAAATTGAATTCTGTGGAGTGCTCTTGTAAAATGCTACACTTTTGATTTTTAAATGTGTTTCAGTGGGATGAATGCAGTATTAGAGCGGGATGTGGAGCAGTGCTGAAATTCATGGATTTTAGCTCTGGGTTTTATTCTCGAACCCCTCACCATATTATTGTAATTCAAGAACAGGCCATTTTCAGGTTTTCTGCTCCTAACTTCAGTCTCTGTTAAAGGAATAAGGAATGTGTTTTGGTTATGCAGCAGGTCTGTGCTGACACTGGGTTCCTTTCTGAAGAGCCAGGCAGCGGGCACACTGTTACATATCAAGGAATGGCTGTTGCACTCATCTACTAATTACCAGACTGCTGCCTTGTACTTCCATCATCTTTTATTAAGAACAGACACTTTAGGTTGTAAAGTGTCTAAAAGGGAATCACTGTTTTAATAGCTGTCTATGTGGTGCCTGTCAGGGAGCTTTCCTTCCTTGGGTGAAGCAAGACAAAAGCAGCAGAAAAGGTATTCATAGAATGCAAACACAGAGTTAAGAATGTGCTTTGAGATCTTTGAATGAAGTGTGCTGAGGATTATTACAGCTGTTTTCTTTCCAAGAAAACTGTCTTCCAAGAAAACACTAATGCTTCATAAGATCTAACACAAGATCTTCCAAAAAAGTACTATCAAACACTAATATTTTTATAGATAATTTGTCTGCTGTGCTTTAAAAGCACCAGTGATTACCAGGGTGTCTCAATCCATCTGTTAATGGAGGAAACCAAAGGACCTGAGCAAAAGACATCTCTCTGTTAATGAGGTCTGAAGTAAAGTTCTAAAACCTGCCAGAATTTAGGAAGGGCGTGTTTGCTCTAGAGTGTTTTACCTTTTGAGGAGTGGGCTTGTTAATGAATAGCAGCTTAATGGTGAAGCTCATACTAATTCAGAATTAATATCTGAAGTAGGTTTAAAAACTAATAGGAATGGGCTGTTTATGCGCTAAACCTGGAACATCATATCAGATGCATCTCTGTTTTAGGCAGCTAATGACTTTTCCCATCCAATTTGGAGATGTATTTGTTTGTGATGTAGTTTTATGTCATATGGAAATCTGAGAACAGAAGTCTTACCAATATGAGGGAAGAAATATGGAAAGTTGCAACACTGAAAAGGCTATAGATATGATTTTGCAGAGTGACAGATTAATAAGTTCTAGGTGTCATATGTAGGAGTATCCCAAGTTTTGTTTTAACTATTTACTTCTAAAGGGAGTGTGTCAGGGAAGCTCTTTTCCTATATTTTCCCTGGAAAGTGAGGAAGGCAAGCAATGCATCTGATTAGTCCCTTAAGGAAAATAAGTGTTTGAAGGAACATTCATTACAGGACTTGAAAAAATTGTTTTTCAGATAATTGCCTTCGATGAGCTTCGGACAGACTTCAAGAGCCCCATCGACCAGTGCAACCCGGCCCACGCAGTGAGTACAGCCAGGCTCTGTGGGGCTGGGCTGCTCCAGGAACGGGCAGGACCGAGCTTGGGTCAAGGATGAGCGTGCAAATGAACAGGGAGTCTCTTGTGAAGTCAGCTGTGGTTTGGAAAATTGATTTAGTGGGCCAGTCTTAGGAAGCCAGATAGTGATTTTTATGTTAATAGCTTTCCTCTTTGCTGAAGGAGGCAGGAAAGTAATTTGGAGATTCAAAAACTGAAGAAATGTCATGTGATGCTAATGCTTTCTTTTTCACTTTTTTATTCTATGGCACAAGTTTTCCTTTGCTTTCTCTGCGTTTGAGCATGGGACAACCACTTTCTCCCATACTGTCTATATCAATGAGCCAAAAACTTGAAAGAATTTATTAAGAGATGCATGCCTGGACTTCTCTGTCCCATAGCAGGCCTCTGGATTCTCCTATGCTTTAGAAGAAAATATAATTTCCTGCTGCATCTGCTATAGGAGAGCATTAAATACCTTGAACTGTAAACTCAGAAGTGCAGCCTAGATGTAAGCATATCCAAATTCCTCTGTTAATTAGAGCTGTAATATAGGGTGATTTAGCTGACTGCAGCTGCGTGTGCCAGTTTGTACCACCAGAACTGAGAGCAGAACTTGGCTCCCCATCACTTCATTGAGAGTGACAATGATTATGACAGGTGCTGAATTTGATCTCTACAGAGCATCAAGTTTTTTAATTGCCTACAACTGATAACCAGATGCAGTAGCTAGTAATTTGCCATTTAACCTTGCTTCATAACTCAGCCGAGGACATGTACTGTTTAAACCACTGATGATTTAAAGCATAATCTTTATAATCCTAGAATTTTTTTTACTATTCATTAACACATAAGCAAAGAATGAGAAGAAAATAAAGAAATGATATGAAGAAATCCTATAGAGGACATCAGTGGATGTAATCTGGTTCTGAATTTACTGGAAGTAATCTGATTTGCAATCCACTTTATCTGTTTTTACTTCCTTTCTGAGAACTGCACACTGATTTTATATGTACCAAATTCCAGTTAATTTTTCACTTCCTAAAACTTGAGTTGCTCTGTAGAAATAATCTCACCTTATTTTAAAATAGTAATGGAATTGGTCTCCACGATTAAAAAAAATTAGAAGTCTCATTTTCAGTCATATGAGTCAAGGAATCAAAAAGTGAATCATAAAGGAAAGCACAGCAGAGTATACTCGACTTCCATTAAATCTTCTGTGATAGTTCAAGCAATAATCTCAGATTGCTTTTTTATGCACAGTATACATGTCAATGCCTTTTATATTGTCATAAAAGGAAGATTTTTAGCAAAGATCTTATAGCTTTGGTCAAGTGTATTTTCTTTTTTCCCTCTGCACCATTGCTTGTGCCCATATTCCATTTATTTGATGAGGTAGTTTTCTCTTATTGCACTGCAAGAGTGACTGAAGACTTCCCATGTGTCCTCCACAATGTTTTCATGACAGAGGATAGAGCCTTTTTGATAAGAGGAGGCTGAATGAAAGACAAATCAGAGGCAAAAACAACATCAGTACTGAGAATTTAATTCAAATTTCATGGTTTGCTCTCTATTACCTTCAGTTCAGAGAAAGACTTCCCACTTCTCCAAAGCCAGCTGCAGTTGGTATCTGTCTTTTCCTCTCCACTTTGGAAGGCAAGAGCTACAGCTACAGCTTCTCAGGCACATCCACACACATTCTCATATTTGCTACTGTGAGTCTAAAATTTCTGACTCTCTTTTAGCTCAGAGCCTCCAAAAAGAGGCACAGTATTTTTCTGGGGCCTGTCAAACTGCCACTGCCTCATTGTCTTTCCAAAATCATACTTTAAAAAAAATGGCTTAAATTTAAGGACAGAAAAGCAAAAAAAGGCATTTATTTGGAGACTAGAATTAAATTTGCCACAACCTTGAGTTTTAAAACATTTGAAAAGCAAAAAGCGTAGAGAGAGTTGGCTTCTCACATTGCTATAGTACATTACCTGTTTAAAAAAGTTCATTGTTTGGAATATTTTTGCCATATCTAAATGAAAATATCAAGTAGTCTTCTGAGGACAGCAAACCCACTCTGCCTTTTGCAGTGTAACTAACAATAAGTAGAATCTTTCACAGTAACTCCAGTCAAGGGGTTATGCAGTGAAATTTGGTTTTGCTGGTGAGCTTCTCATGAGCCATTGAAAAGAAAGCCTAGCTTTGATTTGTCTTCTTTCTCTGAGTTGAGTTTTTCGAACATCTTTTGAGTCACAATGCTTAATTACAGTGATTCTCAGTATTTATGAATGCATCTGTTGTTTAAAGTGGCATTTCTAGGCCATTTCAGATATTTTTCACTAATGTGTTAAATTCTAGTATCACGTGTTCAGGCACCATCTTAGTGGTAGAGGAAGGGCTGCCATGCAAACTTCATTGTTTTTCCCACTCAGATTTATCTTGAAGCCAGAGGTTGGGTGCCTGAAAATGCCAGAACAAGTCTCTGTGGTATCAATTGGCACAATTGGATAGAGCCACAAATGATGACTTAAAAGAGTTGCAGCCTTTGGCTGAAGGCTAACATAGACCTGAATTCCCAGCTGATATTGCTACAAGCAGAAACAAATGAGAAATAACTTATTGGGATTTAGAAATGGGAAAATCATTGGGTTTGCAAGCAGTGGGTAAGAACTGAATGCTGTCCATCCAGATTAATAACATGCGCTGCTTCACTGCAGCCATTAATTAAAACATTGACCCCTGGTAATTGTAATAGATCATCTTCATTTGTAGCACCAGCTAATCTCCTGCCTTTCCCCCATTTTCTCTTGACAGAGGGAGCGGCTGAGGAATATTGAGCGGATTTGCTTCCTCCTGCGAAAGGTGAGCGTGCGCCAGCGAAGGATTTGTGAAGTTTATGAGAATTAAAGCCATCCAGTGGCAATGTGCATTTATTTTCTCTTTGATCCTCACACTCTGTTGATGGAAAGCTGGATTCAACTGAGAAGTGAATGTCAGGATGACCTTGTAAGGACAGAGCAAGACAAATTGAAAAAGGTTGATATAATAGAGGGTGTCTGGATAAAAACTGAACTTAAGAACACCAGCCCATTTATTTTGGAATGAGTTTTTCCAAGGTGGCAAGTCCTTTTACAGTTGCAGCTGGAGGTTCTTTTATAGTCCTATAAAACTGCTGTTACTGTTGTAGTACAGGCTTTAAAAATACCCTTTTTTTTTGAACAGTGGCTTAGTATTTGACGTGCTGAACATTTTTATTAGTTACGTATCTAATGTTCAAGGTTTCTGATTGATGGAATAGAAAAGCTGGTAACACTATGTATTTTAGCTTGACGCAGGTGAGATACTGAGTGCCTCAGCTTCTGAAACATTTGAAGGAGCTGATAGATTTTGGGTTACTCATTTGTGGCTTCAGATAGGATTTTCATAGGCAATCTTTGTTTTTTCTGAATGTGTCCCATTGAAGTAAAAATAATCATGGTTCCAAACTATTTTATTCTGTGTTCAAATTTCTATAGGTTGTGTTCTGCAGAGTGGTAATGAAGCCACCTAAATTCTGAATTTTTCCTTAAAAAGGTCATCACTGCAGTGGGGACTGCTGAACTCACCCTAATCGAGCTAAGACCTAAATTCAGATAGGGTTTAAGATGCTGGTGGCATCATCCTCAGAGGTTTTGGGAAAGCCAGTGATGGGGATTATCACTTTGGGCTGATCCAAAGGCATAACTGTGACTCCATGCAGAACCTATGGGATGCCATTCTCTACTCAGTGAGAACCTGAGTCATGTCTGGCACCACTGTGGGCATGTGACTGCTGACACATTTAAGTACTTCCTGAGCCTGGTTGTGCCACTTGGGAGACGAAAATAGGGGAAAATTCTTGTCACCAATAACTTTCCACTTTATCAAATAGGCAGCCAGCCAGTCTCAAGCTGTGTCCCAGTTTCTTGGACATAAAGCAACTGTTGAGTGGTAATGGTTTAATATATGTGAGCCCCATGGGAATGCCTTGCCTGCATCAATGTTTAATTTTTATTGCACATTGGCCTTGTTGTGAATGGCAAAATGGAGCGTTTTGGCTAATTGCAGACTCTGTATTCATAAGGGATTGGCTTGCTTCTGGTTCACTTAAGTGGTTTGTTAATTCAGCCTCTTCAAAGTTCTTCAGGGACACATTTGTTTTAATTGAGAGATTATATGCAAGAAGAGGAGGGTGCAATAACTACAGAGATTTGTAGCCTTGAAATCTCACAACCACTAAAAATAGTTGTGTTTTATGTAGCATAGAGGAAAATTGAAGAAAAACAGTAAAGAATTGAGTGCCAGCTATATTGATACAGGAAAATAGCTGTCAGGATTCTTCCAGCAAGTACTAAATATATCCTTCAATATTGTGTGGCTTTAGGGTCTGTTTCTATTTCTATGAAACAACAGCATACGTGTTTTGAAGTCAGGAAGTTCTTTTATATGGCTTTGAAAACAGTAGTATCTTCCTATTTATGACATTAGAACTTAATGGTTAAGAGCTGATGTAAATTTGTTGTTCTAAAGAAGTTATAGGTGGGCTATAAAAGTATGTTCAATTTCATTATATGCTGGTTTTAGAAGGGATTCTTGGGAATTGTTAAATAAGTAATAGAAATCTGATCCCAGTGAGCAAAGACTTTTTTAAGGATTTGTTTTTGCGTTTATCTCCAAAATACTTGGAGAAATGTATTGAGAAACTGTGACAAGGTGTGTGATGTTTCTCCAGATATTATATAATTTATTTAACTTATTTACATTTTCCAAAATAGAATGGAGGATGCAACTGTTCCACAGCCAGGCATTTCCTGATGTTTGGTTTGGGAAAAATGTTTCTATATCATTAAAACAAGCAGGGTTTGTGTGAAGCAGGTATATATGGTGCTGGCATGTAGACATGCAGGAACATGTGGGTCCTTGTTTCTATGTTGCTGTAGAATTAAATAAGCCTAAATTTTCTGGTTACTAGAGAATGATTGATTCAGCATAAAGAAGCTATGAACATTTTACAGCCACAGTCGGATCTCTCCTGCCCTGAAGAAAATGAGAAGAAGGCTTCTTCTCTGAACCCAGCACCATGTGAAGTCCTCTCAGGCTGAAGTGCCTCATTTTATTCAGTGCTGTGGGGTTTTCTAGGATAGATCTGTGTTCCTGTGCTGTGGAATGTCCCATCATGTGGACATTGGTTGCCATACAAGCATCAGGTGATTCACATAGGACACACCAGTGGGAGCAAATGCTGTGGAGGCTTTTTTGCTCTAAATTGCCTTTGTTTCCCTAAGGATGTGATTCCACGGCTCACTGCAGGGCTGCCCAGAGGACACAAGTTAGTGGTGGGTGGGAGCAGAGCAGTACAGAGCAGCTCAGGCTTCTTGGGCTTATCAGCCCTGCTGAGGGGTGCCTGTGATGTGCCAAGATCTGCCTGTGAGGTCTACCACGACTTTTGTAGTCAAATATTTTGGTGGGATTGTTAAAATATGTTCTGTTACTGATGACAGCAATATTATTTAATTGTAATTGCAGTTGTATTTCAAGAAATCTAGCTAACCGATTGATTCCTTATTTTTTAACTCCTTATTGATACTTACGTTAATACTAAGGACAATTAGGAAATTCCTAGATTAAAACAGTCAAATTCATTAATCAAGCACCGCAATGTTATTACTTTACCTTGGAGGAAGTTTAAATTAAATTTTGATTAGGTTATGCATCATAATTTTGGAATTAATTCAATAATTCCTCACTAAGGAGGAGAGTTGATTGAACTTCTTGATCAGTGAACGCATTTCAGATTTCAGTTTGCTCATGCCAGTCACTGCTCAACAATTTAAGTAACCCTTCTCCAATTATCAGCAAATATTTGTTTTTGAAACCCATTAAATGATTTCCCAAAGAATGATTTCTGAGCATGAGAACTGGAACTTAATGGGGAGGGAGTTGAGGTTAATAAACTACAGACTTTTACTCATTTTTCTAATGTAGTGCAGCATTTTAGTTAAGCTATGCCTAAAATTTCTAAAACTGAGAGTGTTAGAAAATACTGTACAAGAGCTTAATCCTTTTTCTTGATTTTATTTGGGGGTTTTGGCTTTCTTTTTTTTTTTAACAAATCCTGAAGGGGTGATGGGAAGAGAATAAATTCAACAAGAATTTTAACCACAGGCAAGGTGACATTAATCTCAAAGATGTTCCAGATGAACTTGAACTGTCTTGAAGGATACAAACACACAGACAAAAACCCCTGCAGGGACTGTATTTGAATAACCAAACTCAGCCAGTTCAGCACTCTAGTACTAGCTGTAATATAGTAGGTAGTGAATCAGGTGCTGGGGTGTTTAAAACAAAACAAAACCCAAAAAACTTAAAAACCTATCCAGCTAACATTTTTTAAGCAAGTTTTAATGTTTTACTTAAGTGGTTGGGCACTGTTGGTTCTTGGTCTGGTCTTGTACCTCTGCCACTGTGATTTCCAGTGGAGTTGGATCAGCTGTGGAAATGATGGAAATTTATTCTGTATTCAGTAGTCCTGGTGTTTACAAGGTTCAATTCTGGTTTATACCACTTTGCAAAAGTAAAATAAATGTCTATTTTAAATTCATATTTCATTTTTACCTAATACCCATGATAGTTATGTCTTACTGTATTTACAGGTTTTGGTAAATAACCAAAACTCATATTACTTCAAAGAGTGATTGTAGAATTGCCATTCCATTCAGACTGAGATAATGTAAATAAGATGTAAAACCTAGTGAGTGTAGTATCGAATTCCAGACACAGAGTGTCTGTGCAGTTTTGTTTTGGTACATTTCAACATTTCTATATTCTGTAAAAGCAGTTAAAATTACTCACATGTGTGCAAGTAGCAATAATCCAGAGACTTGAGCAAACAGGAACTTGAATTGTTACGGGTTAACACTGCAGGTTCAGCTTTGGACAGAGCATTCTGAGGATGAAGATAAGGCTTGGTCCCGTGTCTGTGTTGTGCCTGCTTGTCAGCGCTGAATACAGACTCCCAAAGTTTGGACAAAACCCCACAATATGTTCAGTGAAACATTACTGAACTGTCTGGATCAGCTAACAGGGAACAAGTTAGCTTTTAGGCTTTTCCTTAACAGCAGAAGAGGATTATTTGAGTATGGAGATTCTTTTCCTTTATATGTATCTAAATGTTATGTGAAATCAACCTTGTTAAAAAGCTCTGTCTTTCCTTGTTTATCTTTATCCAGCTGACTTTTTTTTCATCCCATATTTTGGCTGAAGGAGACTGACCAATATGTACTGGAGTAATTTCCATATGAAATAATTTTTTCACTTGGACCTTGATAGGCTCCAGACCTTCACCTTCCAGTGGCTCCTACCATTCCCTGCTTGCAGCAGCTACAGTGGCCACTCTCCTTTGAGGGGTGTCAGGTGCCCCAGTAGCTCATTTCAACTGACTGATCACTTTCTTTTCTTCTTGATATATTTCCTGGTTATTGCCAGGATCACTCTCTGTTGCTCTGCCTCATGGTCACTGGCAAGCCTGAGATAATGTGATGGATTTTAAGAGTGTGGGGAAAGAGGGAGAGTATTTGGGTCTGTCTGTTGATTGCTTCGTCATGCATTTAGGGATTTATGGATGTGTGACATTCTTCTACCCATTCTGCAGGCTGATGGTCATCAGCAGAGCCCTTCTGTAAGCCTATAGCATGGCTCATTAAAATGCTTGATGGGAGCTTATGTAAGCAAATTTAGCAAATGTGATGCATAATCAGAAGGAATTTTGAAAGTGGTGTATAACCATCCATATTGTAAGAAGGAATCACACATTCTCCCCGGGGCTGAGAAATCTCCTAAGTGGAAATTCCAGCAGCAAGAAAATTTGTTGTGAAACTGGGAATAGCAGCACTGGTTTTACTTTGGTAGTGCTGCACATTTCTTACAACCTCAATAAAAATGTTTTTAATTCCCCATTAAGTTGGACATAACAGGGAAAAAAAAAGTGTTGCAGCATAGCCACACTTAAAGGAATAAGTCTGTAGGCTTAATATATCCCAGGTTTCCTCTTAACTGGCAGTGGTCTAGCCTTTGAAGCTTAGGTTATTGTGTTATCTAAGAGGAAAACAGAATTTTCAGTCTAATCATTAGGCATTTTTGGGCTGTGGAAATGGCAGTGATATTCTGCCTTGCAGGAGAAAGAGGCTGATGTTTCCAGAGCTCTGATAAACTACTGCTCAAACAAAGAGAACAAAAAATGGCAGCGTGTGACATTTTTCCTGTTAACAGTGACTGTTACAATGACGGAGCACATGAACTTTGTCCACTCTCATTAGAGACCAAAGAGTCCATCATTGTTACTGGCTTCTCAGCACATGTCATGTTTCTCCATGTATCTAATGCTCTCTCTTTTCACACCTCATCAGTGTGATGAAACTGCTGAGTTTTGAGTAATCTTCTGGGCAGTAGGAAAACTGCCAGGAGACCCTTTCCACAGAGGGACTGGGAGCATAAACCCCAGGCAAGAGACAATGTGGTTATCTTCGGGACAGTGAATGTAAAATTCTGTGTGTAGAAAAAATGCTGCAGATATCCAGGTTGTTATTCAGTGTCTCCCTGTGGCTCAGGGCAATACAGAAGGTTATACCCAGGCAGTGTATAAAAACTATTTAAGTAAATCCTGTGTATTTTAAAGATTATTTTTATATCTTAAATGCCTTCCTTTTTTTTTTTTCCCTCCCCAGTCTTTGCACTGCAATTTCAGTGGTTCAGGACAGAGTTGAATCCTCTTGATTGCATCACATGAGATAGTTTTGTCAAGATCTGAACTTGCTATTAACTGGCCTGATAAGCAATGTGAATCTGAAACAGATGTTCATTAATCCTTTTTTTAGAGGTTTAAACATATGATCTGTTATTGGGACTACAATGATATTTTTAATTACCATTATCAGATGAAAACTTCATGTTTTAAAACTGTCGTAAGTCAAGAGGGTAGTTGTAGGCTGTTACACACTTGCCATTCTAGAAGAAAATATAATGCAACTCTGCTTTTGTTGCCTTTAGATGGATGTTCTTTTGTCTTACATTTTGCCACTTTTTAAATTTTGCATTCTGTTTTCTTAAATATACTTTGTATATTTAAGAAATATTATATATCTAATATGCTTTAGATACTTTGATCTTTTAAAGGTTGCATTGAGAGATCACTTTCAGCAAGACCTGGCTCTCCTTTTCCATAGTGTTTGCATTGGTGTTTGTCTTATGGCAGTGCTTTTGGTCTCAAGTAAAGAGTAAAGGCTGGTTGTGCCAGATGCTACAAAAGCCACATGATAATAAATATTAAGAACATTTGTTTACACTCACAAGACATATACACAACAGGAAAGGAAAGGTTGCACAGTTGTTCTGATAATAGAAATCTTGTTTTGGAGACCTACTTAGTTTTCTTGTTTGCAGGCAGACTTGAATCTTTTATTTTTAACCAAAAGTAAAAATTTGTTTGCTGTTTTTGAGGGGTCTGATGTTTGATTGTGTCAGTAAGTGCATGGAGTCTTGGATATCTACAGCAGCTGTTGAAAACCAGCCCAGTTTGGAGTCAGACTCAAACTACTGTGGTCACATTGATATCACATTGCTGGGAGTGAAATTATCTGGTGTTGTATGCTTAGGGGTTTGGGATGTTTGCTCTACAGAAATATGAATGAACATAGGCAATAAGATGAGATAGATCTCTGTCAACATCACACTGAGTATGAGCTACACCACTCTGTTATACACACACACACAAAATTAGCTTCCAAACTGCCTCAGAAGAAATTCCAGAGTTTGCATGCAGCCGGGGGAATAAAGGATATTTCTGTTTCTGAGGCATTAATTATACCTGCAGATTTTGTATGGTGTAAGCTTGCCATGCTCTGCATATTCTGTCCATTAGGATTAGGACTGTGATTGCCTTATGTTTCATAAAATGAAATTCATTGAAGTTCTCCTTTGTTTGAAGTGCCACAAAAAAATTATAAAATACATTAGACTCTGAGCATGTGTGAGAAACCCAAACGCTAAACTTCTATTGCATGATAAAGCCAACTTTATTCTGGCCTTCATAGTGGCTCTGACAAGATATTTTTACATTAGGAGTGAGTATTTTTTACACTTCAAGTGCAAAATTTGAAGTTAGCTAAAAATGTACACGATTTTGAGTTTATGAAAATCATTACTTATGGGGGAGTTCTTTTTAGACAACTTTCACACAGCATCTCTCATTAGTCAAAAGAGGCAGGAGATAAATCCTAAATCTTCTGTTCATGTAAACAGTGAGGCTGTCCTCACTGTTTGATGACAGGAGAAGTAGAGAGACAAGAAAAGCAAGTAAAATATTTGTGGTTGAAATATGACACACTTTCACTAGCTCTGTGTTGGTTTAATTGTTTTCTGCCGTTTGCCTAAATGAGGAAGGAGTTAGTATACTCACAGTGATTCACACTTGGTGGAGTTTTTGTTTGCACCAGAAGGATGAAGGACAATGATTTTCCCTGAATCTTGTAATAGATTTCCAGGCCTTCAGTACCTTTGTTGCCAAGTTACTATTTAATTTCTGCACTCTGACAGGAAATTCAATACAGATCATCTAAAATTTTCTATATTTCCCTCTCTTAAGTCTTTTCTGCCTAGCTTTTTGTTACATTTGTTATCTATGAAGTGTGGAATGGGATAAAATTGGGCATTCCCTATTCAGTTACTCTTTTGGGCACCCACATGGATTGAATTTCATCAGAAAGAATGGAACTTGGCACAGAAGCTACTTTGCAGAACTGATAATAGAATTGGGATCAAAGAGCTGGCAGTATTTATACTTTGTACACAAATTATGCCATAAATGTTGCTTGACTAGAGATAGTGCATCTCTTCTTCACACTTCCTGTTTTATTTTAAAGAGGTTGCATTCATATTTACTAAAAAAGTATTACTATTGCAGTAAAAATACAGAATAGAATCCCTTTTGTCCTTTCTTTGGATACAGTATCATATCTGGAAAGAAAGTCCCTAAAATAGGTCTAAAGAACTGAGAGGGAGTGTAGTATTTCTAGCAGGCAATTCATTCACTACTGACACTCATTGATTAAGTGAATTGTGCCAACACTATTTTTAGTCAATTTTACAAGTTCCTGAATTCAGCACTTTTGAAAAGTTAGAACATAACAATTGTTATTTTTAGCAATAATTGCCTAAGGATGTCTGTGTGCTTACCTAGGGATAATGAGAAGATAGATCCTGCTGTGTCTGCCAGGTGCTCATAGCAGGGGGAGCTTGTAATGGGAGAAGTTACAAAAACTATTTCAAGAGTGAAGAGTTCAAACTTGTGACTCAGCCACAGTTTGGTCCTTATTCTACTCTGGAGGGGAAGTAGGATTTGCCAGAGTAATACCTCATGAAAATGGTAATATCCTTTGAAGAGAGATGTTCATAGTGCTATTACTCACTAAAAATTTCTGTATGAAACTATTTCAGCTTAACTGACTATATTTTGCTGCTAATCTCATCTCTAGGTGTTTAGTCAATAATCAACAAAGTGCCAAACAAAGTGTCACTCTGTAACTGATGACCTCTTGCTCTACAATTCAGCTTCTCCCAGTCCTGTTCTGGAGAGTTTGCAAACAGAAGTCCTTACAGTGGGAGAACGTCACAAGTAACAGCAAAATAAAGCTGAAGATGCAGCAAAAATGTAGATGAGTAATGTTGTGTGTACTGTGCTCCTGAGAGCAGTGTACTTCTCAGCCACTTGGGGTGATGCAATTTATGCATCTGTTCCTCAGAGCTGTGTTGAAATATCGTCAGAATTTGACTTGCTAATGGCCTATATTTTCTCTAATTCAGTATGCAATAAAGTAAGTATTTGCATTTTAATAAAACGAAGGAAGTTAAACCAAAGGTCACTGTTATGTTTGGCAGAATGTTCAGTGTGGGTTTAAGTTGGGATCACACCCTATAAAGGTATGCAATTACAAAAAGCAGTATAATTCCTAAATGTAGAGCACAACGATTTCACACCATGCCTGTTTATGGATGCAGATTTTTTCTGCTGTGAGTTAAATGTCCTGCCTTGCATCTCGTTGCTGATGTTTTCTATAAAGCTGTTGTAGTCCCAGGGAGGGAAATGCCTTTGCCATGTCTGCACTGCACCAAATCTGTTTCCTCGACTGCCAGTCTTTACACACCCGATACGGAAACAGCCCTTTAGTGAACACTTAGTTTTCAGCATTTATGGAAGTGTCAATCTTGGGCAGACCCCCAGGAGAAGGCCTGAGGGCCCTTCCTGAGCTGTGCAGATGGCTGAACTTCATTTTGATCATCCCTGAGGTTTCTGCATTCATAGCCCTGCCTGTGAACTGGGGGTTGGTTTTGTAGCTCCTAACGAACAGCTGCTGCGCTAATTGCCGTTCTCCCCGGTTTTGGGGGAGCAGACAAAGGCGGCAGGAGCTCCTGGAGCAGCCCAGCTGCGGGGTGTCCTGGCTGGTTGTGCCTGAAATACGAAGGTGAGGTAGGGCAAGAAGAGGTTTATTACCCTGTTTTCTGCCAGTGCTGTGGAAATTAGAGGAGTTTGCACTCCAGGGTTGCTAACCCAGCTTCTGTTACTGTTCGGAATTAGCGTTAGAAAAAGGAAGGTCATAAAGATGTCTCCCGATCCCTGCTGAGTGGAAAAGAACAGTCTGCAGAGGAGATACACTTGTAAGATCACAGCATATCTGCCCTAATGACGTGCCTTCCAAGGATGGGGCACTTCTTGAATTGTGCCAATGCCCTGTGGACCTTTCAGTCTTTTTTTAAACCCGTTTCATAACCTTTTTACCTGTTGGCTGCTATGACCTTCCATGGGCTCTGCAATACCAAAATATTTCTAGATACTCTTGATGAGTGTCCTGTAAAGACCTGATTCTTGTCTGTCACTCCTGTTGAAGTTATTACTGGTCTTAAGAAAAGGCTTAAATATTCTAGTCATAAACTAGCTCCAGTGGAATATATAGAATTGAATATAATTATCCCCATGTTGCAGATGAGCGAAAGAGACAATGAGAAGTTAAATGATAGGCCTAAATATAAATGTGTTTAGTAGATGAGATGGAAAGAGCATCCAGAAATCCTGTATTTTAATATTAGATCTGGTACTGTGTCACAGATGGATATGGAGTGAGAATAGTAATTAGGCTCTTTGTGTTATTCATTTCATTGTCTGGTATTTGTGCTGTGGAGTGACTTATGTTCACATCCACTTAAAAGAAATGTTTAAAGAAATTCCAATAGCTCTTCAGAATAATTCAATTACCTTCACAAAGCACTGGCTTTTTGCTGCTTTGTTTCATTGTGATCCCGAGCAGTGAGTGGAGGGGTGAAAACACCAATGTTGTATCCCCTTTTTTTTTTTTAATTTGTGCTCTGCATTTTGTTTGTAACATTAAGTCTTGCATATGTGTACTGCTGCTCTCCCACAGATAAAATGAAAAGTTGTATATATCAACTTAGTAGGTTCAACTGCATGTTGTCCTTTTGATGATCTGCAATCAATTTCCCAGGCATTTTCTTCTGAACTACATGCACAAATCTGCCTACCAAACTGCTAAATACTTCCAGAGGTTTGCATAACATGGTTTTGAATTACTTAAAATGGTTTTGTTACATGTTTGTGTTATAACAATTTGATGCTACTGAATTAGCAACAGTCTGCAGAGACATAAGCAAGTGTGGATTTTAACAGGAGAATTGAAATAAATTGGACCTGAATATTTGGACAGAAAACCTTAGTATATTTACTGTGACAGCATTGTATTGGGCTCTAGGGCAGCCTTTCAGTAGAGGTTTTGGAAGTCAAGTAACCCAAATCATTTAGATTAGAAAGACACACTAGCAAAGTGGAAAGACTTATTGTATTTCAAGAGTAAAAATTTAGTGTTTCGTGAGCTTGATCAGTGCAAACAGTATGTTTGAAACTGTTGAAATTATTAAGATTTGTGGTCTGTGTATTTAAATTACACATAGTTGACCCTTCTTCTTTGGTTTGTGCACCAGCAGGAGGAAACAGATGATTTGTTTCAGAGTATGTACATTCCACATACACACACAGTCTGGGTAAGACACATGCTGCTACTATTTTTTTTTTTTGTGTGATTTTGCTTTCTTTTTTTCACTTTCTTGTGCTAAACTTCTGATTTTTCTGGTCTCTGCTATTTAGTTAGGGGGATTTCTGAGTCATTAAATAATGTCCCTTTGATCTCACAGTGTCTTTAACTCGGCTGACACTCCCCAGTAACCCAGGTTAGCACCGACAGGCTCTGTAGGGATGGGCTTTAAAGTGTTATTGAAATAACTCCTGTGTCCTGAAAACCTTGGGTACACCTCCACCCCCTCTTTCCCTGTCACTGATAAGCACTGATTCTGTCAGCTTTTTTGAGGGATGTGGTGGAAAATGCAGCAGAGTGACAAGCTGCAGTTATCCTCTAGTATAAGCAGATGCAGTAGCAATAACCACAGCAATAAAGCAGAGTGCACTTAGATCAGACCTCATCTGGGGCTTGGGAGTGATTCCACACATGCATGATGCTTTCAGTTTTCTGTTGCTTTCAGGTGGATGGAAAGCATCCTTGTGTATTTTAAGGTGAACAACTTGTTTTCACTGGGGTAATCACCAGAGCTCTTCATGTTACATGAAGGAGATTCAACCCCCACTTCTCTGCAGGATTTTCCTCCCATCTGTAGGAGGAGAAGGCAGGCATTAAGAAGGGAAGTTGTTTCGGCCTCTAACAGTGTAATAAAGACTCTCAGAAGCTCTGTTAGGGTAGAGTGTGTAATGGCTGGCAATTTCTGGGTACCGTGTAAAATCTGTGGTTGCAGTGTGGAGGCTGACATGCACAGATGGAGACTGATGTAGACTCTTGAGTGTTTTGAGGAAGGAACAGCAATTCTGTGAGAATTATTATTATTATTGTGTAGCACTCAAGACCATTGGTCTAAGCAAAGTGCTGGAAAAAAGCATCTTGACATTTCAGTGGCTTAAGAGTGGGAAAATATTTGATTCACTTGTTGCAACTGATTTTCTAACTGAGAATTTAGTAGAACTGATGAAGGGATATTATTATTCCTACTATAATATCTTCCCAGTTCTGTTTTCTATGAGGTATTTTATGGGCCCTGTTCACTGGCGAGACTTACCCAAACTGTAAGAGTCATTCCATGTAAAAATGATACAGTGTTCAGTAAAATCAAAATTACATTTGAGAAGGAGGTATCCATCTGTAATAAACAGAATAAGGAGGAAAAACACAGACAGAAAAAGACAGGTTTGTCTTTTGTATAAGAACAGCAGAACGGATTTAGGACATAGGAAACAGAATAATGTTATTCAGGGCTGAGCTTCTCTAAGGAGGTCTTCATATTCCTGTAAACAGAAAGAAGCTGCTGATAGGTGCTTAAATTCAGTGCTTGTTTTCCTGCTCTTTAGTTCAGCCAAACCTAGGTGTCTATCCATAGCAAACCCTGCTTTATTTTCTATGGAACTAGAGAAGGATCAATCTACATGTGCAGTGTGTGTGTACTACTTCGTATGAGAATGAATTCTTGTGGTGATATGGTAATGAGCATGATACCCACCTAAGGTTTGCATTTTAAGTGTGCATGATGAATTGTGAATAAGGGTTTACTGATGTGGTCATTTATTTAACTGTACAGCTATAACAGACCAAAACTAATAAAGCTACAGTGGTTTCTTGTTCCCTTGCTTATGTTCTAGCAAAACGCATTTCTGATTAGCAGCAATTTCTTTGTCTAGAAGCTGACTTCCTTTTCAGGCTTTCCCATGGTTTTTCACAGGAAAATATCAGCCAGCTGAATTTCTGGTAGTAAATTTGTAGTGCCATTTGAGCCTGGGACTTGAAGTGACCAAGTTGTGTTCCTTAAGAATTGTGCTGCTATGCCAGTTTCTCCTTCTTCTCCATGTTTCATAACCATCACAAGCTTTATCTTCAGCTGTGGCAGAAAGCAGAGGTCGTTATTTGAATCAGGATGTTCCTGGTTCAAAATAGAAGTGTACTATTTATATCTTAACATGTTTACCATCTGACAGCTTCCTATGCTCTCACAGGAATGAATTAAAGACGTTGGTTTAGTTCCTATTGCAGTTATTTGTATCACTGAAGTTGCTTTTCTGTTGAGTACCTCAGCAGGAACAAGGATTGACTGCTGCTTGTTTCTCAACCAGCTTTCTTCTCTCCAGGAGCTGAATCCCATGTTTGCTAGAGTTGATTTCAAGTTTTCATTGTTTTCAGAGGATATAGTGTCAAATTGCAGGATGATTTTTGCAGACAAGATCTGAGGCAGTGTTTTATTTTAGTTATTTACTTGACCTCATAAGCCTTGCTGTTAGTTAGTGCCTTTCTGTACTGTCTCTCACCTCCTTCTAGATTTGGTCTCTGAAATACATCAGCTGAGTGTAACTGGCTTTGCAGGCTGGGCTTTGTTTGCTTCTTTGCCTTAATTCTCTCCAGAAACAGTGATTAGCAGTGATCCTTTCTTATTTATGTTTACAGAAAAATACTACTCCACGAAAAGCTGTAAGAGACATAAATGACCCATTTGCTGTTCTACCAAAAGTATAGATAGATTTAATTTACACCAGAAATTGTGACTGGAAAGTGAGCCTGCTTCTGAGAGTCCTCTGTTTCTTTTGTTTCTTTTCTAGTTTCACTGCAGATTTTTGTTTTGTTTTTCAAGCTTTGCATAAATATTCACTGTGGGTTTCTTTCCCTGTTATTACCAGCCAGCCCACTGATCAGGCACGAGGGTTGCAGTCTCACTAAGTTTGTGTATTGTGTTGGAACCAGAAATCAAATATGTGAAAATGAATGTAATATGCTTTTGAGTGTTGTGATGTTCAGTGGGTGACATACATCATGAAGACCTTTCTTGTCTACAATTTGTTATGAAGATGAATCATTCTTTGGGGAAAGGTTATAGTCATGTTGTAAATAGCATTCTAAAACTGAAAAAAAAAAAAAGATCCAGCAGTGATAAATAAGTACCATCTGGAATCTGAAGTATATAATTGCATTATGATTTCTCATCCACGTAAAATAAACCCTTGAGAATGTTTAAGTTGAAGGCACAGTCACAAAGATACCCAAATCTGTTAACTTTTTCAAGTACTGAAGTGAAATTAATTAAAACAGTATGTTCCATGTGAGATGGAAAGACTCATAGAGCCAAGACGATGGAATTCCTTGTAGCACAGCTGTATGGTAGTAGGTATTTAGAGAAGCTGTGTAGTAAATTTTACCCTGTTTAAAAAAAAAGAGGGCTCACTTTAATTATTTGGCAGATGATAATGAATTGTCATCAACAAAAGCCCCCAAATGCCTTTTGTGATTTAAATTTGGTTGATGTATCTCCAAGATGAAGCAGTGGATGCAGATGAGTTTTGTATGAGTTTGTCTAGCTTTGAGAAATATGCACTGCTGGAAATTAGTCTTTTCTGTGACTAACAGGGATTTCTGAGAAGACATAGGAAAAAAAGAAAATAAATGGGAGAGCAGTGAAGAAAGCAAAGTGCCTTTTGAAATAACTACTCTGAATCAATATCACATACATTTCTTCTTCTGCCAGCTGCCCACTCATTTTCTCTTTTAATAGAAAGACTTGTCATGGTTCTGAAACAACTAGTGTAGGGAGCCATGGAATTTCTTAGGAAGTGGGTTTGTGCTTGCAAGACTGACTAGGTAATGGATTTGATCTCTTTATGGTGTATACAACATATCAAAATGGTAGAAGCAACACTTTGTTTTTCCAAAGACACTCCTCCGATGTAGAAGCAAAACTTCAGGAATAGCTTTGTTTCCTTTCTGAATGCTTTGGTAATAAAATTTTGTTATTTGAAAACTCTTTTACTGGCATTCATTTAGTCTTGAAATGCTTTTGTGAGGGAAGCATTACTATAATGTGTGTTTTGTAGACATAGATCTGGAACATCAGATAAGTCAGTAAATTATTTGTCCCATGTATCTCACTCAACAAGCCCTTGGAGTACAAACTTGGGTAGAACCTTAACAAACCTGGCCCTGGGTCCTGTGCTCCTTGCTCAAAGCCACACTGTCTGCCAGCTGAGGTGTGTCTAGGGACAGACACACAGGAGACTTGCAAGACTTGCAGAATTGATTTCTTCTCTGAAAAACTACTAGGTGACTAAAATCAAAGAGGCATTTGTTTTACTGACTTCTGTTATTCCTGTTCCTTTCCTTTTAGCTGGTGCTGCCGGAGTATTCCATCCACAGTCTTTTCTGCATAATGTTTTTATGTGCTCAGGAGTGGCTCACACTGGGGTTAAATGTTCCTTTGCTTTTTTATCACTTCTGGAGGTAAGCCCTTCTTTTATATGCTGACTGCTTTTTAGCCTTGCTTGCCAGCTCAGCACACATGCAGATTGTGTGAACATTGAAGGACAGTGATACAGGCGTAGATAAATATCTCTTGCCTAGAGGCTCTTGCCTATAAGCCCTGAAACTTATATTTCCAGAGAAAAAGGAAATTTTTTCATCATTTAGGATGGCTAAGGAAAACATATGATAATACAATGCAGCCTTCAGTTACTTAGATGGATATTCTGAAGGGTGTCAGGATGCACTCATCACAAGTGAAAACATGGAAATTAAATAGACTGGAATCTGAATGTAGAACTTGGTGAGGCTTTAAATACTTCACAGATGGGGAGTTGCAAGACAGTTCATATCTGAAAGAGCTTGGACCTCTTCATTCAGCCCTAGCAAGGAAACCTTTCCATTGTAGTTGTGAAATAGAGATTGGGAAGGTTGACAGATTTTTGTGTCTCATCTTCTTTGACAGCTTTTTTCTTCTTTTTTCAGTGTAAAGTAAGTTGTTTCTTTCTGTAGAGTAGGGAATTTCTGTTCTGCAAGGGAATTCTCTTTTAGAGACTCATGGAGTAGGGATTGGAGTAGGTGAAGAGCAGTCTCTTCACACTGCCCATATGAAGAAGTGGGGAGTGTTCCCACTCTGGATATCTAAATTGTGTTCACATTTACCAAGGGGCTTCCAGAGTTGATCACATAAGACCTGCTGTTGTTTTCCAGACAGGCAGTGCAGCTGCTGCTGCTGCATCTCCCTCTGCATTCTAGCGGAGGATCAGCCTTCTGTTGCTTCTGAAAATAACCAAGAGACATCAGTTTTTGTGGTTGTCAGTCTGGAGACTTCCCTAGTTTTGTATTTTCACAATGTTTGTAAAAGCACAGATGATTTTTGTCTGTCAGGGTCTCTTTGTGTTACAAAGGTACATATGGTAGCAGAAGAATAATTCTGTAAAGAAGTCAAAATCATCCTCTCAACCAGGAACTAAAAAGCAGCAGCTTTTTTACACTTTTTTTCTGCAAAAGCTGGGTCGTAATGCAGAGTCATATGATAAAGTGTATTATTCAGAAATTAGAGTGCCAGTATAGTTCTCAGAAAGCTAAATGAAATGAAGCTACAAGTGCTTTTCTCCCTATTGTTCTGCTTCAATAAAAAAGATTATGTCTTATGCTGCTCTTTTGCTGAGGGTTAACAACCCTTCGTGTGACAATGAGCCCCATTTAAAAATTTTCTAAAAATAAATATATCCCAAGAGGAAAATGGTCAGATTCTAAGTAATGATATCAACTTTTGGAGAAAACTTTTGATTCTTTCTTTTTTCTATGATTCTTCATATGCTTTGCTATAAATACTCTATAATTACTGCTGCTTTAACCACAGGCAGGTTTGGGGTCATTGTGTCAAGTTCTGCACAGAACCATGGGAAGACACTGTCTGCATCCAAATGAAGAAAATTAAGCAAGATTTCACCTGTGGTTCTCCATAAAAGAACCTGCAATCTTATTAGAGGTTGTAAATGGATGTGACTAACAATGGTAGGGAGAAAGGAAAAGTTATTTTGAGAACATCTCCTTTCAAAGTAGTGCTGCTGGTCACTTGCTTGCTGTTTTTATATCTTCCTGTCTATCTATCCATCTGTAAGCAACCAGCAATGTTCTGCTTACTTTGTCAAAGCAGCAGAAATAACAATATTTCCTCTGATTTGTGCTGATCTTAGGGCTGTTCATTAACTTTGTTGAGGACTTTTTATTTTTTGTTTTGCTTTTGCTTTTTCCTGCAAACTGAGACAAAAGCTCCTTTTCCAAAGAAGGTCTTCTGTCACGATTTTCTCAAACATTCAGTCATTACTGAGAATAATTAGAAATTTCTCCTATGTAAGAAGAAAAATATTTTCTGAAGAAAATTATTTGGATGATAAATTCTTGAGCAGTGCCACATGTAGAAAACATTGGTCAGCCACTTCTTACATTACTCCATATTGGCTTTTTTCCTTTTCAGAGTTGGAGGAACCTAGCTACCAGTTGGTTGGGACTGTCACCTTTCATCATGTCTGAAATCAGTTGTGTAGGTGCAGTAAAAACCCTGTAATCCTTCCTCTACTCTGTGATCACAAACCACCATATATTGTCACTCATAGCGTGTGAGTTATCAGCGGATAAGTCAGAAATAACTCTGTAGGAAGGGGAAATGTTTTGATCTGAAGAATTAATAGAATGCAGAAAATCCACATTCATTAATTGCTTGGTGCAGTAAGAAAGGAGTGCTCAGACTAGCATCCTGATTTTTACAATGTCTGGAAACAGAGACTTGAGAAAGAAAGGGGTATTCCTCCTATATTATGGAAGATGGTAGTCAGGTGTGTATCTGAGCATACTTAATACAGATTATTACAGAGTCATTCCAGGTGTCTCCTGCTCTTTCAGGTATTTTCGTTGCCCAGCAGATAGCTCAGAGCTGGCATATGATCCGCCTGCAGTCATGAATGCAGATACCTTGAGTTACTGCCAGAAAGAGGCCTGGTGTAAGCTGGCCTTCTACCTCCTTTCCTTCTTCTACTATCTCTACTGGTAAGTCTGGCCATTTCACTAAGAGAACAGTAGCTGCTTTTCATTTCACTTGTGGAATTGCATTTAGGAATGACTGGAACCAATTGGACAACTTCCTTAGTCTCATAAAAGGTTGCTTCTGCTGTTGATTCAGGGAAGCACTCCCACTGACTGCTGGCACTTCAGTACAGAATATTTAGTGTTTACCTAAAGCCAGAGTCAGGCCTCAGCACCAACCAAAGGAAAATACTTTTGCTTCTCTGTATGGTCTTTTAGGATGGGTGGAATAGCGAATGTTGTGCTAATGGCATTACATCAAATAAAAAACTATAATTCCTTATGATTTAAGAGGATCATAAGAAAAATACTATACCTTTGTTGTGGTAATACTCAAGATGGTAAATAAATGGGTAGATAGATGTTGGGTGGAAACATGGGATGTACCATGCCTCTAATAATTCCTACAGGCTCCCTTTCATGACAGGGCAAAGCCTGTGCATGATCCAAACCCCTAATTAAAGTACATTCATGGAGATATGCACACCAGTTGGGCATTGTCCCCCTGCCCCTTTCAGTTGTCACATGTCCTCACTGCACAGGCACAAATGCCCAGTGCAAAAATAGGTCAGGGTCATTTAAGGTAAGGCCTTGCCAGTATCCCAGTGCTTTTAGTCACCCCTGTAATCACACCATGGAAACTACTGGACAAGAAACTCTAACACACTTTAAATGGAGGTGATGTTTTGCTGTCTTTCTTCTACTCCTTCCTCTGTGATGTATTTGCATAGAGTTGCCTCTTCAAGCCATTCTTGCATGTAGTCATCCCTCTGCAAGGTGTGTGTGCTGGTGGAAGTATGTTTTTCTCCTCTGATTACTGGTGTCTTACCTGTTCTGCTGTTCCCCAGATCTTGAGGAGTCACTGCTGCATGTTGTTGCTTCTCAATATTCCTTTTAAATGCTATTGAGGTTTGTGGAAAAAAGCATTTTTTAACTCCACATTTTGTATTGGGATCTGTAGTGTGGTGTAGCATTTCTCCTGAGACTTTACTGCTGTGCAGCTTCCTCTGAGCCCTTCAATCTAAAACATGGCCACCATCCAAAACCCACTGCCTGGTGCTAGATAAAATAGTATAAAGAGACGTTTATTTAGTGCTTTCCTAGGTATTGGCAGAATTATAATTGCAGCAAAATGGAGCTGTGGCAATATATACTGTTTTCTCTGATTTTCAGAGTTGCATTTAACATGTAGGGATTCAGTCCAGCTGCTGGCTGCATTTTATGTTTTTTCTAGTGCACAGAATTTTTTTTCCAAAGGAATCAAAACAATGCAGTTTCATGGAAAACCTTGCCTGCCCTGCCGAGAGTTGCTGGTTGAAGTTAGACATCAAACACGCTAAAGCAAAATGGTTTTGTTTCTTCGCTCTTCAAATCCAGACATCAGACTGAGCTTTAAAAAGCTCAAACACAGCTTGTGGTGCAGTAGGATGTCGATAATGAATTTGTTATTTCTTGAGTGTCTTTTGATACCCATCTTGAATACACCATAATTAAGATGCTTTAGAAAGATAGAAGGAATGCAAAGGAAAGCACAGGCCATTACAGTCAGACCTGAGGAACAGACAGCAAAGGGTTATAAAAATCAAAGTGCTCTGCATGCTTCAAAGGGATACTTTCATATTGTGTCTTTCTTTTGCATTCAGCATGATCTACACTCTGGTGAGCTCTTAACTGAAAGATCATTGCCAAGGACTGAAAACAACAAAGGCTGGAGGTGCAAGGACGAGTGAACCAAGGGGTGCATGATTAAAAAAAGCAAAGATGAAAACTTTGAACCCAAGCAGTAAATACGGTGATGAAAGAGAGATTCAGCAAAGAGAAGCAGAATACCATGGAAGAATGGCTGAGTTAATTCTGTTTGTCTCCTGTTTCTCAATGTATTGCAGCAAATGATTTTCAAATCCCAAGCAAACAAAAAAAATTGCAACAACGTGGGCCAAATTTTACAACTATTCACCTTTCCAGGGATAATGCTGCTTGGTTTAGTGGATTCATTAAAACTATAATGCCTATAGTCCCTGCTGTCTTCCAGGAAGCAACATTTCTTTTCTTAAGGACTATTCTGGACTGAGGAAGCACAGGACAAGATGATCCTACGCAGGAAGAAGAGCTGTACAACATTCTGAAAACAAGCAGTGAGCAGACTTCAGAAAAGATGTGTGACTGTCCTGCAGGGCTATGCTCATGACACTAGTCAAACAGGGATGTAAAATCTCATGGAACTGCTTCAGTGGTTTTAGTTTTTTGGGTTTTTTTTCCCAGCCAAAACAACAATAACAAAAGAATTTGCAGTTTCAGTGTTCTGTATTCTAACTATGTGCTATTCCTGCAGGTGAACATCCAGGATATTTCTGTACTTCATTTGTGATATGCCAATACCATACAGTGAGATGTAGAAATACATTGGGTTTAACCTAATCAGGCCAAGCACTTATGAGAATAGAGTTTCTCTGACTGAAAAAAAAAAAACAACCCCAAAAAAAACCAAACAAAAAAACCCACCACATACCAGGTAAAAACTGCATAAATTTAAAGAGGATTGTAACATAGCTATTATATTCATCACAATGCTGGATAGCGAATACTGGACCAGCTAATTGTGGTCTGTAATTCTGTTTTGCAGTTTTACTTCTGCTGTAAAATTTAAGCTGGAACAAATACACAAAATGTCTTTGTCTTGTATCAGGTTCCTATTGAAAGATGTTCAGTTTTTTATAATTTAAAGGTTTTAAAAATTTGTCATAGAATTCTCATTCTAATTCATTTATATGGGCTGCATATCTTTATACATATATATGTATATACAAATACATACCTACATAAATACAATCTATTTACATTTTAGGTCCATCTGTTTGACAAGTCAAAGGCATCAAGTGTCCAGAACTACTGCTAAATATATTTCAGTGCTGATCCAGGTAAACCCAGACTCATTCCCTCAAAGTCACTGGTGCTGTGGGTAGTAGCAAGGCTGTAAACTCGAGACTGACACCAGAGCCTTCACAGACACTGCTTGGCTCTAGCATCGGAAAGGAGCTGATAAGGTGGGTTTCTACCAGAGGTGGGCAGAGAACAGCGTGGAGAGGCCCATCTGTCCCCTGGCTTGTTCACAGCTGGTCCTGTTAGCACGAGCTCACTGCTCACCATGTTTGTTCTGGCTATTGAGAGCCAGTAGACTGAGCCTGTAGCAAGCTCTGAGGTGTTTTTAGGCTGGGCACAGCAGTTCAGCTGGAGAGATGCAGTCTCACAATGGCTGCTGAGTCATCCCATGTCTGGCACGTTCCCTATGGAGCTGGAGTTACTGTGTGCCTGCAGTGCCAGGACTCACTCTGGTTTGGTCTGGCTATATTAACAGCATTAAATCCTGTTAACCAGCAAAACACAGTGGCTGCATGCTAACTTTCTCCTGAACCATGCTAGCTCCCAAATCCTGCCTGGGCATTGCTTGGAATGGGCTGTACAAGCATTATACTGGGGTAATTCTAACAATATTTATATGAAGTTGTCCCAAGGGGTGACATTCTTTAATTTACAGTAGTTTCATTCTTTAATTTTCAGTAGTTTTTATTGGATGCATTTTATCTTCATACAATGTAGAATACCCAGTTCTAGAAGCATAAGGCTGCCAAATCAGATGTTGGGAAGCTGATTTGTACTGTGGTGGTCCACAGGTTTGGATTGCACCCACCACAGAGGTGGCTGAACTGCTCTTGAAATCACACTGACCCTGCAGACAATACAGAGATGTTCTCTCGGAGTGAGCCTGAGCTAAGGAACTTCACTGCATCATTACAGAGCTAACTGATGAAGCTCTGCTGCAGTGGAATAATTAGTGCTCAACCCGTGAAAAGCTGATGATTGTAACTGAATTTCTTCTTCTCATCCTAGCTAAAGCATCTAGTTCTATAGCAGTATAGGAACTGAATTCACAAGAGCAAATCACAGTGAATAACTTCTAGGTGTCTTGCTACCTCATAAAACTTTCATCTCTGAGCAGGTGACTGAATCTTTCTGTGCATCTTCTAGGATTTCATAGGAGATGAAAAGAAATTACTTCAGGTTCCCTATATTCCAAATACATGCTTTCAAGTCAGTTTCATTGAAAGACTTGGAATTTTGTGAGGTTGGATGGGTGGAAGTATGATCACTTCTTGCCTGAAAACACACAGGTTTCAAATCCTGAGGTTCAGGAATGAGCTGGACTGGTAGGAGGTCAATTATTTGTGTGCGGGGCTGAGTAAAAGCTCTGTGAGTCTTTGTAACTGGCATTGGCCTGTAATTTTTGACTTTGCAAAAAAGCAATTGTGTATGTGGATCTTCTGAGTGTAACTTCAGGGGACTTCAAGGACTGGAGTGGATATGCTTGGTCATTTGAAAGAGGTTCTCTACTTCAGGCAACATCATCAATACACTTACGAAACTCCACTGGAAAGCAAAACACTTCATTTGATCCTACTACTGCCTTGAGTTTCCAGGATTTCACTGCTCTGGTACTTGATTTTTTTTTTTTTTTTCATTTCCAGAATAAATTTATTCTTAGAAAATTTATTCTATTTGCTTTTGAGCCAACATCAGCCTACTTACACTTCTCTCATGCTGCTTAAGATTTCAATATACAGAGAAAGAAGTCCTTTTCACCCTCCGTTCTGTTAAAAGTGAGCTGTCTTGTGTCCTCCCATAGAAAACTCTGTTCTCCATGTCTTCTTTAAAGAGTTTTTCTGTTGTCTTTCCAGTCAAATAAATCTTTCTTAAGAGTGGATAATCACAGCTGGTCAGAGCATTCTGGAGAGTATCTCACTCTATCTAGTCCTTGCTGTGAATGGTCAGTGAAAGCTAACAGTCTTAGTTCTTTCCAATAATACTTATTCAAAAAAGTAATCACACAGCTCTCAATAGCATTTTGGTTTTTTTTGATATAAATCTTAAAGCTGATGGAAAAACTGATTAATACTATGTTCCCTTTCATTGAATTTAGTCTGCAGAGCCAGGAGTTAGACTTGATGATCCTTGTGGGTCTCTTCCAGCTCAGGAGATTCTGTGATTCTGCTTTAACCAAAGCAAGGGAAGAATAGAAAAGAATACTGTGATCTTTGGTCACAAGGAAGTGTCTTCCCCATGTCACACTTTTGAGGGAGAAACAATCTATGCTATCCTTTTTGTCTCCAGGTCCTCCTTGTTGGTTAGTGGAGGCTGGAGATTTCCTCTGCAAGTCTGCTTTCTTCCTGTCTCTTTTCCCAGAAGGCTGAATGTCACTATTTAGGAGCAGAGTTATCTTCTCTTCACAGAGAGAAGAATCTTCTGGGATTTTTTCTGATTGTACAGATAAATCCCAGAAAACACATCATCACCCTTTGCTCCTTCAGGAGCAGGTGTGAAATGCGCAGGTTCTTAAATGAGTATTCATTTTCCCCAGCTGCACCATCTGTGAAGTGAAAGAGGTGATACTTACCTTGGGAACTCTTCCCATATATGTTGTACTCTTTTTTTTTTTTCCTTTTTTTTTTTTTTTCCCAGTAACTGTTGAATCTGCTTAAAAGAAAAAGGTAAGAGGTGGAATAAAATAGGAGAGGATGAGACCTGGATGAGCTGCTTACCAAAGAGGCACCTACACAGTGTGCTCGCCTTTAGCTGCCTGTTCCTGGAAGGGATGAAAGGCAAGGTCTCCTATTTATAGTCAGGTAATTGCAGTGATGCTGAATAAATTGTTGCTGCTCTGACTGTTTCAGTTTCAAGTACAGCAAATCAGTGCTGATAGCAGAATGCTTCGCCTACAAATAATTAACTGTACTTAAGCTGTCAGAAATGTTTTTCCATCTGCTTCCTTGAGCCGTATTCTTCCTTTTGCACTAAGCCCCTCAAAGAGAAAGAAAAACTTCTTCAACCCACACCTTACAGAAACTCAGAAACTGCTCTGAGGTTGTTATGATCTGGCAATGCTGTTGGGGTCATGAGTAATCCTACACTGTTAGCAAGGGTATTAGCAATCTATTGCTTTTCCTTTCTCCATTCCATCCCCACACAGGCATTTTTGCCAAAAAAAATGGAAAAATCACAGCGCATGATCCAAAATCCTTGAATTTACTGGGGGTTATTTGTTGTTTCCATTTAATGCCCATTCCCTCTATGTGGGAAATAGGTTCACACTGGAAAGTCTCTAGACTTTTGTTGGTAGGATCCTTTAGATCTTGATACCACATCTATTAAACTGAATTATGTTAGTAGAAAGGGAACCTGCATTTTTGAGGGATAAGGGTAAAATTTCAATGCTTATGCTAAGTTACCACAGAAAATTATACCAACTTGGTAAAAATCTGGCTACATGGAAGTTGATGGAAATCATACCTTTTGTTTCATGTGAGCCCCATGTAACACTGCATATTTTCTACCAAGAGATTGGTGGAAATTAAAAATAGAAAAAACCCCAAACAACTGCAAGAAGTTTAGTTCATCAAAAATGTTATTGGATGTTAAAAAAACTTGAGTTGCTATAAATAGAACAGAAGATGAGAAGGTCAAAAGAAACCAAGAGTTGAGGTTTTTTTTTCTTTGGGAAGCAACAAATACTAGGCTGCCATCCATGCTGCACTGAACTTTACATTGGTGATCTCAGTCCAGATTCCTGCTCTGGTGAGTTTTTCCATCATCCATTGCTCATGAACACATTGCTCTGATTTATTTTTTTTTCTGCTCAGTAACGCAGTTGCAGGTGGGAAGGAGGGAAAATTCTCCCGTGAAATCCCATATTCCCCTTCTTTTCTCCCAGAGAACATGCTGTAACAAAATTCTGATGATGTGTTTCAGTGGTACACTTCAACCAAAGAATGAAGTTCTTTGCTGCAGACAATATTCTGATGCAATTAAATAAACCACAGGTCTAGAAATATTTTTTAGTGCTTGCACACTTGAAATAGTTATTTTATTACCTCTAATTGCTGGCCAACTTCCCATGTAAGAGAAAATAAGCTTCTGTGGCCTTTCTGTGCCATCAAACTCTCAGTAAAACTCTGAGGAATGTAAAGTGCTTTTTAATTTTTTTTTTAATAATGAATCCGCATATTTGAATACTATGTTATGGCAATGGAATATAGCATTAAAAGCCAACATATCGTGTTTAGTCTAAATCGCAAAGAGTTGTTGCTCCTTTCTTCCTATAAATTATCCCTAATATCACCAGTCTCCTGGCAGACCTGAAGAAATTTGCCTGTCCCACTGTTCTGACAGTTTTGGTTGTTTTAAACAGATTTGCAGCCACTGATCATCAGTGTGAAATGCTGACTGGAAAAAACAACTTTTACAAGATTATGGAAACATTTTAAATAACACAGAAGACATCCAGTCTTGTGGAATGGCTCTCACCTGTGCATAGTAATGTAAAGTACCAAGCACTTAATAGTGCAAGTAATACATAGTACAAGTCCTGTAGAACAAGCAAAGCAGGATTTCTCTCTGTGTTCTACGAGATCTTGTGAGATGGAGGCATTTCTCTCTCTGAGTAGTGCCTGGTACTGCACAGCTGGAATTGGGAATTACACATCTAGATGGTATTATAATCCTAAATAATGAATATTTTTTCTCATGGGAGGAAACAATGGAATTCAGTGGAATTAGTCAAAATGCATTTGTTCCACTGCCACCAAGATGGGTACCTGACCTGGGCCGGTGCTGTGCCTCAGGGCCGGCTGACAAACTGAAGTGTGTATCAGCCTCTGAATGCATGTAGGCTGTAATTTGATGCTGCCAGAAAGCACTAAAATGTAAAGAACAGTGGTCAAAACTGCTCCCCATTTCAGAATTTTGCACCCTTTTAATTCATTTTGGCTTTGCCCATTTATCCTCTTTCTTCATCCCACACTGGATCCTGTTTCACGCATCTTTCAGAGCTGCATTTAAAACAAACCCAGTGCAAGCTCAGACTGGAGTAGTGGCACTGGTTCTAATCCAAATCCTTCATCTGCTTGTGGATATTTATTTGAGAATAAAATTATCCTAGTTTGGTTGTAACTAGGTACAAATGGAAATTAGCTATTTTGATAGGCATCCTTTCATCCTAGAAAATTAATAAAGCTGCATTTGTACAGGAGTTTGATGTTTAAATGTGCATTAGCACAGATTTGTTATTAGCCTAGATCAGCAGCATAGAAGTTGCCTCAATCTGGAAAAGGATGATAAATTTTTGTAGGCTGCAAAGCTGCAGAGCTGTGTTCATGGGGGGAGCATGTCCCATTTACAGGCACTGGTGTCACCTTTCATGGTGGGGTCATGCAGGTTGGTGGGGGGCATTTGGCCTGTTTTAACCCTTGTTTCAGCCACTACAGATCATATCGCCCTTGAATTTTGCCACCTATTTTGATTCTAGATCCTCGAATTCAGCCCTGAAGCAGGCTTTTTTTAATACATATTGATACATGTTTATGTTGTCTGAGACATTGCATGAGATGAACTCTAAAGGAATATAAAGTGGGTTTTATATCCCCTTTATTGTCTGTTTATAGGCTTTTAAATACTTTAGTCTTTAATTATGTGCTCCTTGATATGCACATACCCACATAGGCCATTTAAAAGCGAAATAAATTCTTGTCTGTTAATATAATGAACAAAGGAAATGCTCTTCTGTTATATTTGTGTCTTATCTGCCACAAAAAGCAGGTCCAAACAGTAACATTACTTACGGGGTTATACTAAACAAGAAAAGGAAGCTGTATTTCTAACATGTTAATTTAGAATACATTTTTGACAAGTGCTGCTGGCAGGTTCAGAGTTGCTGCTGTGGGATCATTGTAAGCCATGCCACCTCAGGTCATTTGAGAGCCTTTTCTCAAGGGATGTCAAAGATATTCCCTGAATGTGCTCTTTCTCTGAATCTTTGGCCTTGGAAACATAGATGCAGTTAGCAAGGTCTGCAGGAGAAAACAAAAGCTGATTAGTCCTGCCTGTCACCCAGAGCACTGTCATAATCCCAGCAGTGCTTCGGTTTTGAATATCTGTGGAGGAATCTGTTGTATTTTCTAGCATGTGTTTGCCTTATGAGAGCAGCCAGTGCCCCTTTATGTTAATTATTAAATAAGATTGTTAAGTTGTATTGAAAAATGTGACTCATTCTTTCAAAACCTGTTGCCTTTAAGTAGAAGCAGTATTTATCCTCCAAAAGCTTCCTGAGGTGGTAGTGGCAGCAGCAGAATTTTAATGTACCCTCTCTCATTCATCATTTGAAGTCTACAACAACAAGTGATGAATCTTTGATGAACCTTGTCACGCTTCTTTTGGATTGTAATAGCAGTTTTATAAGCTTCAAAGAAGTTCAGAAGTAATTTGCTATGACTGTATCTACTTTTTTTTTAATCTATGAGCACTCAGCCCAGCACTGGTACATCACTGGATTAGAAAGCCTTGTCCCTGTGTTTCTGGTGTAAATGAAAACCTGTGTGCCATATATTACAAGTATACTTTCCAGAGAAATCCCAATAAAAGCTGCCAGACCACAGAGATCCCTTTAAATATATATATATATATATATAAAATAAATCCATTGATAGTATCTAGAGACAATCTCTTATTCTGGAGCACTGGAAGCAATTATGAATTGATGATGCTTCTTTTTATTTGATTGTAGGGCTCTGTTTTTTCTCTGCAGTACGTTTTGACACCCATGAAACACACTTCTATCTCCAGCAGATAGGGGTAGAGATTTTATCACAGATAAAGAGCTTGTTCTCAAATGAGGACATTACTTTTGTCATTTCTTGTTTTGTCATCCTGTTTTTGTGCCTTGCTGTGCTAGAGGCTAGAGTCAGAACTACTGAGCACTCAAAGACCTGGAAATTTGTTTACTGTTAACACAACCTTTGCAGTCACCACTATTGTTGGCTACAAAAATAACTTGCCCTTTTAAAAGAAGTTTGCTCTGAAACTTTATGACTTGCAGAAACTCTGGATATAGTTTCTCTCTGGAATTAAAGCACAGCTGCACAGCTGCAATGTTTCAAGCCTTTCAAAAAGACAGAGCAACCAATCTACAAAAGATTCCTGGCACTCTGCAAAGCCCAAACGGAGCAGAGCTGCTTTGCCACGTCCTTGCCAATGACTGAGGGTGATGTGCTCTTGGTTGGACTCCATCCAGCCTTGCTGATTCTGGCTGCTGGAATGGTTCCCAACAGGGAACTGCTGGCCAGGCTGAGATCAGCTCTCTTACCCTGTTAAATGATGGGCTACTCTGCCAGTTCTAGCTGTGTTTCTCCAGTGGTTCAGTTCAGCAATACATCAAAGGGATGCAGGAACACTGGAGAAGTACAGCAAAAATATACAGGTGGTTTAGTGCATTTCTGCTGGTTGGTGGTGAGGCTACAGACTCCTTAAATCGTCTCAGGGCAGGCAGGTATGTATCAATTCTACCCAAATACAAATATTTCCATTTCAGTCACAGATGACTTAACAAGGCTTTATGTGCAGAGGTGAATGTATCAGGGAAACTTCTTCATCAATAGTGGGTGAAAGAGGTGACCAAATGATACTGGAAGTGTTATGTTCTCTTTTAAGCCTGACTTTGAGTCTGCAGTTGCTCCAGAATGTTCAGAAAACTCTCACAGCGTCAGTCTTTGTAATCTAGCTAAGAGATCAGCAAGACAGAAGATCCTGATGTATCACCTTTACAATATTCATTATCAAATTCTGTGATGAGTAACAATATCTTTTGTTAGTGAGCAATACCAGAATTCTTTGTGCTTCTGCACCTATTTTTCTATGCCTCATCTCGCTTTTTGTGATGCCATAGCTGCATATATTTTTGGCTGGGGTGATATCAACATTTTCATATTCTCTGTGTTATTCATTGTTCTACTTCACATGCAGCTGTGCGTGGTTTTCTTTTTCCTATGTTTAAATTGCAGCTGTCATGCAGGAGTCTTCCCTGTGCTCTCCAACTCTGATAACCTGTTGGGCAGATATCCAGCTGGGCAGATTGAACTGAGATTGGTCCAGTTGGGCCAATTCCTTACTTGGATTTGGAATCCAAAACAGCTACTTTTAAAAGTGAAATACCTTGCAATATCTGCTCTGGCTTCTGATTCTGCAGAAGCAGACAAGTACACCCCCAAATGGAAATATTGCTCATCTCAATTTCTCAAGCCAGGAGATGCAGATTTGGGAGAGGGAGAGGGTGAGGGAGAGGAGGACCACAGAAGTGGATGGAGAAAATTAACCTTGGAGGGAAGCAAGAGAGTATGACAAAAGCAAAACATCTGTTCTTCCCGAACAGCCAGTTCTGTTCCTCCAATCTGAGGAGGTTGCTTTGTTTTAATAATCAGTGTTATGGGTAGGTGCTCATCTGAACAGGCCCACCATACCTTTTTTGGCGTAGATTTTTTGTGTCATTGCTGCAAATGTGAGAAGCAGATGAGCTATTGTACTCTGACACAGCTCAGTGTGTAATGATGGCCAACTGGCCTAAAATTTCTATGCTGCTGTTATTTCATCCCTGCCATAGAGATTAAAATACAGTATCTCGACACCACATTGTCAGGTTTATCTATAGCTTGCAAAAGAATTTGAATGCATCAAGTGTGGCACATTTCACTAATAAAATAAATCCTTTTCTAATGAATAGAGGCAGCATACTTTAATATTTCAAATACTTGACAGGGGAGCCTCGGTTTATTTCTGATTCCCCTAGTGACTTATTGTCAATGAGGCATCACTTCATTTTTAAGAACACTGATTTTTCCCTCTCCAAATTCGGTTGAGTGTTGAAACACCCTGCTTTGTGATGTATAAGGAAATTTCCAGATGGAGAATACCAGAGAGGAAAGCACATTATCACAGCTCACAAGTGCTGCGTACCCTTCAGAGGATTTTGAATGGTTAACAAATTGCATGTCTTCTTATGAAAACTGCCTTGGCAGCAGAAGTCTTAAAAATGGCACTGTGAAAATGATGGCATTGTTTTTAGGAAATTGTAAATCCTTATTTGCATAATAGCCCAGCAAGTTCATCTGTTCAGATCCTGCTTGCAAAAAAACCGATGCATTTTGTTGGTGCTCTGAGCAGTCCACAGACACGTGGGTTGTGACACAGGGCACAGAAGTTTTCCAGGTCTGACTGCAGGATGGCTCCCAAGGTTATACTTGGCTGGCTGTTTTCAGAGTTACCTCATTTTATTCACATTCATCAAGTGAAGGGGGAGACAAAGACCCTCTGTAAAATCATGCTCCTGTAATCCTGTAATTCGGGTTGGTGAAATCAATTCCCTGGAGGATCCGAGAATGAAAACTCATGTAACCAATATTGGGGCCTGACAAGTGATCAGTCATCTCAATTACCAAAGTGAGCTTTTTGCTCTCAGCAGCACAGCAGGTTGAGCTCTGACTTACAGCAACAATTTCTTATAGTGGATCAAAAATCCATTAATTTTCATTTGGAATATTTATTAGACAAGTTGGTCTTGCACAGTGGTATAGCAATTCCATTATATTTCTAGCCAAAAAAATTACCGTTAAAAACAAAAACCACATATATACTGGCTATTTATTATGATATCAGAAAGTTTGGATTAACTTTTGACAAGTCCATAAGGAGATGTTCTAGCTCTGTTCTCTGAATTTTGAACAGCAGCTCTTAGGGTGGGACTGGGTGATTCTCACCAGCGATGTGCTAACACATGAATTTCCAGAGCTCTTTAAAATCCTGGGGTAAAGAACAAAATTGAGTTAAAGTTGATTTGGTTTGGATTTCATTTATTGTAGGAATTGCAAGTCCCTTCCTATCTCCACAGCAGCAAATATTTCAAAGGCAATATCTATAAACTTTTACTATCTTATCTTGTTCTCTGAAACAGTTGTAAGAGTAGAATTACTCTTCATTTTCTACATTAAATTTACTGTCTGAGCCCAAGCTGTGATGGATCCCAAACAACTAAATTTTATATCTCTGTTCTCAGACAAAACAATTTTGGTTTTACAACGAGATTGAACTCTTCATTTGGTTATTTGAAATTTGAGACTATTCTGCCTAGGTCCTAATTTGGCTTTCTTGTTTCCTTCCAGTCATTTGAAGAGGCAAAGGTTTATAAACACTTGCTAAAGGCAAGAGGTGAAAAATAAGAAACAAATATTAATTTCTGTTTATAAATTTAAAAGATATTATTTTATTGAAAAAGTTTTTCTCTATTTATCTCTGTTGCACTGTTAGTATCTTGGGGAAAATACTCTGGCTCAGCTTCACATAGGAGTTAATTGATGATTAGCCTGATGCAGCTAGAGGACAGTTTCACTTCCCTGCTGGTTTTTTTTTTTTTTTTTTTTGGTTGGTTTTTTTTTTTGGTTGTTTGTTTGTTTTGCCTCTAAGCAGCTTGGGAAAGGCAAAAGGAAGAAGCTGTACTGCTAAAACCACTGAAAAATGGGAAAAAAGGTAAAAAACACACATGCACAAAAGACACCCCCAAACACAAAAAATCTAGAGATGCTCTGATAAAACATGCTAAAACCCACTAAAACATTAAAAATGACCTGAAGCACCAGAACACACTATGTGCTGTAATGACTTCATAGAATCCCAGGGCCTTCCAGCTTGTGCTGATGATGTACCAGAGCTGGGACACACAGGAGCAGTGCTGGTCTCTGCCACACCACACGCTGGGTCTTATCCCTGTTTCATGATGGAGATTCAAGAAGTCAGAGGGGTGAATGACAAAGTTTGGGCTTCAAAATATGTCCCTCCAACTTCTTTAAAAATTCCACCTTACTGATGAGATATTTGCTGCCTGCTTGAGGACTGTGATGGTCCAAGTCCCTCATCCCAAGAAGTGCTGACATTTGGCACACTGGGCATTAAGCAGCAGGTAGGGGAGGAACTAAACAAAGCCACAGCTATCCCCTGAGCTATCACTAGCACTCTATCACTCTCAGCTATACACCAAGCACATCAAACATTCTCAGAGAGATTTAAAGAATAATGACACTATTTGCCTAATTACTTGCATAGTTAACTGATTGTTTTGACAGTAATATTACTTTAATTTAGATATCTGATCGCATAGGACATTATTTTTTTTTACCTTTTTTAATTCATCACTTCTTGCCCTGCCACCATTCCATTCTATGTTCCCATGGAGTTTAATCCTCATGTCTCTAAAATATTAAAACCACTTGAGGCACAAGGTCAATGTTGCCATGCAGACAGTGAATGCTAATGCAGATGCTGTGCTTCATATTCCAGACTGAGGCTTCCAGGAGGAGGAGGGATCAGGAAACCTTTCAAGTGCTGCACCAACATTGACAGCTTTATTATAATGTAAATCAAATAAGAGGAAATATGTTTAACAAAACATCAGAGTTTGCTGGTTTTTTTTTACTATTTAGGAAATACCACATACAAAATGGAATTTAAATTTGTGGTTTGTATTAAGTGGATGCCTAAATGCAGCTGTACAGTGATGTATACAGGGAATTAACTGTTAGAACACTTGTGTGAATGGCAAAATCTGTGTACAAACCAACGTGTGCAACAGACTGTGACTTATTTCTTGGCATGTAAAGCTGCCTAAGTGGAATTCAGAGTTGCCTGGCAAGGGTCAGCAGCTGCAGCTTTCAAGAGCTGCTGTTGCACTTGTGTATTACCACAGTAGCTGAGTAGAACTCAAATATTTAGTGGGTCCTCCTATCGTCTCACTGAACTAGAAGGACCTGGTGATAAAGGCATTTATTCAGCATCTGTTTCTGGGATCAGGAGGAAAGAATAAAGGTGGGGAGAGAAGCAGGCAAATAATTAGGCAAAATTAATTGATGGAAGAGAGGCAAAAATCCACTTGACAATGGAGAAGGACAGACAGGTAGCCAGGGGAATTTGAAATGATAAATAAATCTATTCTGTCTGCCCATTATATGTCCCACTGCTCATCTGAGTTCCAAGAAAACACAATTCCAAGTGTGGAGATTGGGAAGATTGTAATTATTCAGAGCACAGGAGCGAAATAATCGTGACGAGTGCTGAACTGGAGCTTGCTCATTTCAATTTCTAATCAGACCTGTGCATGGCACAGAATAAATGATAATTATAAGCACTGCAGGAGCTTGTTGCTGTCATGACTGAAGTCTGATCATTCTGTATCTGTTATTTAATTAAATTTGCTTATAAATCCCACATTGAAGATAAGACCTAAAGTTGTTCTTTTAATCCATCAAGAAAATTCTTGGCCCAAACTGCTCCATCATGCTTTCTTCCCTGGAAAAACCAGCTAGTAGTTAAATCTGTTATTTTTATTGTAACAGCCTGTTCCTTTCAAACTCATTCATGCATTGAAGCCAAGGGCTGAGTATTCCACGGTGACTTAAATTTTGACTTGTTTTTATTAAGTGTAACGGGTCTGATTAGCTATTTATGGAGGCAATCATACAGCCACTGGTGCAGAGCATCTGAATACCTTCAACAGTACCAAAATTATCAGGATTTCCAGCCTTAGGGGATTATATTTCTGATTTCAGGTTTAACAGCTCAGAGGCTGTACAGAAATCGTGCAAAAGCACAAACACTTCACGAGTTCTTTCCCTGCTTGAGAAAGATCTGTAGATGGAAGTTTGGGGCAGAAGAACAGTTCAGAGAACCAATGAGACTCAGCTCTGCCACTGCTCAGACTTTGGCCTCTGGTTTTTTTTTTTTTTTTTACTTTTCTTTTTTCTCCCTTTGTTTTTGTGTTCATTAACTTCAACATAGCCTGAATTTTACATAAAGAATTGAAGGGACTCAGCAGTGAAAGTGGTCACTTCTTTGAAGGGTTTGTGCTTCTAGCCACCAGTGACTACTATATGCTACTATTTCCTACCTTCTTAAGGAGAAGCCTTAATATTCTAGATTTCCCTTTTGTTAAAAATCCAGAATTATCTCCCTAGAGGTGGTATGGAGCCAACACTTTTCTTTAAAATAATTATTGTTCTTTTTCCCCAGACTGACTTAGAATTTTTTTATTCTTCTTACAGTTTTGGTATCTTTTTTTCCCCATCTCAAAATGCAAACTATCAACTGATGATGTTTATATGGCTTGATAAAACTCCCTTTTTTTCTTTTACCAGCAAAATGTATCCTGACACATAAACTAATTGAAATTAGCTTCACATAATGGTCCTTTGTCATAAAAACTGTTTCCTAATATTAATCACAGAATGTTTTTTTTGGAATGGACCTTTAAGATCATTCAGTTCTAACACCCCTGCCATGGGCAGGAGCAGGTTTTCCTAGACCAGGTTGCTCAAAGCCCCATCCAGCCTTGCCTTGAACACTTCCAGTGACGGGGCATCCACAGCTTCTCTGGGAAACCTGTGCCAGTGCCTCACCACCCTCACAGCAAAGAATGGCATCCTAATATCTCACCTGAACCTACCTGCTTCCAGTTTAGAAACATTCCCCCTTGTCCTGTTCCTAACTCCAGGTCTGCAGTTCCTGCCTCTGCATTTGGGGCTGTTTGTTATCACAAGCTCTTTGATGGGAAGAGGGCTGATTAGCATTTATGATGGTCTTTGAGAAGTACAGTGGTTTCACAGTGGTCTGGCATATTTTATGGGTTTCATATGATACATTCTCTCTTAACTACAAAGGATCCTTCAAGTAAGAATAACCTTTGTTCTTAGAATTCATTAACACATGCAGCACAGAGGCTGCCACACCCCTGCTACTGCTCTAACGTTAATGTCCGTATTTTAATTGGCACTGGACTGCACTGAGATATCAATTTCAGTTGGCTAAAACCAATTTATATACGAGATGTGAGTACAGGCCTCTGCATTGTTTTAATTAATGTGGTCTCTGTCCAACTAGTGTTCATAAAACAAATAATTTATTATAGCTTGCACTCAACTTTCTTGTTTTTCAAAGAAAAACATTTTATTGAACCACTTTAATAGTCTTTAATGAAGATTAATTGCATAGTTACAGTAATATATTGTCCTGTTTGTGAGCAAAATCACAATAAAATTAGGGTGAGATTTTGGATGAGAAACATATAATTTTCAATGAATAACAATAGGAAATGACAAAATTCAGCACAAATTCAGTTTCATCACTTCTAGCTTGACCACATCTCCTGTATTCTTCTCCAGTTACCACTGTGGCTAGTTTAAATGTGTCCAGGTCAAGCCTAGAAAATTTACTTTTCTATTTCTAACGCCAGAAAGGCCCTCATGCTTTTCTGCTTAACTTAGCCTAGAGGCAGTTTTTCATACTCAATCTTTTTTTTTTTTTTTCCTCCCAAGCATAATAGTTCATAAATTTTCTCATACATTTCCCTTTTTCTGGTGTATGTTACTGGAGGCTGACGAGACAGCCCTTAGTCACTGGAGAAATTTCTACTTGCAGGGTGCTATGATGCAGCCAGAGCAAAGAATTCCCATATTCCCAGGATTGCAGGGAGATGAGAGTTATTCTGCTGAAGGAGGGGAAGAGGGCAGGTCCTGCTGTGTTTGACATGACGTGTATGTGTGTGTGTGTGTGTGTGAAGCCGTGCATGGGTGAGGAACAAAGCACTCCTACCTAACAAAGCTGCTCTCCTGCTGGCTCTTGGGAAGGGGAATGTGATGCTGCAGAGCACTTTGGTGTGTTTTTTTGGTTTTGTCTGGGCAAACTTGCCAGGAAAACAATGCCTTTTGCACTCAGGAACTAGTGATCATTGTAATGAATTGTCTAAAAAGCACAACTACCAAGGAAAGATTTTCTAGCTGCTTTATTTTGAGCATGAACATAGCCACACACTGCCCAAATACTTAATGATTAATTAATGTTTTGTGAGTCTGAAGCTCCTTAATTAGACCAACAGTTTGACTTTGCATTCAACAATTTAGGATGTAATTTATATTAGAAATGCCCATAGTAATTATCAAGACTGGAAAAAAAGCGACCCAGACAGGATTTAACTCAAAAATTGTCAGCAAAAGAAATTAAATAAACACTCAATGTTCCTGGGAGATGAGAAAAGTAAGTCCCTGATCACTCCCTCACTGGGAGATTTTATGCAGAACTGATTTGTCGTGCTAATTCAAGGATTGCTTCCTGATATTAAACCCCACCTTTCCTTGTCCTCTACATAGTTTCAAATTGCAAAATCCTTTAAGAATATACCTGTAATATTAGTGAGAACCTGCCAGATTTCTACATAAAAATAACTGTGTCTCAGAAAGTGACCTTTGTATACATCTTCTAGAGGAAGCAGCTATAAATCATTAACTATCTAATAAGAATTTACTCAATACATTAATCATAATTAACTTTTGGGGTTTTTTAAACAGCTTGTATTAGAGTATGTGATCCCAGGCTCATGTCTATGGCACAATGAAGCACAGAAGCACCAAGGCAGATGGGGGAAGCCCAAATAACTCAGAGCTTATTTCTTGGGGGGGGTGTGTGACACATTACAGACACCAAACTCCATTTCTGGCTATTGTCCTGAGGGAGGGGACTCTGTTCTGTGTTTGTTTGTGCATTTCAGTGCCAGCAGCTAAGCTGGGGATCATGAGTGACAACAGGGACACTGTCTTTGTGTCCACAGTGGAAGGGATGGGGGTCCACAGCTGCTGCCTGGTGCACGTGCCAGGGGTGAGCAGTAGCAGCTGTCAGGCAGGACCAGGGACTGGGAGCCAGGCAATGGCTCCAGGTTGTGAGTCTGGGTCGTGCACTGGAGAGATCAGCATCACAAGGTGGCTACTGCAGGGACCAGGAGGTCCAAGCCAGCTCCCAGTGAGAGTCCAGGGTTTGGGGCTGACTGACACAAGTTTGTAGGTCTGTTTCTCTCTGTGGGGGGAAATGGGGCTAAGAGGATCCAAGGGCCAGCTGCTGGGGCCGTGATATGTGTGCATGTTTGTATTTTCCACTACTGGACCTTCCTCCTGATGGTCCAGAGAGGGGAGCAGGATGAGGCCATTGGTGCTGCCCTGTGCATGCACGAGTGTGTCTGGCTGAGGGAACGTGTGTGGGTGTTTATTTATCATCACCTTGCATGAGAAACATTGCTGGTGTCTCCCAGTTACTCTGAAGGTGAACTTTCCTATCCATCAGCTCCGCTGAGTACTGTGGGGGAGAGGGACCAGAGCTGAGGCAAGTGTGGATAATAAAAGCAGGATACCCTTGGATCTTTCCCTGTGGATGATCTATGCCAACAGCAGCAACCTTTTACTGGATTACAAATACACAGTTTGCTCTATGAATATAAAAATTATTCATGATGCTGCTGGAGTCTTCCAGCCCAGAGAAATGAGGACATTGATGGGCATGAATAATCAATCAGTGGTATATATCTTTGTCAGCTCAATAGTTTTTCAGGGACCTGGAAATGAAAATGAGAAAAAAAAAATTCTATGAGCGTGTTTGTATTTATGCATTAATGGCTGACATTTTAAATTATTATTTAATATTTTATTCAAGGCACCAGGCATTTAGTCATTTGATTGCCCAGACTCTTCCTCAGAATTGCATCAGGTTTATGAATAACCTGTAATGACAGATGGCAAAGGGCATTTTCTGACAGCTTTTGATTTCCCTGGAGTTGCTGAGGGATACAGGCAAATAGCTCCATAACCATCCATGGGAGGATTGCAATACTGTCTTCTCAAAATAAAATCGTGGGATAACAACTTACTAAATTTTCCTCTTCCCCTGAATATTTTTCCTAGTTCTGCTCTTTCAGAATCTCTTGAAGTTCTGTGGAATGAAAACTGTCTGCTTTTATTTGCTGCTTTAAACATGTTTCAGTAATAAAGAAAGCCATAGTCAGCTGTGGACCAACAATATTTTACCAGTATGTTGGCAAAATAATTTCCTGTGAAGAATTTCAGTGTGTTACATGCAACACATGCATTTTCTGAAACAAAAATCCCAAGAGCAGGACCAGGGACCTGACTACAGATTTGTTGCCAATATGTTCTTCTTCCTTCTGGCTTTTTCAAAAATTGCAACGCAGAACATTTTAGTGGAGTCCAACATAAGTAGCTTGTCTAGCAAAGTATGTGAAATCCATGCTTTTAAAGAAAATAACACTCATCTTTCTTCTTTTGTTAGTAGTGTTTGAAGTATATCCTAAGACTTCCATTTGTGTGTTCTAGACTAGCCCAGCAGATCACTAAAAATTAAGTTTCAGGTCAGCAGAGCTGATGCACATCAGCATTTGTGGGTACATTTTAAACTAAACTCAGAAGACAAAACGAATCCTGCACAAGGCAAGGCCATCAACAGCCATAACGGTTTGTTTTAAAATAATTGGGATTTTCTGCCTTTTAGGGCAAAAGCTCAGCTCTCATAAAATGGAAAATTTTCATATAGATTTTTAAGAGCACTAAGTGGTGCTTATTTGAAAATCACAGTCTACATGGCTTTTTTTTTTTCTTCTTTTCTTATTTTTAATTTTTTGTTTTAGTAAGAATTACCTTATTGCTGCTAATTGTTGCTAAACTCTGTGTAATGTTTAGGCAGCCTTCCAGTTGCCAGCAGGAAATGGTCCGCCAGCTGAGCTAACCATGAGGTTGACAAGGTTGTCCAATTCTGAGGGCTTTTTCTGTGCTGCTGGTACCTGCAAACTGAGAAAGAAATTAATTTCTATGAAGTTCACACTAACATACTGAAATTTAACTAAAGCTTTAATAAAGGAATAATAATGGCATTTAGATAAAATGAATAAGAGTACAGAACAGTAGTGCCAAACTTCCATAAGGACATATATTTTGGTCAGGGAACAGTTGGATCTGCTGTCTTGTGAGTTCTGATGCAGCATGCTTAGAGTTTTGTTCACAAGTCTCTGTATCTCTGCCACCCCCTTTTTGCTCTAGCAGCAGACACAGGCTATAAATGCACTTTATAGGAGCAGGAAAAATCAATACACAATTCAGGAAGTTTCTCTTCCAGGCCAGAATCCCATTGCACAAAAGGAAGACAGGGAGAGCACTGGTTATATAAAAAATACATAGCAAAAAAGTCACTCTATTCCTTATCTTTTTTCTTCTCCTGGTATTTATTTGCCATAACTTCTTGGTTCATGCACATTTAACAGCCTGTTCTTTTGGAGGGTGATTTCAGGTCTTTGACCAAAAAAAAGCAGATTTCCCGACGTGCCAGGTGTCACAGCTACCTCAGCATTCTCAGTATGGCTCTTTCAGAGACCTTCAGCCTCAAAGCTGTCCATGAACTTTTCATGTTTTTGTTCAGGGACTAATCAGAAAGAACAGGACCAGCAACCACTTTTCAGCAAGATGGGACAGAGAGGAGCTGATAACAGAGCAGTGATTATCTCTGCCCAGATAACAGTGTACAATTATTATCTAGATATCAATGAATTTACTGATTATCTGGCAGAGACCACAGTCACTTCCTTGTACATATCTGGGACAAATTTGTCCCACAACAGTTCATAGATGCAGGAAACAACATGGCCTAGAATAGACAAGCAAGTGCTCATCTCCATCATGAGACTGTCACAATGAGAAACGCAGATCTGGAGGAAGTATAAATTGGCCAAATGTTAACATGGTCCTATAAATTACATTTTTTGCACTAGAATAAAGTTTGATGTTTGCATATTTACCCTTCCCTAAGTCAAGACTGGACCGCTTTTTTTTTCTTTTTTGTTTAACTAATCTATTCTCTACCTCAGACCTAGCGCACAACTGGTCTGATGTCATCTTACTTGGCCCAGGAGATCAGTAGAATCTTCCTCCGTAACAGCCCTCATTCATTATGAATTATATATTCTCTGTAATAACATGCAATCCAACATGAGAAGTTATTCCAAAATAGAAGACAACTGCAAACCTGTCTGGAAAGAAGGACTGTGGTATTTAACAATTATCTTGGATTTGAGTCTATGAATGGAGACTTTATCTCCAAAGTTTAGGTTGGTTTTGGGAGTAGAAGCTAACTGTTCCATAAACCCTTTCTTCACAGTCTCACAGTTAGAGTTCTTACAGACACTTGTCAGAAAAATCTAAAAAAAGGAGTGAAGAACGAGACCGTACAAGTGGATGGCACTTGTACTTCTTCTGTGCTAAAAAGGGCTTTGCTTTCCGAAAAGAGGTGAGAGAGCAAAATACACAAATACTAAATAAGTTCTACTGAAACTAATGAAGACTGTCATTTTCCTAAACTGTGCTTTAATACTGCCTAATCACTCCCCAGAAATATTTCCATCTTCAATTTCCATGCTTGGATTCCTCCTCTCAGCTTCCTCTCAAGTCACCTATTAATTAAACAAGATTATTAGCAGCAAGTGTTGTGATGCAAGCCAGAATGCAGGTCCTGACTGATCAAATACTTTATGGTGTATGGGATGCAGTCCTTTCTCATGGCTCAGAACAGATAAAAATTGAGGCTCCATTACACAAAACATCATTTTTCACAAGCTGAGAAGTTCACATCTACAGCTTTCATATACGTTTAGATGCAAGGGATCAATTAATTAAAAATTCATTAAGTAGAAACTTCATATGTTTAACTAGAGAAATTACAGTAAAATACCCTACATGTTGTTTTAACCCAATCTAAAAAAATGTAGGACTTGAGGTGTTCTGTAAGAAAGCACCAAAAAAGGCAGGTCTGTAGTTGGATTTTAAGCAAAACCACTTTTCTTCTAAATTCTCATATTTTGTTACTGAGTATTCCTGTTCCTGCAGGAAAAGGCCTCACAATAAAATGCAGCCTTTGAAATTTTCCTTACAAGGTTCCTAAGAGGATGACTTTCACTCCCACCACTGTATAGGCATTAAATATGTAATCAAAATGTACCCATATAACACCTTTCCAGGCAGAAGCCAGCCCAAAAAAAAAAAAAAAATTAAAATGCCCTGCATAAAAATACTGTAAATCTAGGATTATCCTGTGGATACAAAACTCATCCAACCAAAGGGCAAAAAAGAAAGTTGTGCAAAAACAACTTTAACACTTGAAGAGAGTCTCTACAGGCTCCTATACTCTACTACAATATTTTGGGTTTGGACCACTGGTACATCGCCTCTAATCTCTCCATGGTACTACAGTGCCCAGGTCCAGAGATCTGCCCAGAACTGCACATGCAGCAGCACTTTCTTTAATTTATTTCTTTAGTTTATGAGTGCAGGAGCTAATGTGGCCCCCAGAATTAGCAGAATTCTGGCCACAAGTTTTAATGATCTGATTTTGGACTTCTGGGCACCTGGATTTAGCAAGGATTCAGGGACATACATACTTTTGTGTTTAACTTTACTTGCACAGTGTGTAATTGTAAAATCTCAGTCAGACTTTTACTATAATGGAACTACAGCTAGGAGGATATCCTTCATCCTGACAGTAAAAAAAACAATTATTGAATTAAATCTGCAGCAATGACTCGTCACTATGCCCTCAGTATGAGCTGCATCCTTGAGATCAGCACGCCTCATTAGAAATCAGGTGGTGTTTGGATATTTGCTTCTGCAGCGTTGCAAATTAAAAGTAGTTGACAAATTAAAAACAGTTAATTGTGCACTAAGTGGCAAATTAAGCATTTATCTGCTTTGAAAAAATTAATCATGGGAAACTATGAAGGCAAGTGCACTCACTGCAATAAGAACAATTTAGATAAAAGAACACATGTTTCTGTATGGAGGCCAACAAGAAAAGCCAAGAATTTCTGAGCATTTTAATCCTTATATTTTATTTACACTATCTATGTAAAGCATAAAGGAGCTGGAAAAGATATTTTGAGGATTTTTTAAAAATCCTAAATCCAGACAAAATAGTAATCTAAAAAATCTAGTTCAGCAAGACCACTGTATTTTTTAAACACCAAAATATTAATACAGAGGAAAAAAAGCATTGAAAACCAAGAAAGAACCAAGGTTTTCAGTCCTGATTTGCAAGTATCACTGAGATTTTCTTAGTTTCCCAGTTTAGGTCCCCCTTTTCCATTTCCTTAACATGCTTCCAAATCACAGTACCATCAAAGCCCACCCAGCCATGATAACAGATAACCTGGTAAAACCATCAAGTGTTACAAACTTCATTATGACCTGCAAATATAGATAAGATTAAAAAATAGATCGAAATAGATTACTGCAAATCAGCATCTGCAAAAGTAGGGGTAGGATCTGGCTCAGTATGTGCTGCCTCAGTGCCAAACCCAGCCTGCTCTGAATCCACCACTTGCAAATGCTGCTCTCTGCTGACATCTGGTTAAAAGTGTCAAGGAAGAGCTGCTCCATCCTTCCTCTGATTCGTCCTTCGTGGTGGACAAGAGACGGATGTGCAATGGGAGAAAGTGGTTTGACAGGATTTCCAGCTCTATCATCTTCATTTCAATTGTTACCAGCTTCCAGCCCACGTCTCACAAAATAAAATCTCCCACTTGCTACTAAAAAAAGGACTGATGTCTCAATAGCTTCTCTGTAGGGGGGAAAAAAGTTTATTTGCATTCTACTCTAAATCTTAGGAACTACTGGAACTATTGAAGGCAAAAACTTCAATTCAGAATGGACTGCTGAAATTGTGTTACATACTACATTTTGAGTGATGTTAGCAAAGTACATGGAAGAATAAACCTGCATGAAGTGTCGGTTACTATTGCATATTATGTAAAAAGAAAGTATGTGATATAGAGAAAATAGAGGTGAAGATCTTGCTTTGCTTCACATTCAAGTTCCAAGATGCTTAATCATTGGCTACAGTGCCTTTTGTCTGGGATTTGAAACTCAGTGTATTAAGTCAATGAGCCAGGTTTGCTCATTCCTGTGGGAGTTAAGGAAAAAGCAGCTGAATATCATTTAATGAGGCTGCAAATTCAGCCGATCCCCTGAGCTCATTTCCTTATCCTATTTCTCTAGGATCCACAATTAGGGCACTTGAAATTAGCAAATGGAAGGAGAGAGGACTTGTCTTCTGGGATGTCTTCCAAACCCACAGAGTCTTCTTTAGATCTGGGTATATCCACAGTGGCAGCAGCTCCCTGTGCTAACTGGATTAAAGATGAAGTGCAAGCACGACCGTACCTTAAATTTCACCCTGTGCTGAAGAGGTTTGCTAAATCCTGATGCAGCATTAATGTGGAAGTTTAGTTTTCCTGGCTCTTGATGTCACATTAATGAGGAAGTTTAGCCTGTTTCTGGAAGGTTGGTAACATTCCTTTTTTTGACACCATGAGAACATCCTATTTTGAGAAGTGGCACATTCCCTTCCTGTAGTATTAACTCATAAACCAATTTCTAACAGTCTGAAGCAGTTTCTAGAGGGAAGTGCTTTGAGAATTGGCTGCTGAGACAGCTGAAAGCAGTGCTGACCCTTCAAACCTCTCCTCCTTGATCCAGTCACATCCCAAGAGACCAATGTGCTGCTCTTTCCTCACCACTTCTTGCCACTCAAACAGGAGCTCATATCCCACAGTCAACACTCTTTCAGACATCACCTGCATGTTCCTCACTCTGTTTAGTACAGAACAGATGGTTCAAAGCAATCCAACAACCAACTGTGCCCCAGAATTGATCAGGGCAGAGTTAGCTCATCTGTGGAAGTGTCAAGCTCCAAATTAGAAGTAATGAACCCTTCCCACACCAGCCAGATCCAAAAATACTTCAGTCATGCCTTGAGGGGGCATATCCACCAATAATTCTATACAGGTTAAACATTTTCCTGATACAGAAGCAGCTCTAGTGGCAGTAGCTATGCAGAAGTAATTAGTAACTCTAACAGCAATGTGTCACATCTCTGCTAAGAATCAGCTGTTACAGATCTGGACAGACTTCTTCCAGCTACACCCCAAGCTCATTCTGCTAAAGCCTGAGGTGTAACAGTATTGGGAAATACAGAGAGGATAACTCTGACTTACTCATTTCATTCACTTGTAGAGCATAGCAGGATGGGAGAGCTAAAATAAGAAGGAAAACTGAAGAAGATTGAAGACACCATTCATTTTTCTTGACTAGAAACATCGCTAAAAACTGTCTATTGTCTAGGCACAAGGATCAAAACTGACTAAGCAAAGTCTAAAAAATAATCAATAATTTATTAAGGACTGAAAAGGATACTGTAAGGAATCACTCTAAGAAATCCAGCTGATGGTCAATCAAAATGCTTCACTTTTTTTAATTGCCAGCAAAAAATATGGAGAAACTAATAAAATGCATGTCTGCTTGAAAAAATCATGCTTTGTTAGTCTCTACCTACACTGTAAATACCTTGATATGTGCAGGTCAAAAGTTAAAAATAAGCATAATCAAAACATGCTCATTTGATGCTGTAATGAAGCAGGACATGACATCAAAGACATCAAATTGTTTTTGTCTCCTGGGTTCATGAGGCATCAAAATCTGACTGGAGAGTGGTCATTGCAGCATTGAAGCCTTGCAGCTGAGAGGTGAATATTAATTTTTTGTGAAATCTGTTCCATAGCAATGCTGAGTAAAGCCAGCAGTACGTGAGTTCATGAACTTCTTTCAAAAATGTCTGTAGTATGTCACTCCCTTGTGGGGAGACACTTCAAGCCATGGGAATTTCAAGATGTCATTAATAAAGCAAAAACTTAGTTGAAATAATCAGATGCTACTACCCCCTCACCTAAGTGATGATCCACCAAAGTGGATTTTTTAAAGGTAAAACTGTTTGGTACTTCAGTATCTTGAAGTCAATCTGTTGATAAGTTTTCTTGAGTCCCCAGTGTATACAGTTTATAGTCTTCAACTTGTTTCTTATTAATCCTCATAGTTTTTCATAATTATAATAACATAATATACTTTAAGAAATGTAGGGCTACTTTATCAGAACTTCCAGATTTTCAGAAATCTGAAAAGGAAAATAAAACTTTGATCAGGACTAACTCATCCATACTTGATTTGACCATACATGGTTTTCCCTGAAGATGCAAATGTGACTAAGCTTTCATTTGTCAATCTCAAATTCTTACATTCAAATAAGATATTATTTCTTCAAATACATTAATGTGAATAAATCTGACTTGGTGAATCAGTTGCAAGTGCCATATTAAGAAAATGGAATCTCAAGAGATGTAACAAATAATTAAGTCCTTGTGGGAAACTCATCTGCTTCCCCACTTACCCACAGGAGATTTACATGCAAAACTTGTATTGAAGCTACTTGTAATTAACATTAAGCACTTAAAAGAACACAGAAAATTTGAATGCTGGGGGGAAAAAGCACTGTATTTTCTAGCCATTAAGATCTATGTCTTAATTTAGATCTGCAGATTTTTATGCTTATAAAAGCTTTCACTTTTTGAAACATGTACAAAGGATGGCTCCTGAGAACTGAGATTTTCAGTATTATCCTATTATTCTAGGACAGGTTCAACTGAAAAAATATCCCACTTTAATCCAATAATAAACATTCTATGGTAAGTGCTATTACAAATCTGGATTCAATTAATTCGAGTCCTTGCAAAGTTTGTTGGATTAAATAGCTAAATGGATCTGGTTAATACCTGTAACCAGGAACATTCCATGTGGCTTTGAAATGAGCTTCCAATGTATCACCTCTTTTTGTTACATGTGACTGTACTGACACAGTGTTTTGTAGATTTATGCAGGGTCATTTCCCTCTGTGTTTGAAATTTGTGCTGAGGTAAATCACATTTCTGCAAAACTGATGGAAGGGTCACATGCTCCTGTCCAAGTAAAGCCAACAAACTCCAAATGAACACATGCACAACTTCCTAAAGTAGTGTATTGCATTAGGGGTATGAAGTAATGTCTCTAAACATTACTTCATGTAAGTGCTGACAGTGACCCTGGAACATTGCAAATCTAATCTGAGGGCACTCTGGACTGGCTGGGGAATGTCAAGAGGAATGACAGCTTTACAGTATGACACATAAGTTCAAAAATATTTAAATTAAAGCCTTTAAAATTTTAAATAGTGCATTGAGTGTATATAACAAAAAAAAAAAAAAAAAAGCCTAGAACACACTTAGCAGCAAAGCTGTTAGATCCTGAATTCTATAGATTTTGACTTAATTTTTTGTATTGTGCTCATGTGGAACCCTATAGATTTGGACTGATTTTTTTTGTATTGTGCTCGTGTGAAGGAATATCTGTAACTCATTAACATCCCACTGTGTCGGCAATCCCAAGGATAACACAGGTAAATATTTATTAATTTTATGAGTTATGAGCCAGCTACTACAGAACTGATGGAGCAAAGTTTTCCTCACCATTACAAAATGAAGTAATTTCTAAAATCCTATGTATTTTTACAGCAAAACCAGTACCTCTCCTAAGAAAAACTGTGTTTTGCCTTATTAAAGTGGTGATGAAGTACCAGAGTATGACCCTGAACAACAAAGTCTGTGCAAGCATAGGCCTGGCTTCTGAGGGCAAAGCATTCTAGAACTCATGCTGCCGTTCCTCTCTTCTCCAGTGAAGAGGTTTCTTGAAGAAACCTCTGTGAGTGGTTTTTGCAGAGATGTTGATGATAAGAAGTGCACAGTGATTTTCAGGAAAAAAAGTGATGGACAACAGCATTTTCCTGCAGCCTCTGAGGCTCTCCCAGCCCAGCCAGCCCAAAAACCCCTTGGGTTTGCTGCATGGCTGCTCCTCTATACCTTCAAACCTTGCTGAATCGTCAGATGCCAAACCTGTGCCATCTGAGTGTCATGTTCTCTGCCTTTGCTTTTTTCCAGGTGGTTCTTTTCCTGCCAGGAGTGCAGCCTGGTGCTGTGCGCTGGAGGGCTTTCACATGAATGACAGTGACACTGCTCAGGCTGCACTGACTTGACATGAGATAAAAATTCATGGATGTGACACAGAGGTTGTTCCTCAGCAGACCCTCTGTTACACAGCAAAATGCAGTCTCCTCTTCCCACAGAAAATATTAAAGGCACCTCTGTCATGGCCTGTTTGGAGCTCTCAAATCTGCAGGACACAACACTCTGTAAATTAAACTTTGCTCATCATCTCTGGGAAAGAAGAACACAACAAACAAAGGCTCCATCCCTCTGAAAAGGAAAAAGGAAGGAAGGAAGGAAGGAAGGAAGGAAGGAAGGAAGGAAGGAAGGAAGGAAGGAAGGAAGGAAGGAAGGAAGGAAGGAAGGAAGGAAGGAAGGAAGGAAGGAAGGAAGGAAGGAAGGAAGGAAGGAAGGAAGGAAGGAAGGAAGGAAGGAAGGAAGGAAGGAAGGAAGGAAGGAAGGAAGGAAGGAAGGAAGGAAGGAAGGAAGGAAGGAAGGAAGGAAGGAAGGAAGGAAGGAAGGAAGGAAGGAAGGAAGGAAGGAAGGAAGGAAGGAAGGAAGGAAGGAAGGAAGGAAGGAAGGAAGGAAGGAAGGAAGGAAGGAAGGAAGGAAGGAAGGAAGGAAGGAAGGAAGGAAGGGAGGAAGGGAGGGAGGGAGGGAGGGAGGGAGGGAGGGAGGGAGGGAGGGAGGGAGGGAGGGAGGGAGGGAGGGAGGGAGGGAGGGAGGGAGGGAGGGAGGGAGGGAGGGAGGGAGGGAGGGAGGGAGGGAGGGAGGGAGGGAGGGAGGGAGGGAGGGAGGGAGGGAGGGAGGGAGGGAGGGAGGGAGGGGGAGGGAGGGAGGGAGGGAGGGAGGGAGGGAGGGAGGGGGAGGGAGGGAGGGAGGGAGGGAGGGAGGGAGGGAGGGAGGGAGGGAGGGAGGGAGGGAGGGAGGGAGGGAGGGAGGGAGGGAGGGAGGGAGGGAGGGAGGGAGGGAGGGGGAGGGAGGGAGGGAGGGAGGGAGGGAGGGAGGGAGGGAGGGAGGGAGGGAGGAAGGGAGGAAGGGAGGAAGGAAGGAAGGAAGGAAGGAAGGAAGGAAGGAAGGAAGGAAGGAAGGAAGGAAGGAAGGAAGGAAGGAAGGAAGGAAGGAAGGAAGGAAGGAAGGAAGGAAGGAAGGAAGGAAGGAAGGAAGGAAGGAAGGAAGGAAGGAAGGAAGGAAGGAAGGAAGGAAGGAAGGAAGGAAGGAAGGAAGGAAGGAAGGAAGGAAGGAAGGAAGGAAGGAAGGAAGGAAGGAAGGAAGGGAGGGAGGAAGGGAGGGAGGGAGGGAGGGAGGGAGGGAGGGAGGGAGGGAGGGAGGGAGGGAGGGAGGGAGGGAGGGAGGGAGGGAGGGAGGGAGGGAGGGAGGGAGGGAGGGAGGGAGGGAGGGAGGGAGGGAGGGAGGGAGGGAGGGACAGTGGCTGCATAAGGATCTTCGGCATTTCTTGGTGTGGTAAATGGTCAGAATTCTACAGTCAACTTGGTGAAGAATTGAGGAGACTGAAGGTTGAGGGAAACTTGAGCTGAGCCCCTTCCTTATCTTGCAAGGAAGGGCTTGAGCAAAGGCTGAGGACCGCAGGATGTCTGGAATGTGGGGGCACAGAAGAGCACCTGCACATCTGTACCAGCCTCTTCACTGTGTGAACAGGTCTTCTTGCAAATCTGGTCCCATAAGGAGACATGGATGTGCACAAAGTCTCTCTGGTGAAGGTCAGATAGCTTTTATTGCCACCTCAGCATGTGGAAGAGGACCAAAGTGTTCATTCTACCTCCTGTGTCAAGTATCAATTCTGACAGAAAGTAACCAAGACCCTCATTAAACTCCATTTCCATATTAAGTTTCATACCCCTAAGAATTCAAGTGAAATAAAAGAGGACATGAAACACATGTGTGACCAAAGTTCCCAGAACTCCAGCTGTCAGATATGATTTTTCCACCTCACCATCAAGATTCAAAATTTATAGCATAAAAGGGGGAATCTGGGGCAAAAAAGACAGAGGGGGAAAAAACCTTGGCTCAGGATCAGCTGATAGACTGTGTCCTTCCTCCTCTCCTGAAAAGACACTTTTAGGTGAAATTTGCCCTTCATTGGAGCAGAGGTGGAAATATTTATTTTTATATTTATATTGTTAGTAGATCTCTGTTACTATGCTTTCTGTGGCAATCTCTGTAGTCAGTGCATTTATCACCAGCAATTCTGAGCATGCTTTTCTGTCCCTTCAATAATCTGTACTGTCTGTGACTCTGCATCGTGCAGGTCCTTACTGAGCACGGTTCCAGTGCTGAATGGGCTGTGGTCAGAAATCACAGCTCACTGATCTCTGAAAAGTAGCTGGAGCACGGGGGGTTGATGGTCTGACAGATTTCTGTGCCCTGAACACAGCAGGTTGTACGACGCCCTCCCCAGCACATTGGTCCTGCTGATTCCATGGCAAACATGTTAGACCATCTCATTAATTTAGCTGGAAATTAATTAAAATGCTTTATGTGTGTATTTCTCTCCTTGCCAGTTTTATTTTCAGTCAGATTAGAGAGCTAAGTCATCTCACCAGAAGCTCGAAGTAGTGATAATCCTAAAAGAAGCACTAAAAATAATACATTAAAAATGTGAGCACCACATTCCATGATGCTTCATCAAATCTTATACATCTTTAAAGACAACTCAACTTTGAAGTCCTTTTTGTCTTTAACATCAATACATTTTGGAATGAGTATGACACTAAACCTGCATAGATTAAGTGTTAATTGCATAATTCACAGAACTGTATTTTTGCTGGATGCTAAACTCCCTGTTCTATATACCAGATACTTGATTTGGAAGTCAGAAAATCACAGGTCTAGTTTAGAAATCGCTGCAATTACTGTTGTTAGAATGGGGAAAATGTATTTTCTACCAGTGGAGACACTAAGCTTTTAGAAAATGAAATAGGTAGAAAAGGATAAATGTTGGGAATATGAATGGGGGGAAAAAGACTACAGATTTTTAACTTTGCCTTGAGAATGCTTACTGTAGTACAGGAATTTTGGGTACAGCCTTGATTTTAGTACAAGGGGTTGTGTTCCAAAACGTCTGCAATAAAGGTATTTGTTTTGGACAAACAACAGAATAGTTCATTCAAAATAATTAATTAGTGCTTACTATCCAGTCTCCTCTCATTCTCCCATGAAAGATAAGAAAGATTTCTACAAAAGTACATCTACCCATTGCCACTTTACTGTAGTCTTGACAGTCAGGCTCCAGTCCATAACTTGAAAAGCATCCTTCTTTAATTTGTCATTTTAATCTCCTTTCACACAGGTATAAACATTCTCTTTGGATAATTGAACTCTATTTGCTTAGCCTGCTGTTGGTTTTGTTCTCAGATGCTGTTTGTCTACCTGCAAGACCTGGCAGAGGTTCAAGGAAAGGTTTTTTTTGAGTTTGCTGCCAGAAGATCTTAAGGTGAACACCCTCTGGGGGTAGCAGCTGTAAGCTTGCTCAAAATTAAACAAAAACTGCATTGGTAGACAAAATATAACAGTGATTTTTTTTTTGCCACCACTGAGGCCATCAGTATTCATACTTTTAGTCTTTGATAATGAAGGTTTGGAAATGCTTGACAAATTCTTTTTGAAAGTGATTGCTATTTTTTTTTCTTGATTCTTTCACTAGTTTTCTGCAGGCCATAATTTAGGAGAAATGGAATTAACACTGGTGCCAAAATGGCTACATGAAAGACAGCTGCCTTAGAAGTTACTCAGTTTTGATTTATTTTCCAATTTCATGTAAGGAGATGAGAAATAAATTGAAATTAACCAATTACAGTAATAATTTTTTCACTACCTCTATGTGATAAAATGCCATCTTAATACTGTGTTGACTCCTGCACAGACATTCAAGAATTTAAAGAATTAGAGAATCTAAAGATTACTTTAAAGTTTTTTGTTCTTATGTCTAAATTACTAAAGGAACTAGAAATCTTCTTTTTTTCTCTTGATTTTTTTTTTTCTTCTTTATTTAACCTTAGAAAAAATTAGAGTGTTTCTGGTAATATCTTCCTACTATCTTCCTGTGCACTGAATTTTAGGAGGCAAGTTAATTCTTACATTTTTTCTCTTTCTTGCTATAAAGACTGCATGAAGTAGCTATTACTGCTCAAATTATATAGAATGCATTCCAGAAAATTATGTAGTGATAAACAGAAGGAAATATTTAGTGGTGATTTTATCACATTTTTTTGGCTGTTTTGGAAACATCAGTAACAACTTGGTAGCTGAAGTTTAACCTCTTGCTTAGATAAATATACAACATTTTTCTCCTACACATTCGTTTCCATGTTTTTTTTCATTAGTTTTGAGAGGGAGATGCTTCTTGCTGGCTAAATCTGGTTTGAATTTCACACATATTTGAAACTGTACTTTATGTTTGCCAGTTCCACATTCCACATTATAAAAATTAACTGAAGAAATCATGATCTTGTTCCATACATTGCTCCGCAAAGTTCTGAGAACATTTGCTGTTTCTGAAAATGTGTGTATGTGTGTCAATTAGAGAACTAATGATTGCTGTGATGGGAATGTTTAGGAGACAGATAAGCCAATTTTAACCTCTTAAACAGCATTTTATTTGACTCTCATTCTTTAGCTGCACACTTCATGCTAATGCTTAGTTCATATCCAGCCCAGTCAAGCCGCTGCCCTCTGGATGTGGCTGTCCAAGAAATGCCTCATCCACCGAACAGCCCACCCATCAAATCCATCTCTGGGCAATTTAAAGGAAAGGATGCTGTGGGGGACCAAAGCAAAAGCCTTACAGAAGTGCAAAGATGACATTCACAGTCCTTCCCTTGCCCACTGCTGTGGCCAGCACAGGGATGTTTGTGGCTACAATACATCTCTGCCTGAGTTTCATTTTTCATGCATGTCTCCAGTGGAGGGAATGTTTGCAGCAGGTTTAGAAAGCAGGAACTGGCCAAATGGACCTGCACCTGTCTCCCAACAACCCAAGTGCTGCTCTTGAGCTGTTGTGACAGCCTGCAACATCTACATGCCCAAAGAATTGTTTCTGCTACTCCTGGGATGAAAAAATACTTTCTGGTCTGGAAAACCAAAGTCAGAGGAAGCAAGAAGAACAAGACCAAGACAGTTTGAATGTAGCTTTTTCCTGGGAAAACAATTAAAGATTGATTGATCTTCTGCTGTACACTTCATCAATTTTTGTCTTATTTCCCCTTATAAATCAACAAAGACCATCATACAAATGCCAGAGTGCCTGTTGATAACAGCATGGAGATGTACTCTGATAAATTTTTAAGGTCCTGTCATCTTGCTGTGTAGAAGCTTTGAATTTTAATCTGGGGAAATCTGAGCTTTATTTTGATGTTTGTCTAGTGCCAAACACATAGATTCTGCTTTTTGACTAGGGATTTTTGCTGTAAATAAGATGAAAATAATAATTAATACAGTGTTGCATTGTAAAATGAGAGTGGTTGCATTGAATCCAGGACTAATATGGGCTGAATGAGAAGATGGAATGAAATCTTTATGTTGAGATGAGTAAACAAAATCCCATCACACTTCAGCTATTCATTCTCCTTAGGACTATCCTTTATCAGCAGGTAAGTAATATTTGTACTGTGTAGGTTTGATGATAAAGAAGACATTGTTAACTTTTCACAAGAGATTGCTTTCCCCTACAGTGGAAATGTATCCTATAGTTGAGATCACTCTGGCAGGTTTTTAATTAGTCCTTGTGTTAAGAAGATATTATTTTCTGTGCTGAAAGCATGTGGGTTAGGTTTTTCACTTGTATCTAGGGGTAAAGGACAGGGAAAGGCTGCTGGACTTCTTTCACTTGAACAGACAAGAGGAAAAGGCATAAACTGTCAGACTCTGTCTGCCTGATATCAAAGTTACTGAAACAGGAAAAGCATTTGAGTAAATAGAGTTTTTAATTGCATAAAGTCTGAAAATCTGACAGTTATGGAATTCATCATTAAAAGTAATAAATGATGCATCAGCTTCTGAAAAATAGAATTTTTTGTCTTTATTTGGTATTAGTCAGAACCATTTTTATTAATTCATACATTAATGCTTAGCAGGTACAAAGTGTTTTCCTTGATAACAGATTTTTTGTAGGTGGCAAGTTCATAAAAATTTAATTGGGGCACTTTAAATTATCTGACTGTGGAATATTTTTAGTATGTTCAATCAAAATCAGACTTGTCTTTTGAAATGTTTTAATATCCTGAAATCATATGCCCTTAGATGTTAACCCTTCTATAAACTATCTTTATGCTTTAAGGAAAGCAATTTTAAAGTTTTTTTGTTGGACTTGTTCAAATTCTTTATATTTTATAAATGTCATGTTGAGACGAGCTCTTTGAAGTTAATTCATGCAATAAATAACATTTGGTTGTGCCAATCCTCATTTTAAAGTCATTAACAAGAATACTTCAAACACAGGTAATGAAAGGCAAATGCATTTGAATTGGATGTTGGCTGTTCACTGTCTGCTTTCCCCTACACCAAGGTGCACACACAAATCACAACCCCAAAGAAAGTTTTTTGATTTGGAGACCAGGTAATGGCTCTGTTATAAAAAACAAGAGACTGTGGTCTTAGCCCACTTAGATTTTTATGGTGTGTATCCATTTCCCCACAGAACCTGAGCTGAAGATTTTGTGACCAGAGCATCTCCCAAGGAGAAAACCGCCCTCTGGATACCCCAGTGCTACTGCCAAAGGCATAAAATCCAGTGCTGCTTCTCATCATCTAAGTCCCTCCTGCTACCTAATGGGACATATTTTAATGGTGTTATTTTAAAGGAATTATCTGTAAAACACAGGAATTTCTGGTATTGTTTCAGTTGTCCTAAATTCTCAGCTTTTGGATTACTCATGGCTACAGTTGTTTATGCCATTGAATGAGTGGTGATATTAATACAGACAAAATTGTCTGAGATTTACATAAATTATTTTCAAATAGTAGTGAGTTTAATGGAATCTTATGTAAATTTAAAAGAGAACAAATGTTGCAGGAAAGACCAAACACTTAGCAGCTAGCTGGACTTGATAGGGCAGAACATAAGACTGTACCTCTTGGAAAAAGTTCTATATTTAATTGCTTAAGGATTTTCATAAGCATTAAGAAACTGTCCTTCACATTAAAAAAAAAATTAAAAGCTTTAACAACAAAGTAAATCAGGGATTTCAAAAGCAAAGCAGCACTGGTGTCCCAGCCATCTCCCTTGCTGCCTTTTATCTTCAAGGTGTGTAAATCTCGGATGGCCTGACTGATGTGAAGGGCAGCTCACCAGGGGCCCGTTAGCAGCTGATGATAAAAGCCACCAGGACATCCTTTGGTACCTCAGAGCTCTCCTGCCTCTGACTGCTCTTCTTGGAAAATGTGGGGAGAGTTGTTCCAGCCTTGATAATTCCACTGCTGATGACCAGAGAGCTGTTATTTATAGAGACTGCTGCAGTTCTGCCCTGGCCACATCCCGCCCATCCTGGTCACGGTGCCCTGCAGTGCCACAATCAGCCACACTCTGCTCCAGCTCAGGACTTACTTGTGAGCATCAGCATTTCTTCTCCTCTATGGAATCTCTGCTAAGCTCTGTTTTGCTGACCATTTATTTTTAGCCCCCTCGTCAGCCATGAGGGATTGATCTAGAAGGAGCACAATTCCAGATGAATAAACACAAGAAAAGTCTGTTTCTGTTAAACAGGGTTTCATAGCAGTCTGCCTACTTGCAAAGCTACTATCAGAATATCTGATGAAAAAATCTTTAATCAATGGATATTATTCTCACTTCTGACCGGGTTGACCAGGCTGTCTGTTAATGGGAACTTCACCAGAAAAACTCCCATTACTCTGACAAGACCCCTTTTTCAGAAATAGAAGACAGATGCTTCCCGATTTCAGAAAGAGCTTGGCAAATGGAACAAAGTCCTACAAGTAAAAATAAAAACTTAAAGAGTCAAAGGAATTTTTTAGGGGAAAAAACCCCACCTGCTAATAAGAAAATAATCAGTACAAATAGAAATATCAAATTATTTTCTTCCAAACAAGGCATGATTTTATCAATTGAGATTCTCATAAATTTTCGCTTTAAAAATTTCCATAATATTGAAATAATATTGAAGGCAAAATTAAGATTTGTTATAACAAAGAAAGTCAAGTTCTGTCAGAAATATTACTGGAGGAAGCTCTGCATGTGAAAACTAGGATCTTCTGTCATTTCTGTTGTTCAAATCTTTCTGACACCATTTTTCTGAAAAGCCAGCAAACATGAAATAGCCAAAATTCCTCCATTTTGAAATTCATAGGAATGTTCTGTACTTTTAAATAGAGTTTAAGGAATATTTCTACTTAGTCTAAAATAAAAATAACACCATCTGCAGCCTTACTAGAGGCAATTCTTTTACCCCTCTAACAAGAATCAGATCAGGAAAGAAATACAAGGTTTTACAAGTTTTCTCCTTCTCTGTTTACCGCTCCATTATATCAACATTTTTGTAACAACTTCAGTGCAGTTAATTTGGTCATTGAAAATCCATGAATGGCATGGATTTTCCTGTGTCACTTCTTTTTTGGGTATAACATTTCAGGAGCAGTAATTCAGCTGCTCTGCCTCCTCCACTTCCATCATCATTCTTTGTCCTTGTTTAGAACATCCTCTGTCTCGACTGCAACAGTCTCAGTTATTTTGAATTTTGAAGTTGTGATTTGTTCCTAGGGGTAGTTTTTAAAGATGTGTGAATTAGGTATCTGCTACCCCTGCTTACTATGACTCTCTAGACTGGGGTGTTTTAAAAACTCATTCCATCTACAGTGAAATACTTAAATTATTTTGAATCCCTTGTGTAAACACAGTGATCTTGTGATGCAGCTTCAGCAACAGACCTATGTGCAACCCATGTCATCCACCTTTATTACACAGTGAAAGAATTGATCAGGGAAGGAAGAAAATTTCATTTTCATATGGTTTGCTGAAATTTCAATAACATTCACAGAACAGCCAGTACCCTGAAGGTTTCTCCAGACCAAAATGTTCATTTTATATGGAGAAGATGCATAGAGAATAGGAGATTATGTAAAGGAAAAGATACTTACTGCAGAGTAACTGCAATTCCTTGACAAAATTCCCCAAGAGGCCAGGCTGGAGTTTTTGCTGTGTGAACCTTCTCCATCTGGTTTGAGGAGCTCTACAGGAACCCATGTCATGGTTCTTTACTATGGAGGCTAAAATGGAAAAGGGTGAAAACACTGTCTGAACCCGTGACCAGATTGGGAGCTACTTGTAGGAACAGACTTATTCTACCAAAACATTGCATGTGTCACAAGGTTAAAAAATGCATCTCAAGTGGTGATGGTGCTTGAACTTCAGAAGTTAATTTCAGAAAATTTACATTTAAGTCCCAGAAGTCTGTGTGCTGCTGCAGAAAGTGAAGCAATATCAGTCCTGAAAAGTTAACATTATAACAACAAAACATCAAGGGAGACCCCAAGAGGGAAGCAATGCTGAAAATGTTGATACCATAAACCAAGAATTTTCAGGCTGTCTTTGAAATAGTTTAAAATGATTGCACAGAACAAGAAGTGGGAAAAAATGTAAGAAAACACATTTGTGCGCTCTTTATAGGATTTTACCTCTCTGACAACTCTGCTTCTCAGAGCTGAAGTAGTTTAGAGGGTGTTTAAGTAATTACTGGAAATAGAGTTGCTTACTATATTTCATCTTACACATGACTGTGCGCCCTTCAAGAACTGCAATTGCATATAGAATATGGAATTAATGTGGTCCTTACCCAAAAAAGTCCTAAAAATTCTTAGTGGACAATTGGTTGCAGTTAAAGTTAGACATTTTTAATGCGCAGAATAAAATTTACAGCTTTTTCTACTTGCAATGTTAAATCTGCAGATGGCAGCTCCTCTGTCTCTTCAAGTGGAATGGCACGAGCAGAATCATTCAGCAGAGAGTTTATATTATTATCTCAGCATGGTGAATAATTGCAAGCATCAAAATCAGCACTACTAAAAGAAGTGACTTCAGAAGACTTCAAGAACATTCCAGGTAAGTGTATAAATGCTCTGCTGTAAGTTGTAGGAACGGCTACTGAAGAGCACATCCACATGATCAAAGTCAAAAGCTTTAACTATCAGAAGGCTGCCTTCTGTGCCTTGACAGTCTTCCATTTGTCTGTGAATAATAAAGTTGAAGAAATTATTTCATATCTCTTTCAGCTGAATGGATTTATATCTGGTAAGATAAAAACACTGATGGAGATAAATGAGAATATGTTATGTGATTGCATTTCCCATTTAAAATTCAGTGATACTTTGAAATCAAATGCTGCTTTTTGACAGCGATGGCATTAGACATTTTTAATGTGTGCTTGGCACTCTGAACTGTGTGCTGTGAAAGATTCTGTCTCAAAGAGGTTTGTATGATAGCCTTTGTCAAATTCAGAAAGTGAACATGCAAAGTGTCTAATCTGTCAAGAATTTTTATTGGGATTGTCTGTGATAGGCACACTGGTGTTTCACTTCCTTTTCCCTTTAATACATGAGAAATAAGGCAGAGTCATTCCAGATCCTTCCAGTTACAGAATCCTGACCTATCATTTCATGTCTAGGTTTTTCAGCACATGTGACTAAAACCCTTCTTTAAATGCTGCACCATTTCTGAGCCATCTGGCCCAGATGCAGAGCTCCACAGAGTGGTCCCACCATTATTTCTGTGACAGATTCCAGAACGAGCTGCCCAGCACCACTGCCTAAATGCTTCCTTTTGGAATCATCCACCATGCAAAAGTACATCGCTCATGGCAATTATGGCCAGTAAATGTATTTTGTGCAGCTGGTTACGTCAACATTTCCTGCTCTTCTCCTCCCCATGTAATCTCAGAATTACTGATATATTTGTGGTTCTGCATGTGTTAAGACTAAAATTACACTGTATGTGCCCTATTTGTGACCCTGTGCATCCCACAAGAGAGGATGGCCTATGGATCCCTGTTCTATGACACTTCAAGGAGAAATCCCAGGGAGAGTGAGGAATTGCAAGTGATAAAAGCACTGCATTCCATTTCCCCTTTTCATTATCATCACAAATTCCCATAGTGTTCCATAAATTTATCTTTCAGAATGCCTCACTTTCCCTGTCATTGCCTGGGATTTTTGTTGCTTGCTTATTTTCAGCAGTCCCCCCATGTTTGTCTTTTATGGTGCATTTTTTTTTGCTCATTTCATAGCAAATATACATAAATGTTTAAACACTGTAGAAATTTCCTTTCTGCTCTGAGTGATAGATACTCTGGGAGATGAGAGTTGTAGGGACAATGCTCTCAGGCACATGGTGTGATTCTTGGGGTGTCCTGTGCAAGGCCAGGAGTTGGACTGGGTGGTTCTTGTGAGTCCCTTCCAACTCAGCATATTCTGTGAAATCAGATGCTATTCTTCTCCTCGTTGCAAACTTCAAATTTACAAAAAAAAAAAAAAGAGCCCCAAAAACCCCAAAAAACAAACAAACAAAAAAAACCAAAACAAAACAAAAAAAAAAACCCAAAAAAAACACTTATTCAAGGGCATATTGTAACTTTGTAATGTAATAGCTCACTACATCACAGAAGGAATGAGTTCTTCAGGAATAACAGTACACCTTTTCACACCTTTTCAAAGGTGACCTATACTTTGAAATTTTTCCCCTTTATAAAGACTTTTTAATGAAATCTGAGTAAAACATAATATGTTGCTTTGTAGGTGGGTTTTGAAATACCACTTTTGAAATAATTAACTGTATACATTTTCTTTAATCTTAGAAATTGGTACATGCAGGACTGCAAGGAGAGCAATTTCTGTTGTTTGTAGTTGTCCAGCCCAGGCAGAGAAGTAATGGAGTTTTGCAATCCAATTTTGGAACCTGTCTCCATATGAAATCAATAAGTCATTATATTCTTACCTGTGCTTCTTTGAAAGCACATGCAGGGGTTAGCAAATAACAATTCACTATTTCAGATTTTAGTACCTTCTCATTAGAATCCAGTGCATGTTAACATCAAAATTTGTCTTATCTTTGCTTTATTAGTTTACACAGACACAGCTTACTGTCAGCATAAATATTTTTGTACTTAAATTTCTGCCATTAAGGTATATTAAGACTTATTAACAAAGGAAATGCCGTGCATTAGAGGCATGAGCTCAGAAAAACCATGATTAAAAACTAATATTTTTTTCTGTGATTTTTTTTTTTTTTTCAATCATTTTCCTTAAAAGAGGATAAAAGTTTAAGTGTTTTTTTGGGAGGTTGGGGTTGTTGGGTTTCTTGCAGAAAATTGTGCATCAGGGTATTTTTTCCTGACAATGTAGGTATAGAACAGACTTGAGACTACTGTGTAGGTCTGAAAGCTTAAAGCATTTCTATGTTATTTTGGACCTGTGTGTTGAAATAATTGTTTTGCTTCATTTATTGCATCTTAAACGTAAGCCATTTCTGTTTATAATTAGCAATATTTTTTTGCTAAATCTACCTATTCTTGGCTGCAGACATGAGGTTGTCATATCCATTATTTGAGTTAGTAAGATGCAAAGCATTTGATTTTTTTTTTAATCTTTTTTACATTGGTTGGGGTTTGATTTTTTTTCCAAAACAGAACTGGAATGGAGTTGTAGATACTCTTACCTGATTAATTTCAGAATTGTTTCAAGACACTGATTTCAGTAAAATAAAAGGAAAAGCTTGTGTTGGATGTTCTTTCAATACCACCTTAACTAGCACTGGCAATCTGTTTTCAGACTTCTGTTGATATAATATTTCTTTGGCCTTACAGGTGGAGGGAAGACTGCAAATTGAATGATTTTACAAAAAAGTCTTTGGTACTTTTACAGAGTTTTTTGTTTAAAATCAGATACTGAGTTTGCTTTGCACATAAAGTTTTGGGATATTTACTGCTTATAATTTTAATAGGGTGACTTTGCAGAAACAAAACCAAATTCCAGGTTCATGCAGAATTATGAAACAGAGTTCTCCAAGTAAATAAAGTAACATGTATTTATGTGAATTTTACATTAAAGAACAATGCTAGAAATACCACATCAACATTTCTTTTTAGCTGGGTTGCCCATCCTGCGTTGCCATATAAATATGCATCAACCCCACACCCTGTGGTGGCTGTGATTAGGAAAGTAGGTGCAAAGGAGAATGAGCAGTGGGTGACATCCTGAGGACACCCTGGAAGTGACCTTGTGGAAAATCTGCGAGCACTTGCCAAAATTGAATCAGGAGGGTGTTTGTGTTTGTGTGTATAAATATATAACGGTATAAATCACAATTTGTTGCAATTTAGAGATTCTGCTTGAGATGCTCCTGTAATGGAATGAGCCCAATTTCCCAAGTGAGCTGTTCAGTGTTTGAGTCCTGCATAACTTAATGTTGACTTGTTAACCAGATTAGCTGCAGAAATTTCACAGATCAATCGATTCAAACCTACTTTCAACTATCACATGAGATGATTTTGGAGGTTGCTCTTCCAAATAAAAAGTTAATCTAATAAATCAGCCTATTGTGCCACCAAAGAGCTATTGCATTTCTGTTATTTATTAGAGTGGAATCAATATTTCATCTTCAGAAAGCTGCAGGTATTTGCCATGTTGTACATTTTTAGGCATAGATGTAGGCAGTGCAAGCACCTCAACAGTTTCTTTCTTATACAAAATGGATGTAGAAATATTTCTACTTTTTATGAGGAGTGTTAAGACTGCCTGTAAGGTTTTATTTTGTTTTCTTAGTGGATTTCAGTGTTACTTGGTCAGACCTGAGAGCTTATTTTCATTATGGTCCCTAAAAATTTAATGATTAGCCTCCCCAAAGTTGGCTGTATCTTTTGGGACCCCAGAATTCCAGCATCTGTAGTCATGATCCAGATAAACCTGTTCTGCCCCAATCTCTGTTTCTACCTTTGCCAAAACTTGTAGAAACAAAATTCAAAGTAAAGGTTCCTGACTGTACTATTTCAACCACGGGGGAATTTCCCAGCCTGGATGAGGTCAGCAGCTTGGATCCTTTGCCTGCTCCAGCTATCCAGTCTGCTGTAGAGGACTGCAATGAGAATAAGAAGCTTCTCATGTATTTTCACTTGGAAAATCCAGCACCAGGCAGTGCTTTCCACATTACTGCTCTGCTCAAGAAGACCTCTAGAAAGGGTGCAGAATCCTGAGCTAGTAGCTTACATAGGAGAAAGAAAGCCTTGAAATGTGTGACCACAAGAAATGTGCACATCTGCCAGGACTTTTCCTGGTGATGAGCTTTTGTTGTGATGCTCATCACAGGAACTCAAACACAGATGTGAGAATTGTGGTTCAGGATTCCCAATTCTTGCACTTATTTTTTGAAAATCAAATTGCTGAAGTGATGCATATGGAGAAAAGGATATTCCAACTAAGGAATGCAGAGGAACCTTTATTTGAATCCTGTCCATTTGCAGAATGATTCTTTGGCCATGCAGTTTTGTGTGTATGTATTTGACAGAAATTTCTACAGCTCACTCAAGATGTGTGTGAACAGGAAACATTGTCTAAATATAATTAGCAACTTAAATGACAAGATTAATAGCACTTACTTTGTTATGAATTGGTTTGTTTGGGTTTTTTTTTCTATAAATTTTGGGGGGGGTGGGAGGGGGGTGTTGGTTCTACAGATTCAATGCACAGGCCAGAATTAGCAGTCCAAATTATATGATATAACCTTTTCTACCTCCAACAGTTCGGGTTTTTTTGCCATTTGACAGCTGTAGCCCACAATATGATGGGAAATACTTCAGGCAAGAATGTTGAAATTAGGCATTCAGAATAATTAGACTTTGCAACTGGTTCATCTAAAAAATATTTGCATATTCTGAATTGTACATAGGGTGCTCAATAATAACTAAGTGGGGCAGAACAAAACCTTTCTGTCTTCAGGTTATGGGGTCCTTTGTGACTGCAGGTGGCTGAGTGGCATTTGAGAATGGCAGAAAAGGGAGTTTTCTCAAGTCTGTGCAGTGTGGGGCAGCTCTGGCAGCCCCTGAGAACACCCTTGACAGAAGGCTTGCTCCAAACCTGGGCTACCAGCAGCAAAAAGGACAGCAGAGCTCCTGATGCCAAGGCTTCCATGCCTTGGTCCCTCCTTTTGTGCTCACAACCATGTGGCAGGAGGCTGCTGCTGGTGTGCTCTGGCTTTGGAAACATCATCCCTCCTCCAGAAGAGGATGATTTCAGCACTTCTGGGAAGCATAAAGTTGAATGTCTCATAAACTGTGCCCCAAATTTGACAGGTTACCTGCTGAGCTCTGTGCCAAATATCTGAATGGCAGATATTGAAAATTACTGATATTTTCCTGCTTCCTGTGCTTTCTCCTCACTGTGATTAATAATTGCAGTGAGGGAAAGGTCACAGTCACACAAGAACAACTCAGGTAACCAAACACACTGAGTTTATTCCTTTGATTTCTTAAACTCAGACTCACACATTATCAAAAGCTTTTTGCCAGATCTGAATTTAATGTCATGACATTTTAAGGTTATATCACTGAGCTCCAGAGACAGCTCTCCCAGCTTCCTGCTCAGCCTCCCTTTCAGTCTCTTGTGTCTTGGGGGTTCATTCCTTCCTAATTAGATCCAGAGAAACCATCTGGATTTCAGCTCCCCTCGAGTAATCAATATGTCAGCCAGGGTCAGTGCTGTGCTGGCCAAAAGGGTGTCAAGGTTTGTGTTTGTACAGAGTTCCAAGAACTCCCTCTAATTCATTTTGCCTTTATGGCATTTGGTATCACCTAATATAGAATGAATATATGAAATATGAAAAATTATATTATGAAGAGTAATACTTAGAGTAGAGAAAGTTATTACCAATAGCTGGAGTTCTTCAAAATACACTTACACTGCATCCCTACTTAGAGAGAATACTTTTGAGAAAATAAGATTTTTTTTTTAATTATAGGTCAAAGTGCTTCTACCTGAAGAACAGATCATAAAATCTTCTAAGGTCCCTTCCACCTACTACAGTTTTCAGAATGGTTATGTCCTTCCTGTCATTTCCAAGTCTGGGACAGACTTGATTTAGTGGTTCACAAGGTCCATTTTTCTCTTTTATTTTTTCAGTCTTATTCAGATACTGTGTCCAAAATTGAGAAAAATTATTATAAAGTGTGTTATTTGTAGTAAAACTAACAAAGTTAGAAGGAAACAAGAATTATTTCAGCAAATATGTTAATGGACCTTGTCTAGCTCCAGCAGCAACTTTTATAGACAATAATGAAGCAAAGCTGAAAAAGTCTGTTTGTGACTGAAATACTAAATTTAAAGGTTGAATTCTCTTGTCAAGCAGGAAACCCAGCAGAAGGATTTCATTTGCTTTTAAAAAGATTTTTCTGACAAGTGCATTTTTAAATTAAAATCCTGAAACTCTTAAAATGAAGGTTTTTTTCTTTTGACAGAGACAAATATGACATCTTCATTTTATGATGTGTCTCATCTCTCTTAGGTCATGGCATTCAATTAAAAGAAGCATTAGAAAAAAGTGGTTTTCTGTAAAAGAAGCATACTAAAGGCGTTATTTGCTCTGAAAAAGTGTGGTTTTCTGTACATTCTTTGAGCTATCCAATAGGTGATTGGTAGAGCAGTCATTTTTAGGAACAAAGAATGATTTATAATTTACTCGAAATACCAATAAGACTGTTAAGTTATAGACAAATGCTGCTGCTTGTGAGCTCTGTGTGTCTATCACATATATTTGTGATAAATGTATATGCATTTTTAACAATAGGTTATTATTTTAAAGGTAAAGGGCAGAGAAAATACTGAAACTGTAAGAGTCACCAAAATGTTAGTGTCAAATACATTTTTGATTTTCAGGTTTTTATGCTTTCCCACTTTGCTCTGGCAAATAAATGCAGGGTTTTTAAAAATTTAACAGTCTCTTATTCCATCACAATTTTACACTTGCAGATTTCTGTGATTACAGTCCTGGGTTGAGCAAAACTATTGCCAAATCCATGAAGAAAAAAGACAAAACTGACATCCCAGTAACAGCACTGGATAACAAGGACATATTTCAGTGTTGCAGCTCTTGCCCTGCTTTTTCTTTACAGTGTAATGATGCAGCAATTTTATTGTTTACCCCCTATGAAAAACAATCAAAATGCCCTGAGGGATAATTAAGTGTTGTAGCAAAGAGGTAGCACGATTAAATCTGGTCTTGTTCCAGTTTTTTCTTCCATTTACTGGTTGAAACTACAGAGTAAATATTAATTCAGTGACTTTGAGGAACTGATGTCTGTTTACTTGTATTTGTTAGTGGTCCTTTTGGAATCTTTAACAACAAGCATTTACTTAAAAGCTTAGCCATATGTGTATTTTTACACAAATTGTAAATATATTCAAAGATATGATGAAAAATATTCAGTTTTTTTCAGTAATAGTACCAAACAGTAAAGGATGGGAGCCCTTCTGTGTTAAAAACCCGCTAAAAGCCCCACAGAATTGTGACACAGACTTAACAGTTTGCTTCATAGAAGTTTGGAGAGTGAAAAAACTTTTTTATATAACCACCAAAAAAAATTGCAGACATTTCTGTGTCTCAGGAGGAGATTGGGAGGTCTCTGATGGTGGTGTTGGACAGACCAAGCAAGCAGTAAACATTTAAATGGCATCTGGTAATTTCAGCTGAGTCAATCTCATTTTCATTCAAGATTCACCTTCTAGGTAGCCTTGCTACTTAAAGATTGCAAAGTGTGCTGGGAGACAACCAAGGCGAAGCCCAAATGTAGCTGCAGGATTTTCTTTAAGACCCTAAGCCACACATGGAGGCTCAAGAACATCACTGGAACTCCTGGATCTCTGCTTATATTTTACCATAAGTGACAATTTTACAGAAGTTTCAAAATTGGATTCTGCACCCATGAAACTGATCCTGTTTGAACTGAAGGTTAATTATATCATAAACCATGGGTTCCATGCCTTTTAAATTTCAGTAGCACGACTGCAAAATTATTTACCCCCTTGCTCTGAACAGTGATTTAATGTTTTGTATTCCATTTGGCTTCTAATATTCCAAAAATACCACCCAATCACTGTATATTTTTATAAAACCATGTTAAATGTATTGAAAAGTTGTAATGTATGTCAGTTTATTGCAGTGAAATATTTGAAGATTATTGACTTATTTTTCCCTGTTTTATCAATTCAGAGAGGAAAAAAGTCTGGGAAAGTGTCCTGATCAGTTGCAGTCATTATCACGAAAGTTTCATATCTATTTGCATTTACTTTGGCAACTACAGGTGTTTTGGGATCAGAGGATGAGTATGAAGATGATTTTCTGCTTTGCATGAACACTCTGTAAGAAACTCTGGCCAAAAAAACCCCAATAATTTTGTTTTAATCATCTTGTGCATGATGTACTTGAAGAACTATCCCTTCGTTTTTTTATATATAAAACATACTACATGTCACTCAGCAGTATAATTGTGTTTCTGCTGTGCTAGTCAATTTTTCAAAGACCAAAGCCTTCAATTAATATGCACGAGTGGTTCCTAAAGCCTTCTCTCTGCATATGATTTTGTACATTCAGGAAGAAAATCCAATAAGTAATTCTCTCTCTATTTTCAAATCCAGTGTCAGATCATTTTCCACAAACCGCATCTGTCATTATAAGGATTAGACACAGTGATACTCAAATTAATAGCATGATTGAGAATAGGTAGAGAATTGGGTTACATCAGCCATGGTTTCTACTTTGATGGATTTTTTTATGCTTGATGAACATCGTTCACAAAGCAGTAGATTATTAAATTCTAATAACTTTTCTCCAAGTTGTTCTTAACAACTCATGTGATCCAATATGTCCAAATAAAAAATACTGGTGCTGGAAGCTGTGAAAAACACTTGGATTCGAAATCAGATTTTCAATGAGAATTACAGCTTTTGCTTTCACATTTGCATCTAGACTTGTATGTAAAATCATGGGGTTATAAATGACTTCACTTCTTTGGGTCTTAAATCCAAAATGATCAGTGTCAAAGGGTTCCTGCAATGGCACTGTGGTCAAAGTTAGCTGAAAGGGTAAAGCAAAAATCATCTGTATTCTGCTTGGTCCTCATCATAAGCAGCTTTTCCTATTTCTTCATGTGAGTCCTCAGAGCCCCCTGTGTGCTGGAGAAATGCAGGGTTAGCTGGGAGCTCATCCCAGCTCCTTCTCCTGCCTCCCTCTGGGACATGAAACAGAGCAAAGGCCTAAAGGCTCTTGCTGTGCCCTGACCATAGGACAGACAAACCCACAGCGCTCTCACCTCCAATTCCAAAGGCTCTGAGAGACTCTGCCAGAGCTTCTGCTGCAACCATCACTAGAGGAAAAACAGCAGAAACAATGGCTTTTTGGGGTTTGTGAGTTCTGTTTCTCTAACTTCAGGCAGAGGTTAAATAAATATGAGAATAAATAAATACGACAGGTTGACATGGACCAATTCCTACCTACATACAGAAAACCACAATTGTTTAAAGTGACACTTGGAATCACTAAAATTTCACTCTGCAGCCAGCTGATTCTACAGTATCTTATGTTTTATCACAGAATGGTGCCAGAAATCTTAAGAAATATTGGTTTTTGGTCTACTAAGATAAATTAATATAGGTGACAATGCAAATGGTAGTGCAAGTGGTTATTTAAAATCTCATTTATTCTACTTAGCTGTAATTTTGGTAAGGAATACATTGAAAATGTTTTCAGCAGTTATAAAAGTCCTTGTCATTTGGGAAATGATAAAAGAATCCTAACAGAGTTGAGAAAACAAACTTTGACATCTACAATTTTTTGCCAGTTAGGTCAGTGATGGTGGTGGAATGTTACAGATATAATAAAATAATAAAGAGAGGTGGTTTATCAGCTCTGTTTTAACTTTTGACTTTGCATATGGCACAGAAGTCAGCATGAAGCTGCCTAAATGGGTGTTTTGACAAGTGAAGTTGTTACATAATATCATTAGTTGACTTTAACTTTGGACCTCATGATCAATCTTCATCAGTACTTTTGAGAGCAATTACATTTCCTAGAGAAGGAAAAATTCCAATTCCTGATAACTGATTTTTTTACAATAGGTTGTTTGTTTTTTCTCCAGGCTGAAATATCTCTCAGGACTCTTCCAAGCACCTTGCATATGTCTGTATTCCAAGTGAGTCACGAAATTAATTTGTCTGTGATTTCTCCTTGTGAATCCACTGCAGGAGCTCACTGTCATATCCTGAGTACCAGCCTTGCTTTATCTTTTTATAGCAACAGGGCAAAATCCTTTAAAGGCATTCCTTATCTTTTAGTGTCAGATACTGGGAAGTACTAAGATTTACATATTTCATTAGAGAATTTCTCCCTGGTATAAATGGCTTGTGCAAACACATTACAAGATCATTAAAAGGAGTTCTGTGCACCAGTGAAGGTTCATTCAGAAGAGCACAGGCAAAAATGGAACTGATAATTTTTTTTAGTAGAGTGTGACTGCAGATGGAAACTGCAAAGAAGCCACTTGAAACTCCACTTATTTGTTAATTTGCCATGTGCTCCCACACAGCTTTAACAAGCCAAACCTGAATTCACAGTAATCAAGACTAGTTTTACCCAGTGCTTTGGTCCTGTCAGGGTGCTGGCTTGTCCTCGGGGTTAAACCACTCTGACTCCCTTTTGTGATTTAAAACGCCACAGTACACCTGGAAAGAAGCCCAGAGGTGTAGTTTTAGAAGTGCAGTTAAATGACCACATGGGATGGGTTTTGGGATGTTCGGGAAGGTCCTTTCACCTCTTGAGTTCTCTTTGGGCAGCTTAAAACTGAGGCAAGTATTCACTGGCTGTGCTAAGGTTCATCTCCATCACATTGCTCAGAACCCGCCTGAAGATGGAAAGAAACATTTCTGACCTGACCACAGGGAGATCCCTGGGGGCATCCTCAGCCAAGGCAAACTGGTTTAGGGTCTCTTCTCTTATATCACAAAATGCAAATTCACTTCTCCTGGCCAGCATGGGGAAGCCCTTCATTCTTACTTCACTTACCAGTGTCCTTACTTGATTCTGCCTCTTTCAAAGCAGCAAAAAAGAAATCCATTCTTCTGTTGCTGATCTGCTCATATGGGATCAGATTATTCTCTGGATGCATCCTCAGTTTCTCCCTATGGTGGACTCTGAATTTTATTTTTATTTTAGTCAAGAATGAATTTGTTATTAGTTTTTCCTGGACAGCTCCAGCTTAATTTAATTTCCTCCACTCCACAGACACCTAATAATTCTGCTTAAGAAGTAAAAATCTTTCAGCAGGAACCACTGCTGCTCTTTTACCACCGAAGAGATATTTGGATATACACTTCTATATGAACAATACTTCTTCCTCATCCAGCTCTTCTCATCCTTATGTCCATTTTCTCTAAAATATAAACATTTTGGTCATCCTTTTATTATTTTGGGTTACTAAATCTTGTAAACTTTGATGTTGCTATTAAATGTGTATTGTCCCAGCATGATGAGGTCTGCCACTGCTGCAATTATCCAAACCCAGTGACAAACATGCGTCCTGTCAGACTGAACAGAGACCAACTTCAACTTATTTTTCATGACCATACACCACATTCCTGACCCGTGCTGATACTTCCCTGATGTAGGAGGAAGGCTGCAGGACACTCCCTGACACAGCAGCTGAGAATGAGCCAATTGCACCAATCAGGTGTGAAGCACAAAGACCTTTATGAGAAAAGGCAGGCTGGGAGAACCAGGCAGATTTAAGATTTCAGCATCTATTTCACAGGTCCTCTGCCTGTTGCTATTTTAATCCATTACTACTTAGAAGCTGGTTTTGTTGGTGGGATTTTTTTTTTAATGGTGTTTTCTTCTTTTCTCACTTATTTCACTTAGAAGAAGCTGTGAAAATCATGTATTTCTGTAACAGCACACACAGGCACAACACACGACTAATTTGATGGCAGAAATTGCAGGCAACAATATCCATGGAATCAATGCCTCACTGAATATTCTGTAGTTTCTCAAAATAGAAATGTATCACGGAGAGAACTGATGCAGTATTAAACACAGTACAGAAAATGCCACACTGCTGTAATTCAGTAAGCCATGTTATCTACAGCATAATTACCATTTCAGTATTAATGAGGAGTTTTCATAATGTCATGAGGAAATAGTTACTTTCATTTCATCTGGTTCCATTTGTTAAATGGCATAAAGCAACACCAGGTATATTTAATAAAATAATTATACTGGAATAGATTGGATTTTTGTATTACTTCTCTTTTTTGTTTTTCCCCCTAATTAAATCTCTGAGTACAGACATGTGTTATCAGAAATACTAATGAATGCAACAGAATATGTACTTTACACATATATAAGCTATTGGAGCCATGTAGATAAACAGGGACCCTGCATTACAGTTGTATATAGGTGGCAATTTCAGACAGAGGATGCTTGGTTAGCAGATTTTTACAGCTCAGATAATGGCTCATTACAGGCAAAAATTGCTGTAAATCGTCTGGACCATGAAATATCGTTTGGAGAACTGCAGCCAAAAGTGCTGGACTTCATAAGGTACAGCTAATGTGGCTCAAATGATAAAACCAGGCCCTTTCTTCCAAAGTTAATGAGGTTTGCAGTAAACTACAGCTTTGATTGCTCAGGAGAATTAAGAGGATGCTGGGCAATTTTTGTTTTCTAGTGCTCTGTAAAATACCAACTTCATCAAAGGAACTGAGCACATAAAAACACGAGGTTAAGCAGGGAGGTAAGGAGTGAGACTGGAAATGTGTGGGTTTGCTATTAAAATAAAAATGAGAATTATAATTTTAGTCTTTATGTTTAAGAAAAATATTTTTATTTCTTTAGGTCAGTGTGGGAACATAGGTTTACAACAATGTTTTTATCTGATTATAACAATGTCTTTTTCTCATTATAACAATGTTTTAACTTGAGGGTCAGAGATTAAGATCAGCATTTATGTCCAAAGCTCAGGAGACATTAAAATTGTTCTTTTTACCTCCTTAACCTGAAGCAAGTGAACCCTGAAAATTACAAGTTTAAGGAACGCCCTGTAGGACCTGTACAACAAAATTTTCCTTGTTTCATTTTGATTTTGTTTAATTCAGGATGGGGGTGAGGAGAGGGGGATGTGTCACAACCAACCAGTTGGGCTGTGATTATTTGTTAAAAAATTCTCACCAGGCTGAACAAGACCACCAGGCCATGGGTGAGGAACTCTGGTTCTTTGCTGTGCAGGTATTCAACAGCAGCAGCAGCCCACTTTTGAGACTCAAAAGGTGTTGCTAAGGAGCCCTAAATTTGTACCATAGACTTCCACTAGTGGTGGCTAACAAGCTTTTCATTTTGTACTGTGCACTTCCATAAGCTCTCAGCTGCTCACACAAAACTTCTCAAATGTTTATTTTGGTGGGAATTGAGAACTCCTAGCCTGGCAAGATTCCATTCCCTGCAGGCTGTGATAAGCAGATATAAACACATTCAGAAATTGCTGTATGATTCCAGGGATCACCTTCTGTCTGCAGGATCAGTTTGCTTTTAGTCTTGACAAGATTATAAAATTCACATAGAAAAGAACATGAAATAGTTCTGCTTTGGATTTTTACATCATCTGCCTTGCCAGTAGAAAGGTTTTTCCATTAATAGTTAAAATATGAGGGGTTTTTGGAAGCTATGTTGCCAAAAGCAAATGGTTTGAATTTGAACGTGGCTTTGAGTTCAGCATTGTTCCCCTCCTCTGGGTGTTATTTCCGCTTATATCCCTCAGGATCCATCATTTATTACAGCTCTTTTCACAGGAACTCACTTCATCTCATTTTAAGCTTTAGGTGGATCTTCTGTCTGGTCAGTTCATTAACATCAAAGTTTCTGCAGTTTGAAACACAGGAGCAAGAAGGGCCCAAGTCAGGCTGACTAAACCTGGTGACATCCAGCTCCAACAGGGAATAAAGGCAGCATAAGGAAGCTCAGAAGCTCCAAGAGGAAGCTTGTCCTAGAGGAAGGGCAGAAAAGCTTGAGTGGTGTGCACAGTCCGAGTCCCTTGCACTGGCATTTCACAAGTCCCCCAGGAGGGCACTGTTCATGCATGAGCATCTCTCCCTTCTTCAGCCAAGGGTCAGGAGGGAACTGAAGAGCACAAGGACACAGGGAACTGCTGCCCTCTTCCAAACCTTGATGCAGAGGACAGGGAAACCTATAATGGCAGTGGAAAAATGTGTTCTTCCCCCAGCAAGGCGGGTGCTGTTCCTGGGATCAGAGCTGAGAGTGCAGCAACAAGTAACTAACCTGCTCCACCCAGCGTCTGCAGCTTGAGACGCAGCGCTGGGGGAGACAGGGAAAGGCTTTGCTGTAATCCCGGGCCCTGGCGTTCCCTATCCCTACTCAGAGGAGCAAACTACCTCGAGGTACAGAAGGAAAATTCCTGGAAACATTTGGCTACAGCACCGGATTGTGTTCTGAGGAGGAAGATGGATGGAATTTTGACATGGTGGGAACATGACAACCATAGACACATAGTCTCTTACCGGAAAAAAAAAAAACACCCAAAAACCAAAAACAAAACAAAACAAAAAAAAAACCCCACAACCAAAAAAAGCACCACTCCAGTTTGGCCAATTTCCAGTTCTAACTCCAAAGGGCTTCCCCACTCCCACAGTGGGACACAAAGTGTTCCTCATGACTTTCGGTAATGCTGTTATTGCTGACATTCATACATACAAAAAGGTAGAGAATATGTTTGAAAAATACTTGTTAAAAAGTTCACTTGTTTTATATTAAAAGAGTGAAAACTCTATCAAAGTATTTCCTTCTAATTAAGGGAACTTCCCCAGCAGAAAGCAGTTCTGTACAGACAGTGCAGTATGTTCTCAATCCACACACAGGAAAGGTTTGCCACCCACTCCCCCAAACAGCTCTCACTCCCCAAGAGGCAAGAACTGTGCTTCTGGTAAGGTTTTCATGAGCTCTGGTAAGTGTAATTTAAACAAACATTTTTAATACCTATGGGTAAATATCCTTCTGTAAGCAAAACTGTCATTCCTGTTCCTGTATCATATTTCCACTACAGCCTTGTAGGTCAAACTTACATTTATTTCCTGTGCAGTAACACTTTATGGATACAGCCTAATTGGGATTGGTTTTGACTTCTAATAGCGGCTGTGGGGGAAAATACAATATCCTATAGGCAAATTGAGTGTTAATTCTGTGTTTTTACAGCTGAAATTAAGTTTATTTTTGGAGCAGAAGAGAAGAAAAAAATGCCCAGGCAGACTAAAAGAAGAACCACACGAGCTTGCAACACTCAGCACACAAACACAGGTACAACAGGAACTTCAGCAAACTCACACCTGTACTGAATAAGGAAAATCAATGTAATTTTTATCAGACATCCCCATGAACTGGAAAAAATGCAATACTTAGCTTTAAGCAAAACCTTTATTTTAGCTCATGGGCTTTCTGTATTAAAAACAGTTACTTCAAAATCAAAGTCACATAAAATTCAGCATGTAAATGAAGTTGCCATTGGTCAGGATCAGATTCTGAAAGACAAGCGCTCCAAATGACATTTGAACAACCTTGGGTGGCAACAGATAAAACTGGGAACAGCAGCAGAAGCAGCTCCTGCTTCACAGGCTGAGGAATCAAAGTGTCCCCCTCCTTCAGCAGATTTTAAAACACCAGCTGCACACCAGGGCCATTTAATGATTTCTCCCTTTCCCATAAATTCACTCAGCAAGGATTGAAAACAGCAATATCCCAGTTTAATCTGCTGCTTCACAGGAGTGAATTCTCTTGAGTCTTGTTAGAGGCAGTGCTATTTTCTGCCAGCAATCAAAGTACTTGTCTTAAAACAATTTCCGTACAACACCAACAATCAAGCTACATTATATACACTTCAATTGTACAATTATCTTTTAAAAATGCCCATGTACAAAATAGGTTATTTTATTTTAAAAAAATCACATGCTAGATTTCAATTACATGCTCATTTTAAAATAACTGAAAAAATTGATAAATAACATTCCAATTTATTAGGAACACTCCTGCAAGCAAGTGCAGAAGTATCTGCAGTTTATTTAATATTCTAATAAGCTTTTTAGGGCAATTTGTGCTATAAACCTCATGTACAAAGTGTGTGAAAAGCTCTTACTTGTGACAACAGAATAAAAGCTAATTAATTAAGCAAGAGTATTTCAGTAAAATTGTTCTACTTATGAAGTAAATAGCACAAGGGCATATAATTTACAGCCAGTTAGACAAAGAACACAGCCAGTGACCAGAGCACATACATTAGTGAAAAAGTCAAATATATACAAAAATATATTAGAAAGTGGTTGAGTTTAACCACAGGCTCATGTAAAAAATGTTGTTTTAAATAGCAATAGCAAAAAAATAGCTATTTCTCTATCTGCAACAGTACAAAAGGCAACACCTACGTATGAGGTAGCAATGCCAAATTAAAACCAAAAAGAAACCAAAAAACAACTTTGGATTGAGGAGCATTTCCTATATTTTCATAGTATATCTGTCAATACAAATATTTAAATGAACACTTCAATTGTTTCAAGAATTAACTACATTAATTTACAAAACCCTTTATTCAATTAACTTCTTAAAAATTACTGGAAATTGGTTTAGTTACGTATTTTTCCTGTTTCTAAAAAAGCTGTTGCATTTTTCAAACCCAAATACTGTACAGCAAAAACGTGGAGGCTTTATTATACACACTTGGTAAACACTATAGTACATTAAGACTTAATTTACAAAGATCAGAAGGAGCCAACTGTGGTCATTTTATCCTTTTGTGCCTAACAGGCAGACACTGCACACTTTTTACCCCATGTTCAATGCTAGAGGCAAGCTGAGGGCTCACTACTCCCTTCCACAGCCACAGAAAGTGTTTGAAGTGTTTCATCTCCCTCCAGGAGTGTGAGCCACAAGCATGGCTTCCATCTCCAGGGCCAGGGGCACTGCCGGGCAAGTGGCTCAGGCTGCCCCTGGGCATTCCTGGAACTTCCTCAACAATGTGGGGTGGGAGAAGGAACAGATGTGCCCCTTCTCCCAATTCCATCTCTTTATCCTCCTGCAGGTGCAGGGCAGGAGGGGCCAGCTGAGCCTCTCTGACCAAACCAAAATATCATCAATGAAAAGCCAGAAGGCGAACAACCATGCAGCTGAGCTGTGCCAGCTCTGGTCATGGGGCTGCAGGCCCCTCATGTGGGTCACATCCTCTGCTTCCAGCTCCACTGACTAAAAAGACCCTGCTGCTCCTCCAATTCAGGCAACTAAATTGGACATCTGAAGTTAGATGGCATGAGTAAAACCAAAAGATGAACTGGATGGAATTTCAGCATTTATTGTATTAAGAAAATAATATACTTTACATCACAGTGCTTAATTAAATGTAATAAAAAATGTAAACTCAGAATTCTAGATAAAATTTAGCTTGAAAAATTAGGGCTCAAAGAGTTTTGAAAATTCACAATTTTTTAAAAATTGAAGTCACAGTCAGTTCACATAACTCACATCTTGAAGTCTACTTGTAAGTAACACCTTCCTCGCACACCAATGTTTGGTTGGGTTTTGTTTGTTTTGTTTTCTTTAAAAGCCTAAATAACAAATGACCAAGTGCAAAGGTAAGAGGTATCTTTCTCTCTGCAAGGAATCTATGTGTAGCAATAATTTGCCCATCAGGCCCCTGGAGTGCTCTAGTAGATGTAGGGGAATATGCGGTACGGGACGCGCTGGCAATACCTCTCCCAGGCCAAGCCATACTTCTGCTTGCAGTGGTGTTCATCGCGAGCCTCTCGATGGACAAGCAAGCAGATGAAATAGATCACGTAGAAATAGGGTAAAATATGATTAAAACCTGCAAAGGGAGAAAGTTCACTTAGATACAGGACACAAATCTAGAGGTGGTAGCTATTAACATGTTCAAAGCTGGTGACTTCAAGGCTGAAGCATTTTACACTAAAGCATTGAATATTCAACAGGACAGTGCAACACATGCAGATAGAAAAAGACCCACAAACCCACAGAAAGTAATTCTTAAAATTTAGAGTCACAAAACCTACCAATTTCACTCTCAATGCATGCAAAGAAGTGCTATTGTCATTTACAGTTCTTCAGTTATCAAAAACAGATTTCCAGTCAAATCTCTGCACCACCAAACTGCCCCACACAAGGTTTTCCATATTTTGGCTGCAGACATGAGTCCAGCTTTCTCAGAGCACACCACTTGACTTGTGCACGAAAAGAACTGGAAAGGACCCAGACTGCAGCCCAAAAAGCCAGCTGTATTCTGGGCTGCATCAGGACTGTGGCAGCAGGTTCTGATTCTAACCCACTACTCTGCTCTCCTGAGACCCCACCTGAGTGTTGTGTCCACCTCTGGGGTCCCAGTACAAGGAACACTGTGTATTACTAACAAACACGTTGAAAGATAATTTCATTGTGTTTGATGACCTTTCCTTTAAGTATCTTTCACTTCAAGTTATCCCTGTTTGTGGTGGCCCGTGTCTCCAAGCAAACTCCCACTTTTGGGGAACTTCAGCTACAAACAAACTCACTAGCCTAAAAATTTAAAGAACAGCTAATTAGCAAGTAAGTCCCATGGTTATTGAATGATAAAGTGTCAGAAGAATGAGCAAAATCTTCAGTATATGTCAAATCTGCAGCAAGTTACGGGTAAAATGGAAGTAAAAATGTGTTGCATTAGACTTATGACACAGAAATATGCCATTCAATAGGGTTTACTATCTCAAATAATTACCACTTGGCATTTCAAACCCAGACAGATGCCAAACAAAAGCATTTTTGCTAAAATCCACTTTAGTCTCAGAAACTCACCACAGGGTAGGGACCATGCCAGAGCCATGATGATGTCACCAAGGTAATTAGGGTGACGAACAAAACCCCACCAACCCGTGACAAGAAGCCCTTTTCCAGTTGCAGTGGGTATAAATTTCAGATCTGGGAAGAGAGTATTGTGGTCAATGCAGTGACTAAAATATGTATTTAAATACTAGAAAGAGCCATTGAATAAAATCCCAGGCAATGGAATAAAAAATGTACTCACTGGCCAATTTGGGATCTGCTGGATTCCGACGGAAATTGTTCTTCTGAGAATTTGCACTACGGAATATGTAATATCCAATACCTAAAAATAGACATGATGTACTTCACATTTTCAGTATACTCCAGTATTCTCAGCTTCAACAAAAGGACTCATATGCCCTTTGCCACACTTAATCCACCAAAGTCTTTTCCCCAGAGATTCAACTGGTATTCTCTGTTCTCAGAGCTCTAACAAGACAGAAATGCCACTGGAAACCTGCATTCCATACTCCTTCTTCTTACTGACTAACTTTGAAGAGATTCTGAAGAACCTTTATTTTCACATCTACTTTTAAATCTCTGAGTTTTTTAATGTAAGACTGAGTTTGAAATTCACATAAGGTGATGTGCTGCACTTTGTATGATTACAGCTCTATTTTGCAGCCTAGCACTTTGTTACAGCACCTACTCCATAAACTGACAACTCATTTACAAGATCATGATAATAAAAGAACCAGGCAATGAATTATCTGGGTTTGAAATTCATATCCCCCATAATTTTCACGCAGCAGCTTAAACTTGCTTTTTCCAAAGTTGCATTGAAAAAAGATGATCACGACATACTTTGAATAAAGGTATTATTTTAAAAAAATAGAAACCCAAGAAAAAAAACATTAGGTGAAGATGAAAAAAATGATTTTGTTTTTCAGTATTGCGCATATTAAGTTGTGTGTCTTCTCATATTTCCAATTCTTTGTCGTGTCTACAAAATATGAGTGGTTTTTTTTGGGTTTCCTATTCAGACAACAAGGACAACCAGGCTATGTTGGTGCAAATTTAAGGTTGCCTAAAGATGTGAGATCTTTTCTCAAAGCATTCAGCTTTGATGAAAAAAGGTGTTTTCTACTGACATGTGTTTGTAACTACGGTCATCAGAGAAGGAGATGCAAATAGTGCAAATAGTTACTTTTTCCCTAGGTTCAGTAGAGCATAGCCAACAATGTACTGACTTTTTTTTTTTTTTAATTAGTTGCTCAGATTGACTTAAAAAGGCATCTATTAAATTCAAAATATGTTAGGTCACTTTTTCAACTCCAGACAGCACCTACCTAGAGCTGCCTCTCAACAGAACAATTAGGTGTTCAGAGCCTCACCTATCCTTCATTTGCTAAAATGAGAATTTATTATATTCTCTGTATTCACAGTAGCCAGACAATGACTACTGCATCTGAGCTAAAGCTTCACCTCCCATCTCTGAAGAAACAGAATCAGAACTATGTTGTAACCAAGAGTAACAATGACATTTAGTGTAACTTACAGTTCAGAACAGTAATTCCAGCAGCAACAGGCCAAGTAATTGTGGTGGGATGACCCACTAAGTAGAAGGCTTGCAGGCTGTAGACAAATGGAACCCACACCAGGTCTCCAAATGCCAGCATGAATCCAAATCCATCATGGGTAATATCCATTGTAGTCAAAACAGCTTCCTAGAAACAAGGAGGAAGGAATTTTAGCATTTCCAAATCTCCTTCTCTTAAGAGTGTAATTAGAAATGGAAACAGGTGAAGGGGATTGGTATTTACCTCATTCCAAAGAGCGTCCACCACATAGAGAAGCTGGAAGCTGTTCACAAGAATCATGGACAGGGATGGCACACTGAGATTGTAGATCTTCATCTCAGCCAAGAGCATTGCCAAGTTTATAACAACCTAGGTTAGAAACAATTCTCTTTAAAAATTTACTTCTAAAGAAAGTGGTGTTTTCTATTACACTACAGGACATTTGAACACAGGTATTTTGACTAATGTCTAAGTTAAAAAAATAATAAACTATTTCACAAGTCAGTTTGCAACTAACCACATTTTTGAAGCTGCATAACCTCAACATATGAATACTTTAAAATAGGTTTTTATTTGCCACAAAACAAAGAAGCTAGAAATTTCCTTCAAATGAATAAAAAGTCATTAAAAAACTAGAAACATGGAATTGTTTTTCAGTACTCATTTAAAAGTATTTATAAATATATATATATATCTCCTTAATATCAATTTTGTCTGTGTTTGTGTGTAAAAAAATCCCTCAGTGTAATATTTAAGCAAATAAAATAATTCAGATTACTGACTCACCCAGCCAATTAATCCTGGACGCAACTCACAGAAGTATTTGAGGTCAAAACTGCCAATACGAGGGTTTAATTCATGTCCAGTAAAAAAATCATAAATAAAATACCCTGCAGCAAGACACAAGCTCTGTTAGAATACTCTTACTTTTATCTGCCACTACACTCCTCCCTATAAACCAAATCCCACTTTCCACGAATATTCTCTCATTACAAATTTTTAAAAGCCTTCAGACTGGCAAAAAAGAAAAAAAAAAGAATATGTGCAAAATAAAAAATAAAATCTATATAGTTTGTATTTTAAGATGCCCTAATATTTTATTGATTAGGAGGAATAACCACTTTAGAAGTTCTCTCTGACACTTGTTCCTTCTTTATTTTCAGCCTTATCCTGAAGCTCACATCACACTATCTATGAATATGATCATATGGCATTCAACTTTACATTTTCTCCAATTTAATTGTTTTTGTCTGGGAAAATAATTCCCTTTAGCTGTGACAATTACCCATCCACCAAAAACGTGGACAAGAAGGAAAATACCATGCCCTGACTTCACGACATCTGGGACAGTTTGCAAAAAAAACCCAAAAACCAAAAAAACCCAAACAAATAAACCCAACAACAAAAAAAACTCACAGAGCAAAGTAAAAGTCACAGCATTATAGTATTATAATAACCAGCCCCAAATCTAGCCATTAATTTGTAGAAATGAAACTCTAGCAAACAACTGGAAAGAAATTACCCAGAATGTTCTAACTCACCAGAATTTCCACCTGGTGCTAGCTCTTCCTCAGGTGCTTTCAGGGATCGAACATACAGATAAATGCTCAGTGCCAAAGAAAAAGCTGCAGCTGACACTGCAAACTGCATGAGGTGATCGTACAAATAATGAAGCTCAAATTGAAAGTATAATAAAACTCCAATAATTGCAGCAGTCAAAATAAAAGCGTAAAACCCTAAAGGATGTAGAAGAAAGACATATTTGTCAAAATAAAAAAAAAAGAAACAATTTATAATTTTAGTAGGACCAATCTAATCCAACCTTTCTGCACTTTTACTTCTCCCAATACTTGTCCGCATTCCAGTAACATCTTGGACATCCCATGGTTCAAACCTCGGGGGTACAGCGATATAACTAAGAGACTCTAAGCTCTGAAACTCTGCTCACCAAAAGGACAGGAGGCAGGAACACCGAATACTTCTCAATTTTTTTATGCCATAGCAATCCAATTTCAGATTTTAGTGAAAAAATGGACTAATAGATAATGATAGATACTAATAGCTAATGAGAGCAGGTCACAAAGTCTTATCCGTGAGACAGCTGAGACAACCATATTCTCATCTTTGAATTATCTTCATATACACCTTGATACAGATAGCAGTAATTCAAGTATTAAAATGACTTATAAAGTCAAAACTTGAACACAAAAACTTTTGCATACATTGAGAGTATAATTGTAGGAATGTGCCCCTTGTTGATGGACTAAACAAGTTACCCTTTGTCCCCTTAAAAAGGAAAAAAGCCCAGAAGTTTCTCTCCTCAATTTCGTTAAAAGACACCTCACAAGACCTTAGGGACTTCACCTGAAACTTAAGGATAGCTAATTGGACAGAAGCCAAAGAGTCCCGCCTAAGAAATTCACTAGATAAAGAAGAGAACAAAAGAAGTAATCTCTTTTATGAAGTGTTTTAGCAGGAGCAAGAACCTCTTGCCCTGACTCAGTTTTTCTCTGGAAAGAGCTTTTTTTTTTTTTTTTTGCCTTTTATTAAAACTTTTTGTTTCCAACACTGTCACAGGAGCCATCCTGCTTCTTTTATGCCACCTGAGGTAGCTGAGCTATCAAGGGTATAATGCTTATCTCTGAGAGCTTATAAGACCTAGCTTGAAGAGAAAAAGCATTATATAATTTCATGCAGAATGGATTGATGCCCAAACAGGAGCAGGCAGGTCTCTGCTGCCCTCAGCTAAGGACTTGCTATGGATCCCTTCACACGGTCACAGGGGGTGAGGCTGGAAGGAATCTCCAGAGCACATCTGGTCTAGTTCAGATGGAAACTCCTGTACTGCACTTCGCACACAGTGCCTCCTGTCCTTACTTTTCCTCAAGAAGGCTTTTAAATTTGCTTTTAAATTTAGCCTTCAAAGCACCAAGACAATGCGTTTTTTTTTTAAAAATCCAAATTATGTAGCTTATTTCCTCCCTTTATCAGAACACAGAAAGAATTGTAGCACTATGGAATGACTATAGACAAAAGTCCAAAACCAAGACAGGTATGAGACAGCCTCAACACGACTCACTTTTGCAGGATGTAATTCCCCTTGTTTGTTGCTTACAGTCCTATTCCAACTTTAAAATGGTGCATCTTACCAGACTATGAGAAAACTCAGCTTTTTAATGTAGTATTTGGATTCCACTACCACCCCTGTTCAGTGTCATGTCTTGCTCTTGAGGCATTTAGTTCCTGATGATTGCTAACCACCTTTTTCCAAGAAAAGGCTCATCCTATTTTATCCAAGATTTACGATACGCTCTCTGGTCAAACCCTATCTTTTCAACATTTGTATTTTATGGTGCTAAGCACTGCAAATCACACAATGGAATCAGCTTAGGAGTAACTGCAACAGCCTTACCATTTATTCGGTACTGCAGTTTCCTTCCACTGGAAAGAGGCAGGCCTTCTACAACCTAAGGAGAATAAAATATAAATGCTCAACAAAGTATTTTCTGTGGGCTCTTCAAGGGAGGAAAACCAAGTTCAACTCTGTCAGCAAGACATTCAGTCAAAGCAACACACACTCAAACCTGAAGCTCCTGCATTGTTCTGAAAAACACACTCTGGATAGCAAATGAAAAAGATTAACAGTTTTAAATAAAAACATTTTTAAAAATAAACCTCTTCCTAACCAGCTTCAAGAAAGCAGAACTTCTCCAACCATTGTGAACATGTACAGCAATAAAACATGATTGATCTACTTCAGAGTGTCCTTTCAGAATCTGACACTAACCTTCAAGTCACAATAGAGGAAAGAAGAGCCTTTGCCCAGTATACATACATATGGCTAGAATGGTTTATAGATTCCTGTAAATGAGGATTGCATTCCAAAATGCTGGATATCCGTAAGAAACTGAGTATTGAAATAGTTTTTGAAATTAGAAGTCAGATATCTAAAATTCTTCTAGAACTCTATCAAGGAAAGTTTATCCACACTTTGATCTCAATGCCTATGAAATGTCTTCTGCTCTCTCTACTGAAAGGCTCTGAAACGCAAAAATGCTTAACTAACTGTGCTGTTTTAAGCCTACAAAAATCTGCAGCAGCCATATTCCAGTTTATTATGAAAAACTCATTAAATTGCTTTCAAACTGCATTTAGAACATACCCCACCTTTTAGCTTACTACAATTTAGTTGTCTATGGAGACCCAATTGCTCCCAACAGCCTACCTTTCCAACTGGCAAGAAGTAAAATGCAGCTTGAAGGAAAAACCACAGAAGAAAGATAGCAAACACCCTCCCGTCCCAAAGACTCTCCAGTGCTGGCAGAGGAGGGAAGTTCAGAAGACTCGGATCATCTTGTTTGCATGTCAACAGCAAGTAGAATACAGTAGCAGGCAGGAAAAGTATCAGCATGAAGGTCCCTGTAAACAGACATCATGGCATGTTAAAAGGTAAGTATAGAAAATAAAAAAAACCACTTTCAATCTCACTAAAAAAGCTCAATATTAAGTAACAAAGAAGAGGTCGTCATTATTTTCTCCTGAACAAGACACCAGCAATCTCATAGTCATGTAACAGTACACAGGGGCATTATTCTCACTCCCATACAAGGTCATCTAACACCAGATCACACTCATTGCAGCCCTTAAAAAATAATTCAAAAACTGTCTAAAAAATGCTTTACTTCAAGTTTCAAGCACCTAAGTTTTGAAAATGTAAAAGCTTCGCTGGTTATTCTTAAATTTAATCTAGAAATACTTAAATCTCACTGTGGCAAGGGATGGCACAAGATCTTTGCTGTGTTTCACATATGAACCAAGTGCAATAACAGTTCTTTGCCACCAAATCAAGTGAAACACAACAATTTTACTCTGAATTCTGCAGCCAAAGTCCAAAAAGCAGTTCTTGATGCAACAGCATGGTCAATAAGTAAAAATCCACAAAATAGTACTACTTTTCAACTATTAAGGCAATTTGCACACATACCAATTCTTCCCCCAAACTCCAGCTCCTTTGTTTTTGTTGATACTTTCTCAATTGGTTTTACAGCCACAAAAGTCTTTTTCTCTGAATAGATCTCTTCTTTTTTCTTCTCATCTTTCCTCGAACGCAAGCTGTACTGCTCAAGCACATGTTTGATTTCCAGGTCTGGTTTTAACTTTTGCTGTGAATGAATAAAAATAATTTACTAAAAGGTTTCCCAGTGATTTTACTTTGTTTTAATCCAATATTTTATAGTTCAGAGTGTCATCAGAGGATTATTACTAACTGTAAAACATCAATATATAATTATTTATGTTTATAAACAGACTGCTAAAACCAGGCACTGTAACCTATTAGGCTGTGATTACAGATCAGCAGCAGTTTCAGTACAGATCATCCATTGCCACCCTCCCCCTTTCCCTTCGGCCATATGCCTGGGCATTACATACCAATCAGGACTAAGGCAAAAAAAAATCACTTTCTCTGTAGCAAACTTAACCTCTAAGTTTCATGTTGCCTTCTATTTCTGCTTGATTACTGTATTGCCCTTTTCTAGGAATGTCTGAGAGAGCCAAGCTAGGAATGTGACAAAAAGCTAAGAGCAAATTCCGTGTTCCTACCTCCAATGTGATGCAAGATGTGGCATTTTTTTCTGTACTTTCAGGTTCACCATTGTACCTTTTGGTGTTATTCTCACTCGGTTTCTGGTCAAAACAAAAAACACAGTTTAAGCTTTCAGTGTCCTATATATGGCACTGTTCTGCAGAACTGAAAGTTTGGTTTTCCATAAAATACCTTTGAATAAATTAATTTTCTCATAAAAATTATTCTCGTGAGTCTAGCTTACACAGCTCTGGGAAGACATGACTCATATGTTTTATTTCAACAAAGTTTTGTTGAAGAGAACCCAGTCTTTCCAGTCTTACAAGAGCCAACAGATCAATCGTACTCCTCAGACAGAAGCCAGGACAAAACCACCAAAGACTTTCTAACCCTTTTATCCCAAAAGGTTAAAAGTACAAAAAGTAAACAGTAGCTGCTGGCTAAAAAACTACTTAAAACCAGATTGTGCTCCATGGGCACTGGATGACATAGCTCAAAGGAGCTCAAAACAAACCCCACAACTGTTTCAGTGCCTAAGAGCAGCAAGTTACTAAACCTATCTAGCTAGTTTATATTAATCTGGTTTAGTTTAGCTGAAACCTAACTAAACCCTGTTCATTTTCAACACATCAGAAGAATGCATTTCCAGTTTCAGGAACTGTGTCTCAGACAAGTGATAAACCATCTCAAGGGCACAAGAGGCAGGAGAAATGCTGTTTGTTACATTACAGAGAAACATCACCTCTGCTCCTGTTCACTTAAAGATCATCAGAACCATTTTTAGCACTCAATCTTCACAAAAATGCTAAGAACAAACCTAATAAATTTCAGCTAGACACTATATATTGGTAAACTCAGAAATCCTTACAGGTTAGTTTTATAATGAAACCAGTTTTTCAATATTCTCCATCAGCAATATTAATATTCCATACTTAAATATTCCATACCAATGGAATTGGTGTGTTTTCCATTAGTATTGCAACAAACTGTATATGGTAACAGAACTCATTTCAAATCCTAATACCTACCTGCTATGCTCCAATTAACACATCTAAAAGCAAGCTAACTTCCTTTGCCCCATTTCACAAGTGGAAGCACATGGCTAACAATGACTTTAATATTAAATATTTTAAAAATTGTTTGTTTGGATTCTGAGATGTTCACAGTATCACCAAATTCAAGCAGAACTTTATAACTTTGGTTTACCTCTCAAGAATTTCCTCAAATTTTGCAAGCTAGAAACTCAATTTCTAAATTAAACAATGGCAGTTCTGAGATTTACTTTTGCTGGTAATTATGCTGTCCAGGGAACAGAAACTACAGCTGGCTTTTACAATGATAAACCCAGTCTGCATAAAACCAGTCTTTCACAAATAGCAAAAGTTCCTTTTAATAAAAATCCAACAAATCCACACACAAAACACCAACAAACCAAAGTAATACCGGTAGAGCTAAGCTGGTCTCCTGAATGGTTTTCTTTTTGTCGTCTTTTTGCTCCCTGCTTTGGGAAGCAGAACGACGCCTGCCCTTTGCTGGCCGGCCAGGAGACCGAGAGCGAGATCTGCTGCTACTTCTTCTGGAGGGAGAACTTGAAGAAGACTGGCTCTTCCTGTGCTTGAACGATGACTGCGACTACAATAAAGATGGAAAGAAAGCAAAATCTTATCTATGTCCCAGAGAACAATTTTAGAAACATGGGGTTTTTTTGTGATGAGGGCTCTGGCATACAATTCTATAGATCTGTCTCGTATTTCCTCTACTGAAGCTCTACAAAGGCTGTTAAGAAAGAGCAACTGCAGAATATTCATTTTGCTGGCAATTTCCAAAAAAGCCTGTTCCAAGTCCAACTGCTGTTGGCAATTCCTGTTGAAGCTACAGAAATCAGGATATGGATGTAAGCCCACTACCAAAGTGAGCACCAAGCTGTTAAACACACCACCCTCTCAATCCTGTGCATAGGGAAAGGAACTGAGAGCTGTCTCTTAAGCCCTCAGTGGCTGCTCACTTCCACTACTCAGCTTTATTAATGCATTTTACATAGCAAGGTTCATCATCTGTATGAGGCAACACTAAAAAAACCAAAGTCAGTCTAATCATTTAATTATATCTGCTAACTAATTTCATAAACAGTTTACTCCAGAAGCATTGTTTGATTTCTCTGTGAAGTCTGCAATGTTGATTTCCCCATGTAAAATTTCCACAATGCAACTTTTATAGTGCATAAATGTTTCATGAAAAAGAAAGGCATTCTCCAGCTTGAGTCTGCTAACCTGCATGTAGAAGTAGCATGTCAGAAAGTTGTGAAACAGTGAAAACAGTTGCCTACCTTAAGGCAGAAAATTTTGGTCCCAAAAGAGAAGGCCAGTTACTGGGCATGGACACTGCTACCAAGAAGTGACACTATAGTTCACATAAAGACATACAAGCTGGCTTTGAACCTATGCAGCTTTCAGAACAGGCCATAGAAATGAACTACAGCGAGCATTCAAACAGGGTTTTTTCCTCCTGCATTATTCATTTTCAACTGAAACTTCTATAAAGTTTTAAAGGCCTTTATTATTAACAAAAAAAAGTAAAATAATAATGATATGTAAAGAGGCAGGAATGTGCTTATATGACATGAACCTTTCTCAAGGGTTTGTAATTGTCAAAAATACAGCAAAGCACCTCATGAAGCCGTTGAGGACCTGAACTAATAAAAGCTATTTGCGGATGTTTTAAGTATGTGCTTGAAGGGCATGCACTGTTTATATTTACAGTGACATTTAAATGCATCTTCCCATTTTTTATCAAACTTTCTCATTTAGAGATTGAAAACCATCAAATTAATATCAACCCATTGATTACTACCTTTGTACGGCAGCCAAACCATTTTATGAAAAATCATGCTATAGAGTTCCTGAAGGATCAGACTTGGTTTTCCTCAAAAATATTATATTTTTTGGACATAAATAAAACAACCATGATACTTTAAAGATGAGGTCATTCTCAACTTCTGCTTGAGGTGTCACACAGGAATAAAGTTTTACTTAGCACCAATTCCTTGAAGACACAGCTAACAAAAACTTGCAAAATAACTACCCAGTCATAAGTTGAAGTACTGATAATTAAAAACATGTGTACTCACCCTTATATCACTTTCCTTCAGTGCAAGTTCCGTTCCATCTTTGTACTTGACAGTATAAAGATGAGCTACATCATCGTAACTGGTCACTTGTACTTCGTAGTACAGGACGCTTCCCGGCCAACGGCCCATCACCACCTCGCCATCAGCAAACTTCCGGCTTGGCATTTTCCAAACAGAATCCCTAGAAAAGAAATCAGTCAGCCCACCTGACAGCTAAGCATTAGGCTTCATTTTCCCTATTCGCTTTCTGTATCATGGAACTGAAAAGGGGACACTTGCAACAAGTCCCCACTTTACCTAGACAAAAGGCTGTGTGATAAGAAAGCAGTGATCTCTTTTCCAAATCAACAGCAGATAGAAGAAATAGTCTTAAAATAGAAGATTGAAGTTGCACGTTCTGGAAAAACATTCAGATGTATTAGACTAGTACTGAACTATGATATAAAATCTCCATCATCAAGAAAAGCACATCTTTGACCAAAATTACATAATGAAGCCCATCTTATCTACAGGAAAATGTAAATTACATGGTAATGAGGTGTCCTCTAACCTTTGTTTCCTGTGGTTGTACAGAAATTACAGAAGTGATGATTTCTAAACATTAAACATCCCCAATCTATTCAAACCTTACAGCCACATTACAGTCTTTCTTCAATTTATTACTCCAAACACTCAAAAGTTAGGAAACTTCAGAATTTAAGCTCCTGTCTGGGTTCAATATTTTTCTTTTCCACCTCTTTAGCACAAGGGCATAATGCTTTTTCCAGGGCATAATGCCTTTTCCAGGGCATTCCACAGCATCACACAATCACACAGCAACCTGAAAAACTAAATTCTATCCCTCATCTGCATCACCAGATTTCATCTGATATTACCAAAATGTGGTGTAAGTGACTACTACTCTTGGTTCAGCCCACCACATGCTGGGAAAAACCACAGCTACAACTTAGAGGAAGTTGTTTAGTTGTTTTTAAGTGTAAAGTCCTCTTAAACTGTTTGTATAGTGCTTTGTGTTATGTCACTGTCTTCTGAAAACAGTTATCCCAAGCAGAATAGACTTTTAATCTCAATGTATCAAGTGAGACTAACATAACTAAGGTACAATATACACTAACATTTGTACTGGCACCATGTGTACAATCAACACAGGAACTCAGAGGGGATGGCAGGGACAGGGAAAAGACACAAACCACAAAATGTTGGTGTCAAAGCATTTCGTTTTAACTTGTTTGCTTTATAAATTTGATAAGAAAGTGAAACCACACAAACTAAGGTAAATACAAGTCTTTAACTAGTTAATCATTACATAGTAACTAAACTGCAGTGAAAAGTTAAGATTCTTGGGGAAAAAATACTGTTAATATTCAATCACAGACCTTCATCACACATTGGGGGATGGTGCTCAATGAGGTTTTACAATAAACATTGATTCTGGCATTTTATGACATTGCTGCTGCTGTTAAATTTCATACCTGTCTAGCTCTCCAAGTCAAAAAACAATTCAGCAGAATTCCCTCATATGGATCTTATTACTAATCCTCCAAACTGCTTCAGACCAGAAGCATCTGGCCATCTCCTTTGTTGTATAATACTTGAAGGCGAAAAAAAAAAGTTTTAAAATTTGGTTTCACTGACACTTGCCAGTCAGCTGTTAGTCATGTGGTATTCCAGCTCTTTAGCCTTCAACTCGTGCTTCTTGTCCCAGTTTCTTGTTTCTGTCTTATTCTTTCTGAATTCCCACTCTTCCAACTTTCTTTTATCCAGTCAGCTTTATCCCATCAAATTCATAGCCCTGTTTCTTATGACTTATGTATTTTCATTTCAAATTCTCCATTCTCTCCTTACCCTCCATCTTGGACTCTTTGTGGATTTTCTGCCTTTTCTGCCCTTGCTCACCAAACCAGTTCCTCTTTGCCACCTCTGCCCAAATCTGAACCCAATCCCCATTTCTGTCTCCTTGCCCAGTTTCTCACCCACAAGGCCGTTCTTTAGGAGATCCAGGTCTACTACAGCTCTTTGCCAGCCTCTCGCAGCCACAGCTTCCTCGTGCTCTTCCTTGTGTAGAACACCGGAGCTCCCTGCGTGCACTCAGAGCTGTCCCCAGATGCCATACCCTGATCCATGACTTCATTTCCCCACGCTTGCTGCACTTCCTACACCCCAGCCAACTATTTCTGCTCCTGACCGGCAGCACCTCGGGCATCAGCTGCAAACCTGGAGTCTGAGCAGGACAAGGCTGGCCCATCCTCACACAAAGTTGTAAAAAACGGGATTTTGGAGGGTAAATCCTTTTCAAAAAGGGTAACGTAGTTTCATGAAGTTGTTACTGAGGACATGTACACTGGATTTTCCAATTTATAGCAACCACTTCAGAATTTAGATACAATTTCATAGGGATAATCAAAAGCAATTCTCTGCCAGATTTCAAAATCCAGCAGCTCTGTATGCAAACACAAAGTCCAAAGAAAAAGTAACTTGATTATTTAATTCTTGTGAAAGGCAGAAGGACCTTCCCTTTGTCCAATCCTGTTCTCAAAAGAAGCCGAAGTTACTTTTAAAAAATTGAAAGATGTAGTTGAAAGACTGTAGCTAAATACATGTCGTGTAATTCAGCCTGAGGTAAATATCAATACAAGATTCCAAAACAATAAATAAGCAAGTGGAAATATCTTCTAAGTCAAAAGTAACAAACAATCTTTTTAATGGGAAAAATTATGTATTTTCAATTATTTTCCTTAAATATTACAGCTTAATAACAAGCTCAAACACGAAACATTAAAATAAGTAAATGTAACTTCTTACCCTATCAAAAATAATCAACTTGTTCTGCACCCCAGTGCCTCCTGTGAGGGAGGTCTGCAATCCTCATTCCTTATATCCCACTTCAAAAAGCTGCACCTTTTAAAGGCAGCCTTCATCTGTTCAGATAACAAACACAGTTACTGGCATCGAAAAAAACACAGGAAGTCCTTAAAAAAAATTCGGTTTAGAGATTACATTTTTAATTTACTGCTCTTTCAAGCTGTACACACCCCTGATAATTTTCATGGTATCAGCTGGCATCTGCATAATAGTGCCAGTACCTCTGCAGAAACTTTTGAGCTCCCAGGGCTTCAAAACATAAATCCAAAGAAAATTATCTCACACAATGAACCCTGCACTGCACAGACACCTAACTGCAAGTTTAGTCACTTACTCAGGAGATTAAATTTGTGTTTTCTGAAGCATTACTATTTTCTTTATGAATCCAGAGTCCAAGAGAAAGGCTCAAAAGGACTTTGTATTCCGTACCAAGCCAAGCCAATTAATGCAAATCTCCCTGGAGCTTGAAAGTTGGTAAAGAATAAAAGCTTCTGCTGACTCAGACAACAACGAAATAATTTAAAAGAAACTTGGCTGAGAAATGTATTGCCCCATTCATGCATTTCTGGTCTTCTTAATGACTCTCTCAGTAGATATGTGGGAAGATATTTCAGTGTGGAGAAAGTGATGACAGTTACCTTGTAGCCACAGAGAGATCACACCCCATCAGCAAAAGCTGGGTACACAGTTTTAAGGATAAATAAACACTCAACAAGCTTTCCCTCTTGGAAGAGCAAAGCTCCCACACACTCAGTGATTCCATTTACTAATTTTGACATGTCACCACTCTTAGATAACATTCTGGATGTCAGAAGAGAGAGCCATTTGAATGCAAGAAGAAATCCAGGAAAATAAAAAAAACCCGCTGACAGCCAAGGCTAACAATACGCAGAAAGTTACTACTGAATTCACCAAAGAGAGCTGTGGAAGACCTTTTCAGCAACACCATTCTCGCCACACTTCTAGCTCTGCACATTCAGAACAATGGAGGCAACTATCCCTATCCAAGCCAACTTAACTCCACCACTAAAAAAACAAGCACCAAGAAGCCTCGAGGCAAAAATAACAACCCATCAACCCTCGGGCTGGGAAGCGAGGATCTTCCCTTGCAAAGAGGCTTTCTAGCGGAAACCCCGCGAGCGGGAAGCAAAGCGCGCAGGGAGGGCCCGAGCGCGGCGGGCGCTGTTGACAGGAAGGCCCCACGTGCCGGCGGAGGCCCGGCCCCTCGGCCCCGCCCCGCCCGCGGCCGGGCCTGGCGCGGGGCCTCCGCCGCGGGGGAAGGGAGGGGCCGCACCGCCCCTCGGCGGCCTACTCCCGCTCGGAGCCCGGCGCGGCGGAGCCGAACAAAGCGGGGGCGGCTCGGCCCCGCTACCTCCGGTGCCCCGAGAGAAGGGCCCGCGCCGCCCGTCCGCCCGCCGGGAGCGAGGCCCGAGCGCGGCCGCAGCGATCGGCCGGAGCGCTTCCCGCCCGGAAAGCCGCCAAGGAAAAGCTGGGGGGAGGGGAGGGGGCGGGAGGTGGGAGTACCCGGGCCCGCGCGCGCCGCCGTTCCCGTTACCTGGAGCCCGCCCGCGCCGGGCCGGGCCGAGGCGGTTCCGCGGAGCGGCGGGAGCGGGGCCCGAGCGCGCGCCGCTCTCCGCTGAGGGGAACAACCGCCCCGCCGAGCGACGGTTACGGGCGCGCGCGCGGCCCCGCCCCCTCTCCCGCCCGCCAAGCGCGCCCATTGGCCGGGACGCGCCGTTTGAATCACGGGGTGGCCGCGCGCCATTGGCTGCGCGGGAGATGGCGCGGTCCGCCCTCCCCGCCCCGGGGCGCGCGGCCGGCCCCGCCCCGCCCCGCCCCGGCGTGAGGGGATGGCGGCGGGGGGGGAAGGGGCGCGATCGGCCGCCTCCCGCCGCCCCTCACGGGGAGTGATGGCGGGAGGGGAGGGAGAGCGGGGCGGAAAGGTCGCTGTCGTGGCGATGGGGGCAGGTTTAGACTGCCTGCGCCACGCAGGCCCCGCCGCCCCTGCAAACAAAACGGAGGGTTTTGTTCACGGAGCACTCGCGACGCCGGAGGCGGCGAGACCGCGAGTACTCCTACACCATCCGAACAACAGCCTGTGTTCCTTTCACCCTGCACCTCCAGCACTCAGCAATGAGAAAATGTGGTTAAAATGCAGAGAACAACGTCCCCTCTCTCTCAAAAATTAAAATTAAAAAGGGCTTAAAAGCGGAGGTGGCGAGGCAGCGAGTGCTCCTACATTGACCGAACAACAGGCTGTGCTCCCTCCAGCACTAAACGGAGCCAAAATGTGGTAAAAATGCGGTGAAAACGCACTGAAAACACCCGTCTCTCTCTCTCTCTCAAAAAAAAAAAAAAAAAAAAAAATCAAAAAAGCAGAGGAGGCTTTTGAAGCGGTGAGACAAGTGCTCCTACACCGACAGAACAACAGGCTGCGCTCCCTTCAGCCCTGCACCTCAAGCACTCGACAGAGCCAAAATATGGTAAAAATACGGTAATAAAAGTACAGTAAAAGGACACCCACTCTCTCCAAAAGGAAAATAAAAAATGGGCTACACAACAGCAGTGTGCAGTGTGGTTACCCAGATGCTTTTGGGGCAACTTTTCCAGAAAGGCCATTCAAGTTCCCGGCCAGATTTTGAAATCAGGAAGTCTAAGCAATACTTGAGCAGGCAGAAACAAAATGTGTTGTGAAAAAGTTAACAAATCGTCCTTAACATTGAGGTTTAGTGTTCAAATTAGTTGTTTCCAGTGCCGGGATCTTAAAAGTGGTGAATTGTTAAGAGTGAAATACAGAGTGTTTGTGTCTGCACAATTTTTATGGACCTCCCAAATTTTCTAAATTTGGCTAACAAGTGATGTCCTGTCCTAATAAAGCTTCCTAAATGAAGGGAAATTCCCTAAAGACAAGACCACAATTGTCCCGTACAGAAAACTGCCAGTGCTATGCAGACACAGCAAAAATCTCAGATAAAAAAGAACCCTGAAACAACAGCAACATCGTAAAATAAAAAATGGAAAAAAAACCCGGACCAAAAAGCCACAGCCAAAATGAACTGACATAAACAGGCCCCACAGTAGTCATGAGTTTAATTTGTCCAAGACAGAACTGTTATATCTGGGGGTTGGTTTCGCTATTGCTGGTTTGTTTGTTTATTCTATTGGGGTTTAAGTTTCTAATTTTTTAATTAAGAGTATGTCAAGCTTTTTTGCTCTAAGTGATTGTGGGAAATGGGAATTCCTGAGTGAATTACAAAAAAATGGATATATTTTAGTATTTATTCTGCTTATCTTATCCTTGATTTTTTTTTTTCATTTTCTCAAGCAATTATTTTTAAATTGCATTTGTATCTCCCCTATTTTTGTACCACAGAGGTCCAGTTTAGTTTGTCAAGCATTCATTGTATTTTTTACTACGTGATACAGTAAAAGATGTCTAAAGGAGGTTAAAAGTTACTCAGTCAAACCAGAGCCACATGTAAGCATAGATTTTAATAAATGCAGTCAGAATAAATTTGGTTTTTAGTTGTGTTAAGGCAATCAGCTTTATCTGAGATGCATTTCATAATATACTACACAAAAGAGTGCAAGTGAAGCTTGATTTCTGGCTTCAGATTTGGCTTCAGCTAAGATTTCTGCTTTATTTACTATTGCAAAGTTGAAATGTTAAGAACTGTTTTCAGCAGTTCAGTCTAAATTACAGCAGGTATTGCTTGGAATGAACCTCCTTCATTTTGTTGGCAAGAGAGGCCTACAATTAATATGTTTTAAATATGAGGGTTTCAGTTGAAGTCTCCTTTAGAGAATAAACTTGCCTTCAGAGAAAGGGTTTGGGTTTGGGTTTGTTTACTCAACTTGGATTAGAAAGCTCTTGGGCCACTAAGAACTGTTTATTTCAATTCTGCCAGTGATAATTGAGATACACTTGAGAGATTATTTCAGAAATATTTATGGGACAACCTTAGAACAGGACAAATGTGAAATCCAATCAGCATCACCACCACCAAAATGATCTGCTGCACGTTTAGTCTGAAATTTGCCAAGATCTAATAAAACATCCCAATCCCACAATGTAAAGCTAAGAAAATAATTCTTTAGGCTTTCATTTTAATGAAAATCCCAGAATCATCAAGGTTGGAAGAGATCTTCAATGTCTCTTAGTCCAGCCATCACCCCAGCACCACCATAATCACCTGTAACCCCTAAAAAGTTGCAAAAACCTAAAGCTGCCAACACAAGAAGGTTGAGAAACATTCTGATAAATGGCTTTCGCAGAGGCTACTGGGGTGGGTGGGGCAATAAGCTTCTGTTTCCTCTCCTGATTAGGCCTTTGCTAAGAAAACACCCATAAGACTCAGTAGTGTGGTGGGTTTTATAGTCTGTTAAACAACCCATGTATTCATATACATTTTTATATATAAATATGTGTGTATGTATATGTATATGTATATGTATATGTATATGTATATGTATATGTATATGTATATGTATGCTTTCTCTTTCTCCTGTCTAGTATCATATTGAAAATGTATCTACTTTTTGCAAGAGTGGAGGAAAATTCCTGGCTGGCAACTGTGTTCCTGATATGAAGCCAAGCACTTACCTGCTGCAGCCAAGCTGGTGATGAAGAACACATGCACTGTGTCACATCACAAAACTAACTGGAAGGGAAGGCAGACTGAATTCTGCATGTGGACAAAACCTCTCTCCTCTCTGCTTCTCAAACGTTGAAAAACTGAAGATCCGCTTCTTAAAGGTGTTGTGAGGATGCTCAGGCATTTTGGGCATTTCCATTAGTATATGTAATTTCCTTCCTATTTTTTCAGTGGTAGGATGCTTTTTATTTAAGAAGCAGGACATTTGGTATTAACCTCTGAATGTTACCTAACTAAATCAACAAAAGTTTTGTTTGCACAGTCCTCAATAAGGCAGGGATTTCACCCCTGACCATGGAAAATGTTTCTCATTATATATTAATTTATGATGTAGTGAATTGGAACTTGAACCCGCCTATAAATGACCAGCCTGCTAACAAACACTGCTGCTCTGGGCAAATTAAGTTGAACACTTGCATTCTGGGAAGTTGTACAAAATGTTTATCTTAAGAAACAGCTTTAAAAAATACTCAAGGCTATCAAAAATGCTGGGCTCATCAATAAGAAGAGGGACACGGATACATGCGAACTGACTCCAGTTCTCTAAACAGGAGAAGGAGAAAAAAAGCACAATGAAACTTTGATCTCCACAACAGTGCATCAAATTTCCTTTCTGTATTGTATGTGAATTTATAAATACTACTCATTATTGACTGAGGGAAGTTGATGCAATTGTCCAAGAAATGGGTCTCGAGATAAGAGTTTTGGCTACTGTATCTTCTGCTGGGCTGCTTACTTTGCCATTTTTGCAGCATGGCTGTTAAATTACTCCAGCAGAAAGCCCTCGGGACAGTCAAGTTTCTGAAGGCTTATGGAAAACACAGACTACAGGATTTCCAAGCATTGGTAATACAGACCCATTTCTATGTAGCAAAGTTATGTCCTTGATAGAGTTGTAAACGTTTAAACAGAAAGTGGCTTTCATTCTAGAGAGAGAAAACTTCAAAGTTTAAATGGCTTATTCTGAATACAAAGTAAAGCCATGTTCATCCCCTGGGTACTCGCTGACTCACAAGCGGTTTTCCAGAAGTCTTCTGGCTTTTAAACCTGTATTCTTAGTCTTCAGAAAGAGGTTACAGAGCAGAGGGACTTCTGCAGGGATCTCCACAGGATGGGAGGGACAGAACTTACCTTTTCCTGGTTCCTGTGCGACAACCTGCCCTGCATGAAGGGAGAAACTTGGCCTCAATCCCCACTTCTGGCACATTAGCAATGTTACCCCTAAACAGGAAGGCACTCTGGTACCTGAGGAAAAAGAAAGAAATTAAACAGGTGGCAAATGCAAAACAGACAGAGCCCAAAGGCTTTGAAGCGTCAACACAAACAAGTACACATGTATATATGTGCATGTGTATGTAATACACATAAATATATATGTATATAGATAAAGAATGAAAACAACATTAACTTCCCAGCCTTATTTTCGCAACCAATGCATGATTTTTTTTATGCCCATGGCTGGCACTGTACACAACTCCCTGCAGTAAGATGAAACTAATATTTCTAATGTATTTGTTTGCAAGACAGGCTGAAGAGGCTGCTGGTCCGGGATGGACAGGCATTGGAGCCACGGGACACAGCCAGGCAGGGATCAGCAGTGAGGCTGCTGAGTGGGCCAGTGGCAAACAAGACCCTGCATCAAGGCAGAGTATTGCACCCAACTCCAGTTTTCTAAATTGTGTTAAAAATTCACTGCACTATGGGGGAATATTTAAGGAAAATAACTATAGTAAATTTAGACACATATTTGTAACAAATACACTGGGATATGTAGAATAGATGATAATTCTTACCAGGGTACAGACACCAATGATATGATTTTATTTAACATGGCATTCATATTCTGTCTCTTGTATTTGGCACTACTGCTGTCCTCCCACCTCTCATCTTATTTTAGAAAAAAAAAAAAAATCTAATTAGTCCAAACATGCAGGCCTAAACCAGAAGTGATAAATGAAGTAATCAGCTCAATGCATCTAGCAAACGATGAGCTCACATATTTTGCTTTAGGAGCTGGTATCACTGCATATCTACTCTCAATAAAATTGACTTTGATTAAACCTGCTCAACTAGTCTTGTTTATAATTTTTTAAAACACAGTAATTTAAATATAAATTAAGTCTTTGAACTTAAATATCTATATTTCTAATAACATGTTAAGATATATATTCATGTACTTAATGTATCCACTGCAGTTTATGAAGATACAGGGTTTAAACTGATTCAGATGTGATGTTTGCTTTTTAGAAGAGATTTCTAAAAACCACACTAGCATACATGCATCAAGTTCAGCATTTCCAAAAGTATTAATAATAAGTGTTAGAGAAGAGCTTCAATATATATGTGATCCTTGTTCATTGTTTAAAATTTAAAATCCTTGTTTCAAAAAATGTCCACATTTATTTAGTTTTGTTACAAGCAATTTCAGTAAATTAATCAAGATGCTTCAGGGCAGAATTTGCATGTACAAGCCTACACCTCCCTCATCTGCACAAATCTCTCTTATGTTCCTTCATTTTACAGTCTGTGTGCTCTGGCCGTGGCTTTGTATGTGCATTATAGCTCAATGACAAATTTGTGTCCAGGTTCCTGGTGAAGCACTGAGCATCCAACAGCTGGAACAGAATTGCTGAAAGATGCTGTCAGTGTAAAAACTTTCCGTGAGCCAGGACCTGGAGACAGATAAGCAGCAAAGACAGGTACCTCGGAGTCTTCTCTTTTTCTCTCTCCCCTGTTTCTCTCCAGTGTTCCCATTTACCAGGCAGGACAAACTCAGCCCAAAACATGAGTTAAGGCAAGCAGAGCCTAATGGCAGACCTCTCATTTAATTAAAGGACAAAGGATAGTTAGGATGATTCCTAACCTAAACTATACTAAACATAGAATTCATAAGAAATTCTGGCACTAGGCAGACTGCCAGTTTTCAGACACTTCTATGCTTAAATTTAACTGCAGAGCCATCCCTGATGTTATTGCAATAGTTGTCTGTCCCCACCATGCATACCTCTGTAGTTTCTGAGTTTCACAAACCAGTCACAGGCCTTCCCAAGGGTCACTGTTCTGGGGAAAAAAAAAAAAAAAAAAGTGACTTGGATATTAAAAAAGAAAAAGATTTCTGTTAGGACCAATTCCCACACAATGTTTGTTTGTTCAGCACACAAAAGGAAACTGTACTTTGTTCTCCAAGAAAGCTGGCTGTGCTGCAGACATCATTACACTGACTGAGAGTCCCAGTAGGGCAATTCAGATGGCTCACAGGATATTTTTCCCAACCTGTGCAGAGCTGACCAATCCACCAGTCCCCAAGAGCTTTGATGAGGTTTTTGAGGCCAAAATGAGACTGCTGTGCACATACCACATCTGGTATTTTCACGAGCAGTAGGTGGCAGGATGCTGGTTTAAGGTTCAGTGTTGTTAAATACAGTGTTAAAAACAAAAAGCAATCCTGGGTACGTGATACTGAACTGCATGAAATAACCCCTCTCAGGTAGGATGGTCACACTGGTGGAGTTAGCCCTTATTTTGCTAGCCAGAAGTGCACCTCAGTGATAACCTGACCTGAGCACACTCCCCTGCACAAAAACAAAGACACTTCCTGCTCCTAAGTACTTTGCATTTATGCCAACAGGCAACGGTGACTCACTCCCTTCACTTTTCAATTGTGCTTTCCCTTCAAAATGACTCTGGCTGACCTGATGTGGATGGATCCCTCCTGCTGCAACAGCCAGGCCCGTGGTGGTGCCCAAGTCTACCTGCTGGAACGCCTGTGGATCTTAACTGTGTATAACATTGTGCTGCACTGGAGTCATTTACCCTTTTTCTCACTTGTTTCATGAAGAAAAATCCACTGTAGTGTGGCTCAGAGGTTATTGCTGTAAAGCACTGATGTTACTTGTCTTACACGGCCCGGGTGAAGGCACATGGCAGGAGGGCCTTGTGGTGCAAAGGTGATTGGGCAAGCAGGGCTGAAAACAGCACTGCAATTGAAAAGACACACGGCTCGCTTGGTTACTTCTCTGCTCCCTTCCTCTCTGCTACATAGAATGACGTTTCTCAGAGCACATTTCCCCCAGTTACAACCTCTGCTGGCATTGCACCAGGCTTGGGTGAAGCTGTGGTGGCTGCAAAGCCATTTCCTGGACTGCCTGAGTTCAGGCTCCGTGGAGGTGCAGCAGCGACCCCATCTTCACCTGCCACTTTGGCACTGAGACACTACATGAGCTTTCACCTGACAGAGGGAGAAAAAGATACAATCCAGGCAGAATTATGGAGCAGCTCCTGATGGCCAAAAAAGCCAGAGCTGCTAAACAGAAATCAGGAGATCATCACTGCATCCTCAAGCTTTGCTTCAAAACTGGGGTTTTACAGCATTTTCAAGTTTGAAGGAGAGCTGGGAGGGGAGGGCATGTTCTATGCATAAATCAGCATCATTTGGATTGAAAAACGTTTTTCAGAAGTACCATAATATTCAGACCACTAAAGCCTGTTTCTAGACAGATACTGATCCAGCATCTCTCACAGTTTCCCCTTTCCCCTGCAGCCCTCACTTCAAAAAGATCTATTTCAAAAATGCACAAAAGCTGGGGAGGCTTCTCCCATTCCTTCAAAGGAAAACCTCAGGGAAAGTCCTTTCTGTATATCCTTTCTTGCCTACATATTTACATTTCAGTGAAGGAACTGTGCAAGTCACCCAAACTGCAAACTTGGCTTGTGATGCTGCTGCTCTGCTGTTCACTTGAAACTCAGTTTTGCTTTCAAGTTCAAAATTAAATGCTTTTCTCTTCCTGCACACAGCAGCCAAATGTTCCTTGAGCCTTCTGAGGTGCAGCATGTTTCCTTTGCTGAGAGAGGGGAATTTCCTCTTTTCAAAGCATCAAATCCCTCTCCACACCACAGTCTATATCTGGTTACTGTAAACAGCCTCTCAGAAAACTGAAAAAAATGTGAAATATTACTTTTTTGGCCATTTTGTATGTATTCAGTTGCTTTGCTCATTAATTGTACCAGTCTAACCCTTCCTTTCCTTGCAGGGGTGGGGATAAGAACTTAAATCACCACTTTTAAGACCAAAGGGAGCCCAGTTTCTCCTTTGCTTCATGCTCCCCAGGTGTCCATAAGTCAGCACCAAAGATTTCCACTGACTTCCCTTTGCAAAATGAGAGCTCTTCTAGTCTTTAGTGACTTATGCCTACTCATCCTCTCTCTTCTGCCTTATTTTTATTAGCAGGGTACAGCTGTTACAGCTTTGCCATAGATTTTCATGTGCAGGCAGACAAAGTGTCACAGCTCCCAAGGGGCAAGGGAGAAATGGAGTCATACATTGGAGAGAAGTTGTATGTAACTCAATAGTTAAAACAAATCAGAGCTTACAGGCTTATAAACATGCAAGAAACTGTTTATAAATACATAAGAAATCTGTAGCTGCACATTTATCTCACTATATAGGCTATATATTGCAAATAATCCACAATATATTACTGCTATAGGATTCATAACTATACAGTTATGCAGAATTACATTATTTATAATATAAAACCCCTATGTGTTATATATATGTGTGTGTGCAATATAAACACTTTATAAATTTTACAATACAAAATTTATATGGTAAGGATGGTTTATGAGCCTTCTCTGAAATTCCTGAAAGTCTACTCGAGATCTGCTCAGCCCCCCTAACGTCTAGTTTATAGTTTCAGCACATTCAATGTGTAAGAAGTTTGTCTGTAAGTGTTTCCAGAAGCCATGTGTTTGAGCCTTATTGTTTTGTTTCTCAGACAGGAAAAGTACTGTATCCCTGGCATCCTGAGCAGCTGCTCCAGGGAGGGCAATTCTAAGATACAGTATTTAGCCATGCTGCCTGTCACAGCAATTTCTCCTAAGCTCCTGCAAATTACCCTGTTTGAGAACATGGCACAGTGCAAGTGTGAAACAAAACACGAAAAGAACAGGGGTAAAAGAAGAAAGGAAAAAAACGAGAAAGGAAAAAAGAAAGAAAAAATAAGAAAACATAAAGAAAGGGGGGGAAAGCACTTCAACCTTCTGATTTTAATCTATTTGGTTTCTTTCATCACTTGTTTGCATATTTCTTAACACCTTTCATTATCCCATTACAAAGCAGACAAACTTGCTGAACATCTCTGCTAGGGGCACAGGAGCAGAGCTGAGCTTTGATTTTGTGCTCTGGAAATGTACAGCTTCATGTGAGGAGCAAAACAAGCAAAACAAACCCTCAGCCATTCCTGCTCCCTAAGTTTCATGCTCAGGGTGTGAGTGCTGGGCTGCATGGCACAGGGAGGGAGCTCTGTGCCCTTCCCAGAGCAGCAGTACTGCAGTGATGCCACAACCATACAGACCAGTTTCCAACCTGAAGCATTGAGGGGCTTAGATTTGGGACCATTCCCACAAATTAGAGATTTTTAATTTTTTTTTTTTTTTCAAATGCAGGCTGTTACCTCTCAGTAGAAATAGCTTTTAGAGACATTGTCAAAGAAACCACAGACACCAAGATCATGATGAGTTGCCTCTGGGCTTCACCTTGTGGTCTCAAGGGGTGGTTTCCTGCAGGTCCATACAGATGGGAGGAGAAGGCAGAGAGGAGAAACTCTATAATGAATTAGACATCTTTTGCACAAAACACAGCTACTTTATTCACAGCTGTGGTACCCTTGCAGTCTAGTCTACGCAGTCTAATCTAGGCTGCATTTGCTCTCTGGTACACAGAACAAAATAATTTTAAAATAGCAGGGGTAAAATTAACAAATACACAGATCAATTAGGAAGAATCTGGTTTTGGTAGGAGAATAAGACCTCCACCTAAATTGGTAAGAAACATGGGAGCATTATCCATATCCACCAGGACATTGAGGCTGTGAGCTATCCCATGCCTCACTGGAATTACTATAATTCCATGTTCCTTTGGAATACATATTTCAACTGCTGTAGTTTGTGTGTAATTGTCACTGGGCAGATCCCAACAGCCCCCTCACCTTTATGTGCCTACACTGAGGGCCTGCCTTGGTGACTTGGTGACATTGGGTGCTGCAGGCTGGCAGCTTGTTTTAGGGATGAACTGCCCACGCAATATTCACATGGAAGGAAAAGGCACACACAAGTTATCCTGGTTTCTTCCTTCTCCTTCATTCAAAGTTGCACCTCTCAGCTGTCCTCTGCAGGACCAGGTTGTTACAGGGTTTTTGGCTCTGAGCTGGCACTCACTGGGTTTACAGGAGGATCCATCTTCCTGCTGCCACAGCCAGCTCTTCCTCTTCTGTGCTTTCTGAGGCCCCTTGGAAAAGCTTTCACAGAGACAGAAGAGCAGCTCTTACATCACAGTTTACTTGTCCTGATATCTGGACAGCCCCAGGAATTGTTGGGACCTAAAAAAAAAAAAAAAAAAAAAAAAAAAAAAAAAAAGCTTTGTTTCACTAGCTTGATAAATTATTTTTTCCAGGAAACAAAGTTTCCTCTACATTTTATCTATTGAAATTGTAGCAGCATATTCCATCTGGAATAGCTTAGGTGGCTGTTGCAACTCTCCCTTCTAAGAGCTTTCATTACTAAAGCTTGCAGGGGACATTTATCACTGGATACAACTTGAAGTATCCAACAGAGGTAAACCTATTTTTCCACATTCTACCTGAAAAATAGGATTTATTTGTTGTGTACATCTAACAAGCTGGTGACACAGCACTGGTATGAGTTGAGAAATGTTGCCCTGTGCTGGTGTTATTAATATATTATTAACTGAAGGATACCTCTCAGTATTAAAATGGCCACACAATTTGCTCTTTTCAAATGCCCACCTGGGGATCAGAGATATTCTCCAAGTGCTTTTTTGTTCAACACCAACACTCTGCAACAGCCTCCAGGCCCCACGAAGCAGCAGGTTGGCCAAGGCTGTGCAAGTGAGTTCCCTTCACTCTTGGATTTACTCCCCTCATTAAAAATCCATCTGAATCAGCAGTTCGCATGTGTGTGCACGAAGCCAGCCTGTAACGATCGGGCTGTGGGCAGGGTTTGCATCATCAGCAGCCCTCTCTGATGGAGAACCACACAATACCGAGAGAGCTCAAAGTAAATTACACTTTTCTCAGCAGAGCCCATGTCCACAGCAACCTCACACACAAGACCAGAGAGAATAACAGTCTCAGAGCATTTCAGACCCTGCCTTGCACGTTGGAGCATGTGGTTTCAGGCTTGACAGACTGCAATTAGACCATGGGAAAATCGAGCAATCAGTGCAGGCTGCAACCTCTCACAATAGGTGTATGTTAAACACATCGCAATTATCGAGCTAATTATCTGTGAGGAAAACTGCTCTAAGGCGTCCAGCCCTGGGAAGGGGAAAGGTACTTGCTAGATACAAGGTATGTCACAGAATTCAACTTTTTCTCCTATTTGCAGTGGAAGTGGAAGTCACTGCTTCGTAGAGGTAGGACTGGACAAAAGGCTTGAATTTTTTCATTTTCCTCTGTTTTCCTCAGGCACTGGCAGATCACAGAGGGCTCATTGGCTGAGAATGGCAGCACTTCCTTGCAAAGCAGTTTGACCTGGCTGCCACCCAGGCATGACCTGGGGTACACTCCCTACAGTGGTCTCCCAATGCACCCCTGGGCTCGATTCCAAAGCCAGGAGCCTGTAGGAGAATGTGTGTGTGTGTGTGTGTGTGTATGTGTGTGTGTGTGTGTGTGTGTGTGGTGTGTCTGGGAGCCAGGGCTTGTGCTGTCTTCTCCAGCACACAGCTGTGACCTTGTCCTGGCCTGCTTTAGATGTTGTTCTTGGGCTTATGCCCCGCTTAGTCAACTAAAACTGAGTCAGATTTATATGTTGGTCTTTAACAGGCTGTGCAAAAAAATATACCAGGGCTGAGATATTTCTCCATCCCTGCTCTTTCTCCCTTCCCACCCTTGTTTGTGGGAAATAACTTACAGTATAAAATCTTGCCCTGATGCTTCTTCCATGGTCTGTTCCTTCCCCACCTGTACTTGATGCTGCTTAGAGGCCTCCAAGAGCAAAGCCTGCATTTGCTGTGCCACAACCCTGCTGTGTTGTTTCCTATATTGTACTTCTGCAACATGGTTTTAATGACCTGAAACGCAGAAATAATTCTCTACCACTTTACAAGAGTCATTTCAGTCTGTGGTGATAAAAGGTGCCAGTTTTTATCTGGGATTTCAGCATTGTGAGGTTCACAGTTTGCTCATAGGCTAATGCACACGTGAAGATGCTGAGCAGCACAAAAAGGATTGGTCTTGTGCTTCTTGGATCCACCCTCAGCTTCCACATAGTGCCGAAAGTAGGGAAGGCTGCTTTGGATGACAAATTGGAGGAATTTATTAGGCACACTCTTTGATCAGAAAACAGCATCCAGCTCAGAACAGCATGCTTTGAACAAGCAGATGAATTTTTATCTGGAGAGAGTGCATGAAAACACCAACCTTGAGGACCCGGAGGGAGCAGATCTCAGCAGAAGCTGTGGGTGCTGCACAAATCAAAAGGTACAACAGCATAAACATACAAGACCCTGCTCCTTTTGAAAGCCCAGGAGACTCCAAGAGAATCAGTTGTTGTGAACCCGATGCAACTCCCCGGCACCATCGCTGCCCCCACAAGGAGATCCTGACATCGCTGTGACCTACATTGCTCTTCCCATTGCAGCTCCCGGCGTTCTGCAGGGTGAGCACACAGCCCTCGCTCCCGCAGCACCAACAGCCAACACAGCATCATTAGTGGCTCTGGCAGCCCACGGAGCAATAATTGCAGGCATTATGAGGCAGCCACAGCGATGACAGGCTCAGTGGACAGTGCCATAATCAAGGGAATGTATAGATAAGAACAATAATGGCATACGGGATCTCAGAGGAGGATAACAAGAGAGTTATTGAAATGTGCTTCAAGGAATAGAAAGATCAACTCAGATAGGAGGGAATCAGACTGGCATTTCTTTTAATTCGAGTTCAATCTCAGCTAAAATCTATACATTCAGGGCTAGCTCCAATTCAGACTACCAACAGACACACACACCTCACTGCTTCACGTATGGAATAGAGCTACATCACTTCAGACCTCAGCTACACTAGAAATATTTTTAAATGTGGATCTATATAAAGTTCTGGAAATATTGAGGAGTAAATTTTTCTCTAGGAGGTTTTTGTGTTGCTAGGCAAAAATGCAGGAATCATTCTGATTAAACCTTAGACTCACGGGACAGAATGATGATTTAAATTTTGATTATTGAAATTTATATTTTGTAGGAGATTTTTAAAGCATTGTCAGTATTCAGAAAATCAAAAGCCTTAAAATACAGGAAGCTACACATGAAAAAGCAGTAACATCCATTTAACATTACACCTGTGGCTTCATCAGCTGCACTTGGTAGCACTTGTGCATATTTTGATTTTAGGGTGAGATAAGCCTAAAATCTAAGCCCCAGAGCTTGCCAGGTTTTATTGTATCCCACTTACAGTGGGGTACTTCTAGACAAACCTGCAGCAAAGCAGCATCAGTTCTAGAAGAACCTGCCTTAGAAAAAAGCAACAGAGGCTAGTTCCTGTGATTTTCTGGGTGCAGATACACCTCTAGTATGGTAATTTCCTGCTTGCTTTCCTCCATTTCCCCAAAATAAACAGCACGCACGCCAGTGTCATGTATTCAGATTCCTATAATTCGAATAAGCAGGGCAGGACCTTCCCAGAAAGCAGGACCCGCAGCACAGCTAAGCTGAGGTACAGCACCAGATGTACCTCCGGGACTCCCCATCCATTTCTCCCCGTGGGCTGCCGGGCTGCGGGAGCTGAGAGCCTCTTCCCCAGCACAGGGATTAGCAAGGAGGGCTTTACTGCTGAGAAGCCGAAGGACGATGAGTGTGGAAGCCGCGGCCGAGGTTCCGAGGGCTCAGGGCTGAGCTCGCAGCGGCAGCGGCTCAGCCCCGCCCGGCAGGAAATGAATGAGCTCTGGGGCCGCTGTGCCGGCCCCGCCACGCCCGGCCCGCGGCGGGGCTTACAGCTTCCTCCGGGCCTTGCTGGCCCCCAGGACAAGCTGGTGGCACCCGAGAGGCGTGGGGCAAGCGGCAGGGGGCTTTGCTTGGGTTTTTGTTGGGTTATTTTAGCGCTGTGGCCGATGGCAGCGCCGGTCCCTGCGCCTCCGGTGGTTTCCTGCGCGCCGCCGCATCCCGCTGCTTTCCCTCTGTCGTGCCCGCCCTGCAGCGAGCGGCTTTCCAAACAACAGCGCGTTTCGGTAATCTGTCGGGAATCAGCCTCCCAGATGGCAGGGCAAGAGTTTTTAAGAAGGAATAATATTGGATTATTTAGGTCAGCGTTAAGATGCTTTATGCCTTTTGTTCTTCTCTTTTCCTGAACAGATCCTGTTGTAATGTTCCCAAAGTGTAACATACTGTATCAGAGCATCGGTCCTGTTGAGTTGCCTAAATGAAAACCTCAGACACTGCTCAGACAAAAATTGCTCTCTATTAAAATAATCGGAGTTGTGCTGGGTTTATGCTGTTGCACCTCTGAAACATAACATCAAAAATGATTTGTTTTGCAGAGCACAGTAGGCTTCATAAAGGTCCAGCAGTGCTTTGCTGTGTCATTTCTCTCTTGTTTCTTGCTATAGAGGCTAAGTTACATGTACAAATGACTCTTGAAACCCCACAGAAAAAACTGTGAATTGTATTGTTATGCAGTACAGCAGTAGGCTCATCTAGCTAATTTTGTGTTTCACTATATAATTATAAAACATAGGTAGATATCTTCTATAGGGATCCGAAACACTGCAACCAAAGAGCATCTGTGCCTTGGTCTACTATGCCAAGTTAAATTTTTTCCCAGGGGAAAAATATATATTTCAGATCATTGCATTCCCCCACCCCCTTTCTTTTTGTAATTATATATATACTACTATAATAATTACTTATTTTAAAAATATTTTTGATGCCATTTTAGATAAAATATGCAGCTTGAAACCAAGCATATAATTTGGGTCTTCAAAGACAGCAGTACCAGACTGCTGCTTTGAATTATACAATAAAATGAGCTACAATGATTTTAAAGTTTCTATTATAATTGTTTCTCATTTACCAGTGATTTTGCATATGAAGAGATCTTAACCAAACTGAATACATCAAATGCGTCTTTTTACATCACCTGGAGAGCAGTGAGTCCCTTCTGCTTTAAAAGCAGGCACTGTGCTCTTTCACGTGACGTGTGAGATTCAGTTGACTCTATAGCTTTTCTGGTGGGGAGCCTTAGGGGTAAATAAAGCAGAGTTTTTCTTGTTCAGTTCAAATCACTGAATATTTGTCTCTGAAGTAACTTCTTTCAGCATTTAAAACAAGGTCTGTCCCTAATGGTGAAGGACAGCTCCCTAAGCTTGCACTGTGTTTGATGGGTTTTCACAGCAATCCTAATTCAAGTGTGATTTTTCATGACATCCGTTCTCTCTTCCACACATCTGCGTCAGCAACTCAAGATGACCTCAGAGGGGCTGCACACATCTGGATGAGTGCCAGGGAAACACTCACACAGCTGGAGACATGCTCAGGACCCTTCAGTCCCTCCTCTTGCTTGCATTGCTCTTGTCCTGGGACATGTTCCTTCCTTGGACAGTATCCCAGTGAGGAACATTGAAATTAACCAGCCTGACTAGGGAAACACATCTGCCATTTTTCATTTGTGACAGACATCAAGGAAAAGTGACTTTGGCTGGGCTGAGCTGGTCCAGGACTGACATTGATGCAAGGAAAGCAAATCCTTAAAGTAAAGAATCAGTGGGTTTTATTCCATGATATTTAAAGCAAAGAATCAAACTTGTAAAGTGGATTGCAGGGAATTTCCAGCTGGAACAAACCCAGGTCTCATCTAACATTCCTCTCAAAACAAGGTCAGCTGTAAGGTCAGGCCTGCTCCCTCAGAGCTTTAGCTGTCCTTGATATAACATTTTAAATAGGTCAGCAGAACATTCCTTAGTGCCTGTGCTGACACCCAGCAGTCCCACCCTGCATCACATCACTGCAAACGCTGCAGTTGGTAACCTTGCCAGCAGATGCCACTGCAGGAAATTTGTTATGAAACACAAAACAATCAAGATTAGGATTTTTGTTACTTGGTTGTCATGGTTTGACACTGGCACAATGCCAGTGCCCCCATGAACATGCAGCCTCTCAATTGAATGCTGTGAAATGCGATCGAGGACAGAGCAAAGCAGGCCCAAGCTTAATAGCAAGGGAAAAACAACTTTATTAAGCTACTACTACTATACTACTATAAAAGGAAAAAGAAAGGAAAGAAAAACCACACACACAAAATTGAAAATGAAAACCTTCCAAAGCATTCCTCCTCCCACCACCCAACTCCAACAAACCACAGTGAGACACAACCTGGACCCCAATCGGGTTTCCACCCTCCAGACAATTGATACTCAGTCCATCGAGGGAGAGAGGAGCCTCTCCTGTGCCACAGACCCCCCAAGGAACACAGCTGCCACACCCTGTGCTTCCATGTCACACATGGCACCGTCCAGAGAAAAAGTTTGGCATGGTGACCATCTCCACCAATGCATGGATGGACAGAATGCTTTTAGGATTTTTCCTTTCAAGGATGCCCTGCCAACAGGGGAAAAAACAACAGTTCAGTTTTTCATTTTTGGGACCACAGTCCCCCCCATTTTCCCCTGGAGCCGAGGGTCCAAGAACAGAAATCTTCTTCTCTTCTTCCTCTCTGCAGACAGGGGGCACCACCACAAACCTCCTTAACTTTTCTCTGTTTGCTCCACTTCTGTCTTTTCCCAGCTGAAGCATTTGGCTCACCGGCATCCTCCTAAAATACAGTCTCTCTTGGAGGAAAAGATCAGTTCAGTCTGTGGCTACCAAGAAAAAGTCCAGCCAAAAGCCACTCCATCATCTCCTCCCACCTATAATTTCTCCTTCTAACATCCCAGGGTCCAAGCTGTCTCTCTTCCTCTCTTTCAAATTGAGGAGGAGAAAAATTTCACAAAGCTTTCATTTCTCAGGAAGGGTTAAAAGTCCCAACTCCCAGAGATGGCTCGCTGCCCAGGCTCCAGCTCCCACAGCCCGGCTGGGCACCTTGCGGCCCCCCCGCTCTTCTCCTTCCCCGCGGTGAACTGCTGACAAAACTGCCGCTGTCTCTTTCTCTCTCTCTCGAGACTCGGGGGGGAACGGAGACATCCCAGATTTTCTCCACCCTTCCATCTGCAGGGGGGTTCCAGTCCGCTCCACCCTTGGGCCTACCTCAGTCAGGCCTTCCCTTCCCCACCCAGTCACAGGCCGGGCAGGGGAGAGGCTGCACTGCACACTGACCGGAACCAAAGAGAGCGAGTTCTCCTGGGAATTCTGCTTTTAACCCCTCTGTGTTCTCAGAGGCGTGTCCACCTTAAATCGGTCAATATCCAAATTGACCTCTTCCTTCTGAGAAAAATTCTTTTTCCGTGTCAAACCACGACATTGGTACATCATGGTACCTACCCAGCAGCTTTCCAGAATTGCTTACATCAAAAGCTGGTGATTGGAAAAAACCACCTGTATCACTGTCCCCCATCTTGAGGAACTGAGTTCTTTTGCAGTTGGTGCAGAAAACACAGCATGGCAAAGAGTGAAGGTGCAGCAGAAAGACTAGACATGACAGATGCTGGTCACTGTATTTAAGCCCCTCTGGCAGATGCCAGGTGGATGATGAGGGACACAAGAGAAACCTTGAGGAACAGCCACATTTGGAGCATCCTGCCTACAGTTTGTGCTGCCTGAATCCTTGGAGACCTGCTGGTGCTCAGGCAGCCTGAAGTATCACAGAACCATGGAATAAGCTGAGTTGGAAGGCATCCATCAGGATCACTGAGTCCAGCTTCTGGTCCTGCCCAGGACATCCCAAGTATCCCACCCTGTCTCTCAGCTCTTTCCACAAGGAAGAGACTAGGAAAGGGTTTGGGTTTTTTGTTAGCTTCTTTCTGAAGTTTCACTGTGAACTGTTGGTTCTTGATACAAGAAACCTGGCCAGGCACACGCATGGAAATCCAGCAATCAGGAGGCACCAGCAGCCACCTCTGGGGAAGATCAGGCTCCACCTCTGCTGGAGCATTTTCCTGCTGAAGCTCTGTCTCTGGCCATGCTGACACTGCTCAGAGCAGGAAAGAGCAGTGCTGCTGCCAGTAAACTGTCCAGACAATGCATGTCTGTCCCTGAAGAGGTTGTGCGAGAGTGGTGGAAGAACCCATCTGCTTTTCTTGGCCTACATTCGCTGGAGACAGACACTCAGTGACAGGAGCAGCCCAGCTGCTGGAACACTCCTGCCTTGCTGCCAAGCTCAGCAGGCTGAGAAGCCTTGATAAGGCTCAAAACACCGTGTGGGGCTTGGCAGTGGTGGCCTGTGACTTATCCAGGCAGCAGCTCACTCCAGCAGCCAGGCAGGAATCACCACACCCCAGCCTCCCCCAGCTGCAGCAGCACCTTGGCTTTGTTTTTAAATGAAACTCCTGGCGGTGGGGAAGATCAGGTGTGGTGGGTCATGTGCTGTAACAAAGACTGGTTGATGTGGAGATGGACCTGCAAATTGCAGAGCAATGATTGAGGGATCACTGCTGCTGGGGAGAAGGGGTGGTGAGTACAGGAAGGTGAGAAAACCCACCTTAAAAAGGGGAATAGGAACAAGACAGACCCTTAAACAACAAAGTGTCCACACAGTTCCTGGACATCCTCTGAACTGAGGGAGCCTACCAGCTTCTGAAAGCTGTGGAGAGGGACACAGGAGAGAAGCACTCACCTCCTAGCAGAAGATTCTACCCCAGGCTCCTGGATTTTTCAGAAGGGAATTTCTCTGCAGGTGCATACACAGGAGTCCACTCCATGTGTAATGAGCCTCTTTTCCTTCATAATCGCACTGATCTCAAGTTAAATGATTAAAACCTCCTTACAACAGCACCCAGACCACCCACTGCCAGCACAGCAGTCAGGGAACTGGAACAAATCCCTTGACATAAAAAAGAGCCCAAAAGCTTTCTTGAGCAAATAAGGTCCCTTATTACCAAGCCACAGCCTGAGAGAGATGAAGCCTTCATCCTCTGGAGATGCTGTTTGTCTAGGCTGGGCAGTTTAGAGTTGGAGACCTAACCCAGATGGGAAAGCTGAGATGGTGCCAGTCCCTCCTAGAGCTGTAGGTTTCCTTTAGGGCTGCCAGCACAGCCCTTGGCATCTATAGCTCGTGACTTTTTCCTGTTCCCAAGATGCTTTCTTCCAGTCACAGGAAAATAGGATGTCCCCTCTCCTCAGCACCACTCCTGAGTTACTCCTCCATCTCTCCATGGTCAGAGCAGATTTTTAGGCAGATGAAGATGGCATCTGTCCTGCAGCAAGGTGTAACCCCCCAGCACATCCCCCTGCATAGCAGCACCAACATTCACCTAACAAATAATATTTTCTGTCAGCAACAACTCTCACTTTACCATCTCCCCAAAGCCATTTTGCCCTTCCAGCCTTAAACACTGATGGCCATGGGATGGTACCACCTGCACATCTCTATTCTGAACACTTGGGCAGGGTGAGGAGTTCACAAGACAATTTTCTGCTAACTTGGATTAACTGTGTGTTTGTGGCACACAAAGATGTTGCCTTGTGGCAGGAAATAACTCAAACCACAGAAACATTTCCTTTTCTTTCTTTTTCTCTTGAAATTTTAGCAGAAGGCTTTGGGGTCAGCCCCTCAGAAATGTAAAAGTATCACTCTCGGGTTTGTGCTAGAAGATAAAAATGCATATTTTTTACTGGGTGATTATTAGTGGGTCAAGACCCTCTTAGTCACTGGAGTAAAACAAAAAAAAACCAAAAAACAGAGGAATAATTTAATAAAATCCCTTAGAAGAATGAATGCATTTGAACAAAGCCATCACTAAAGTGCACCAACTGTGTGTTTGGCAGAACTGAAGCAGCAGATGCAGCTTTTTCTTTTTCCCCCAACAACTATTGGTGTTTGATGGTGCCCTACCATCATACTTTTTGTTTTAACAGTTCTTTTGGAACATGACACAGTATCTGTGAATGCTCAATATAAATTTTGGTCCATGGGCAAAGCAGACTAAACACACTGAATACATCTGGCTGCCCACAGACACTGAGTTCTCTCACCTGCATCTTTTTTTTTGCACTTGAAAAAAGTGGAAATTGTGGGCTTAGGTAAGAGTTCAGATTTATGGATGAAAAGCCTACCAAGACAAGAATTAAATTGCTTTGCTAGACTAAGAAAATAACAGATGCTGATGCAAGGAGTGGAAATACCACAAGTTTCTTGTGATATTCCCTATGTAGTTTGCTGGGAATATTTAATCTGAGTATGGAAAATTCCTTTTAAATTGTAGTCCTCACACAAGCAAAGCTTTGGTTCTGAATGAGAACGAAGGAATCAGATTCTCTAATCAAAATCTCTCTATTGCCACAAGCTACTTTGTGCTCTTGCAGGGGTTTTCTTTGGACAAACATAACAGAAATGCGAGTATGGATGGATAATGCAGGGAATTTCCACTCATTTCTATGAAAAGCACACCACAAGACAGAGAGGCTGGGAAGCTCCAGTGACATTAATAATTTCTTGTAAGAAAAGAAAAAAGTATGATATTTTCCTTATTCCTCTTGGTCCAACACTGTCAGTGATCCTTGTGTCGCTGTATCCCGCAAAGACTGCCATGTCATCAATCCCATTATATCCTGAGACCTTGGAAATATCTTTGATCAATTTTTCATTTTAAACAGAATCTTGTGTATTTGGGAACAGAGATCATGCACAGAACATTTTCTCCTAATGGGCCCACTGTATTCTTCCCCTAGTGGGATGAGGAGGAGAATCAGGAAAAAAAATGTAAAAAAACCCAAACTGACGGGCTGATATAAGAACAGTATAATAATTGATAGTACTGCTACTGCTAATGGAGAGAGTAATAAACCCCAAGGGAAACAAGGGAGGCACAGTGCAGCTCAGGCTCTGCCAGGAGCTGAAAAAAACCTTCTGAACAGGCAAGTGAGAGGATGATGAGGAGGAAGATTTAGGAAGCCTGGAGGAAAAACATGGATCTATATCCATGTGCCTACCTTTAAAGATGAATTTAAGATTTAAAAGACCATGAACAGTCTGAGCAGTCATCCCCTGCTCCTTCTGAAGCTGTTTTAAGACTAAAATCACCCTGGAGATTGTTCTCCAGATTTGGAAGGAAACAGTCCCATTAACAGTTCAGTGTCGCTTCAGCTGCTCCAAAGGGTATATTCAAGAGGAAGAACTGAAATTAACTGGAACGTGAAACCTATATGAAGTTCACAAAATACAAAAAGACTGTTTCTAAGTCACAGTTTGCAATACAGAATCTCAGTCTGGCTGTGATGCATCTGTGCAGCACTTCAGTGAAGTTTTCCTCTGGGAGCATTAGCCTTGGCAATGAAACATTAAAAATCCCCTCTGAGAAAACCTTGTAATGGGAGCATTTTTATTTTCATTCCCTTGAAAGCAGACCTCTAGCCTTTACAAAAAATTCTAGTGAGGATCCTCTCTCTAAAAAGGATTCTCCCTTTCCTGTTGCAAATTCAGTGCTACTGAAACTCAGTAGCAGAGCTCAAAATTCCCTTAAGGCCTGCAATGGCTGCATCCCCCTGCAATGCCAGTTCCAAACTGACCTAGCTGGAGATGCCATCCAGCTCCTTGCTCAAAAAGGAGCCCTGACTTGTCAGTAATTGCTGTTTATTACTATATAAGAATAATTATTATAATATTATATTTATAATATAATTATTATAATTAATAATAATTATAATATTATAATTATTGTTATAATAACTGGATAAATATCCAGTATCTCTACATCAGCTATTCCAGCTATTCAGCAGATTACCAGGAAAAATAAAAAGGTGCCATTTCCTGCAATACACATTATATTTTATTTGCTTAAACTATTTTTCATAGATGCATTAAAAAATGCTGGGCAGTATTTACTAGATAGTAGTAACAACAAGACAATTACATCTGATGTCTGGGAACATTTCAGACTAAAAAAGCACAAACTATTATTGACTTCAGAGAAGCTGAGAATACTCAGGGCTTGAACATGTGCAAAGTTTTTCTTCCTGATAGCTGAGAGTTACATGGGGAAACCTTCATGATTTGGGTCCAGCAAACAAAGCACAACTCTAAAGTTGCCTTTAGAGTAACATAGAAAATAAATTTGGTCTTTTTATTGACTTATTTGCTCTAAAGGCTGCAAGCTGACACTGAGGAAGAGCAATGACTTCATGACCATGAAGCTGTCCTTCAGCAGATAGATAAAATATAATTATTGCACAATGAAAAAGCCCAGATTTCCTGGTGGTGCTCAGGGCTTCAGGGCCAGGCTGTGCTGGATCCTGCAGTGCGCAGCTCCAAGCTATGCCCCTGCCAGGCTCTGCCTCCAGACCTGAACTCATCTCCCTTTATGCTATTCAAATATGTAACAAGTAGTTCACCTCTAATGAAACAATAAAGGCATAAAAGTGAAAAGGACTGCAGCAAGAAATTGCAGTAATTTTGAAGTTGTCATTCCTTCTCTTATTCTCCTCTGGCTTTCCTCACACACAATGCTTGGAAGCACACAAAACCCAGATGCCCAAATCAACATTAATTGTTTTGACCATGCTAAGTGGGCCACCATCTTCAAGCCTTTTGCAACTCTGTTCCTTGATTTTCAATGAAGGAATTTGCATTTTTGGCTGTCAGAACCCCTCTCTTCTGAAGTCCCTTCATTTGCCTACCACGGCTGTGGATTTGTGACTTCTCTACCTATTTACCCTGAGGGTGCAGTACCCCAATTCCATCCCTAAGCTAACCAATAAATTGCAGAACTACCATGTTTTCAGCTTGCAAGTTATTTTGTAATAGTCCTCAAAGAGTGTTTTTTTTTTTTTTTTTAAGTGATTTATTTAAAGAGTATGTGAAAGCCGTCACTGGTGTGCAGTGTGCTCCCCTTCCTTGTACTTTGAGATCTGTGTGGGCTTGTGAGGCTCTGGTGGAAGTTTGCCACTACAGCTTCACAAAAGCTCTCCTGACTCCAGAGTACCTGAAAAGAGCGTTTAAATCTCTGAAAGATTTTATTTTCCCCCATGGAACAGAGCAACCCAAGCAAATCTTAAGGTCTCACTCAGCAATGCTGCCTCCAAAAATGTCTCGAGCACACACAGGTGAGGGAGATACTCAACAAAGCTAGAGATTGGGGTATGACTTCCTCAACAAAGCAGTAACAGGCTTTAGGGTGAAAACAAAAGAAAAAAGGTGACAAGCAGTGGATTTCCTTTCTGTGCTGGACTAAGGGCTCCTGATCATCAGAGAAAATCTGAACCTGTGCATCCATGGCTGACTGCACTCTCCCTCTGGGGACGCAGCATTTATTAGGCACTGCCACTCCCATGTCCCTGAACTTCCAGTGACCAACAGGACTGAACTCCTCAGCCTCCCACTGCTCCTGGGCACGGTGCTCACCTCCTCCTCACTTCATTAAGTCACAGAACAGCCAATCTCAGTTTTCTGTGTGCCTAACTCCTACTTAGGTCACTTTTGGAAGGTGTAACAAATAAACTGGTTCTGTGACTGAGAGATTCACCTCCATAACAAGAATGAAATAAGAATAGGCTATAAAAAGGTTCTCACCTCTGAGAATGCAAACACTGGCTGCATTTCTGTCTTCACTCACTCTGAACACAGGTAAGGATTTTTTCATTTACCCCATAAACTCCTTGATGAACCAACTCCATCAGCACTGGACTCCTTGGCCCCCTCTCAGCTTAACTTACACTGCAGTGGGAACCTGTGGAACTGAGAGCCAAGCAGAGCTTTTCTCATTAGTGGAGCAAAGATTACTGAGCTTGTTTTTGATGCTCACCTTTGAAGCAGAATTGACCTGGCACTGGCAGAAAGAAAAATTTCAGCCGAAAAGCCATGGAAAATTCTGTTTCTCAACTTCTCCAAGCACAAGGCTTCCTAGCACTGACAGACACCCCTAGATCCAGTCAGGAGGCATTTATGAGTGCATCTGCACCCCCCCTTTTCCTCAGGGAGGCTTTTGGGGCTGGTTCTGCAGCATCACAAGGCTTACTGAGCTATGTGGGGTCTAATGAGTTTCACAATAACAGGACTGGGGGGAAAAAAAGGTCAAGTACCAAAAAACTTACCTTCAACACAGAGGTAATTTTTTTCTTAACTTCCCAGCCCTACTGATGGGCAAGCAGCCTTCAGACTGCCCAGAAAGTCACCCCTCCTGACTATCTCAATTTGTGGATTCCATCGGCATCCAGAGTAAGCTGTTTGTGTTTTCAAGCCTGTGTTCATTCCAGCAGCATCCTTCCCTGCAGGCAGCCTGAACATGTCCAGAATCCCCTACACTTTCTCTTCCTGTACCCACTTCCTCACTACTTTTTTTTTTTTTTTTTTTTAACTCTGCCTGTGTCAGCAGGACAATTCCCAGAGACTGCAAGGAAAAGCAGTTCAGCACACTTAAAGCACATTAGCACAGACAACTTTATTGCGGAGTTGATGTTGTTCAGGGAATAGCTGGGGACTTAAGTGGTTCCAGCTGGTTGGTGATAAAAAGTTACATTAAAGATGGTAAACATCAGATGATGATGGGAGATCCCTTCCAACTCTACTGTGCTTGAGCAGCTGAGGGAGAGACCTGCAGTCACAAAGAGAAGTGAAAATGCCACACAGGTGACAGCTTTAAAATAGGCTGAGAAGGGAGGAAAAGGTGTAAGTAACAATAATGGCAAAATTATGCATCTCACAGAAGATGTCAGCTTGCAGCTGCCACAGCCAGAGCAGCAGCCCAGCCCAGCTGCAGCAGCTGCTCCACATCTTCTGCATGGAACAGTTTATCAGTAGGATATGAGAATAATACTCACTAAGATCCAGGACACCGAGCTCCACAACTTAAAATGTTAGAAAACAGAGTTATATAATGACACAGTTCAACTGGGATCCAGTTATAAAAGGGAGGCAATTTCCAAAGCTCTTTGACTTTCAGCATCATTGTGACAACCAGCTACCCAAGGAAGGCCCTGTGCAATGAAGATGCTGTTAAGGTTTGCCTGAGCTTTCCCAACATCCAGAACAACCCCTCCTCTGCCATATCTCAGAAAATTACATCAGTTTCTACTGCATATGTTTTTAATTAAGATTATAAACCTAGACCGACTTGAACATATCTCCTGATGTATAAATTTCAACATTCTCAGGTGACCATGTCCACTATGTTAAAATAAATATTAACTCCTGGTAGGCCCTCAAAGAAGCTGACTTAAAAACATGCTCTTCTGAATGTGCAAATACAATACCTGCTGTGACAGTATTGATTTAATATACTACTCCTCTCTCCCTTAAGACTTCCAGGTAGCATGTAAAAGAAGCCTCATTTCCCAAAACCATCCTGTAAGACAGACAATTTAAGTGATCTTTAGCCTATTCTTCAAGAACTTTGAAGTGGCCCCAGTGCCCCCAAAATCACCGACTTCTCCCTTTTTACCTTCTCTCCATCACCTCCTGCCCAGCAACAGCCTACAGAATCAAGAAAATTGTACAGCTTCAAAAGGAATTGTTAAGTCTTTGGTAAAAAGCCCGTCTGGGGCAAATTTTTCTTGCTTCCCATCTTGTGCACCTACTGAAAACTGAGGGAATTTTCCTGATTTTGCATTTTCTTTGTATGACTAGATGTAAAAGACATTGGCAAGTAATAATCAGCACTGGAATAGAGCCTAATTAAACATTTTGAGAAGAGCCCCTGACAGTCCCCACTTTGATCAACCACAGACCATCTCCCTACCTTTTAATACACACACCTTTAAAAAGTAGCTACTTCCATCTTTTGACGCTGATGGACTGAGTTGGTGACACTTTTAGGAGATTTATATCAGAAATGTCCACATTTGGTGCTTAAGCACTGCCCCAAGAACAGCAGACCATTTCAGAATCTAGTGATAATTTTATTTAAAAAACTCCAAACCTTTATAACTCATTAAGGTTGGTGCCAAACTTAGCACTAGGACCAAGGTTTACCAAACAACAGCAGCAGCAAAGTACAGCTTCAGGATGTCAAGTCAAGGACATTTGAACAGCTCTGCTCAGTATTCTGCTGTAAGATAAATTGAGGAAACTGTCCTTAGTGCACAGAAACCTCTAATGATCTGCCATGGTAGGTTTGCTTTATTACCAGTATTGAAAATAAGTCATGAACATAAAAGCAGCAAGAGAAGAAGTCAGACTGACTGCAATTACTTCCCACCCAGTCTTTCCTTCTCCCTCCATGGATACAGAGACCAAAGTGTGTATATACCATGTGAGAATGTAAATCACATCATACATTTGAAATTAATTTTAATTTATGTACAGCAGTCACCATTCATGAATGTACACAGTCCCTGCAGTTACATTCTTTATAAGATTAAGTCTTGACTGTTCTCTACTGGATCTTCTGATGGAGAAACAGAAAGAAGTGGAATCAAGGAGTAAGTCATTAAAAATCTGGGGACTTTGAGTAGTAAATCTCAGAGTCTTCTATGAGATTCCAGAAATAAATGGTGGCAACGTGTATATATTGCAATTTTATTTCATTCGCTCAAACAAAACGTTAGCATGTAAGAAATTTAAAATGACACAATATGATAAAAATAGCAGAGAATGAACTGAGAAACTAAAAAGAAGGTAAACCTAAATGCATGAAAAGTCAACATTCATTAGTGAACAGCTTCAGTCTTTGATTGACACTTGGTAACTTTAAAAACAACGAACTGGAAATCATTATGACTGTCTGAAGAGATTTCAGCACCAGCACTAAGGGTTTTACATTCAGTTGGTTTGCGGTTGACTCGGTAGCCACTTGTCTGTAGTGCAGGTTTATCACAGGTCAGATCACAGTGTTGAGGAAAGCAACGCCCTCCTGGCATTAGGAAGGATCCCTTAAACTGCCCTCAGCTTAAGACATCCATTGTACAAAAGCACAGAACCACCACAATATGGTTTTTAAAGAACTTAGTCACCAGTAAGCAAAATAATCGTAACTTCTGCAGTTCATTTTCAATACTGAAATCTCTGGAAACTGTGCAACTGTCAGTAGGTCAGGAAATGTCTACAGTAATCTTTAATTCAATCTGATTTCCTGGAAAGAACCAGTTCTGCAGGTTGGGATTACAGAAAGTATGTATGTAGAAGCAGCACAAAAAGACAACATCTGTTCCTTTTTCTTTTAAACAGAAATCATGTTAATTGTAGACCAAGGCACAAAACGTTTAGTGCATAAGCCAGTTCCTTGCACAATCTAGAAGTTCAGCCTTTAATTTTGGACCACTTATAGCCATCCATGCTATTCCACTAGGTAACTCCTGAACCCTCCTAGAAACGAATCAAACGTGATTTCTGACAAGGGTAAACATCCTTACTGCTCAAAAAGTCTGTGTAAAACAAAAAGCTACATCAACAAAGATGAAAATGCCTCCTCTTGTTTTGAGAAAAACAGTACTTGACAAGCTTACTATGGATTTTTCTTTATAATACCTTCAATAAATGCATGCAGAAAGGTGATGTTGTTTCTCCTCTTTATTAAAAAAAGAAATATTAATAAATGGAGTTAGGCAATATTTCCACTGTCGTCTTCCCTTAGAATCTGAACCTGTAAGATCAGACAATGTTTGAATGGGAAAAAGATTTCCTATTGAAGCCTTTCTGAAGCTGTTAAGTGCTGTTTTGCTTTGGTGTTCAGTCTGCTATTGAAAGCATCTGTGCCACAAATGGAGCTGCCTGTACTTGTAAGCAAATCTCTCCACAAGTTGTAGGTAAACTTTTCTTCTGGATCAGCACAGATTCCAAAGCAAACATGGCTTCGAAAAATTGACAGTGCAAGGGAAAAGGAAAGATTTTGATCCATATTCTTTGTCCGAAGCACTACAAAGCCAATTTGCAGAATTTTTATTCCACTGAACTTTACCACATTAAAACACAAAATTAAAAAAAAAAAAATTTACACTCATAAGATTGAAAACCCTGGGAAAGAGAGGTATCACCTCCCCTAAAAATGTTTCTGAAATTGTTGAGCAAAACCAATAGCATATCATTGCTATTTTTCAGGGTTTGTCTCATGTGGAGCTGTGGGAGTTTTTTGTTGCTTTTGAGTTCTTTTGGAAAGGAGGGTGGCAGATAAATTAAGAGGAGAAGGGGCCATTTACTGTGACCTGATCGTTCTCAGGTAACTACTGCTGTTCCGTTCCATTAAACAACCAAAAATAAAGAGTCTCAGAAAAGAGTGAAGCAGAGGGTCATGGTGAAAATGTGAAGGACAACACACTTACACAGGGGCATCCTCAGCAAGTCAGATGCCTACAACATTTTTTCTCTCACCGAGAAACAAGTTTGGTTCACCTGGGAGTTTCAGAACCATCACTGGAAGTTATTACTGAATTTCAAATAGAAAACTGAAAAAAGATACAAAAGGATCAAGTACCTGGTTCCATTAACATGGTTACTGATAAAAGTCATGTTTTCCTCATTATTACACATGCATGTAAGATGAAGAAAAAGTGTAGAAAGTAATAAAAATGTGTCACCTTCCCCCTCCCTCTTCCCACATCTTCCTGGGCATAAATTAAGCCTTACAAATGAAAAGGCTACTCTGTGACATGCAATTTTTCTTTTAATTAAAAAGCTGGCTGTGTTGTGTTACATTACAAAATGTCCACATGCATAAATCTAAAAAAAGCCCCAAAATCTACTGTAAATCTACAACATACTAATGATTTACATTTGACTGCTGATTCGCTTTATGTCGAAGTCTTAGATTTGGTAAAGCATTGTAACAATGTAGGAAGGCATCTACATCTTTAAACTCTGGACTGTATTTGCTTTTTTTTTTTTTTTTTAATTTTCCTAGAAAATTGCATGAAGGCTAACTAGAGAGGCTTCCTATCATAAAATTCCAAAATCTTGATATGTCATCACCGTCTAGGTCACCCTTGCTTACAAATGTTGCCCTTTAAAAGCACGTGTCTCTAATTGTTCCTTGTCTCGTGAACCGAACTTCTACACATCTGATCTCTTAAATTACTCATGGAAATATCAGATATGATAGGAAGACAAACCTGAGATACATTTGAAGTACAACAGTATAACTTGCTAACTCCTTCATTAATAAAGAAAACCTCTCTGAAAAGCCTTCCTAAGCTTTTCCCTGGTTTTTTTTTTTTTGTCTTAACAACAAATTCTGAAACATGTGCAATTTTATCTTGACATGAGTAGACTTCAAAGCACTGTGATCTTGTCTGATAGATGTAGGAATTTCTGCATAATCATTACAGTAACTTTAAGAGTCTTTTCCACCCTGCTGTAAAGGTCAGAAAAAAGCTGCAAACTAGGAGGGGAATAGCATTATCACCAGAGTGATGTGTCTGAAGCTTTTCAGAATAGGTTGTTTCTCCCTCCTTCCAAGTGTCTGTCTGTCTCCGTTTTCTTCTAACAGCTCACAAAACGTAGTCAGTTTTATATCAAGTTAAAGAGTCACATCGGCTTAGTACGAGTCTTTCTATGCAGTATTGGACTTGCTGAGTTCCTGCCTGATAGCTGCAGAGAGACAGAGACACAGTTAGCAAATTAAATAAAGTATTCTTTACTGGGCAGGAAGCTGGAACATACAGCTGACCCCCCAGAGCAGGCTCACCCTGCTCTCACAACATGAAGAACCAACACCTAAAGCGGCCCCATGTGGCTTCAGACAAATGACATTATCAACCAGGCACTACTTTTTTCTTCCTGTAAAATTTATGTTCAAAACTTAATTTTTAGTTCCCACCTCCAGCAAGGCTGTGGGAATCACCACCATTGGAATTTTCAAGGAGTGTAAGTATGAGCTCATTTATTTTATTTTTTTTTTTTTAAGAGCAGCCTCAGGGCCCTGTTTGCACTCTACAGGTCTTAAAAGGTCATGGTACAGCACAGCACAAATAAAATACAGGGGAAAGCACTACATTCTCCTTAGTCCCAAACCAGCCAGTTCTTTCTACAGCATCAGTTGATGACATGCAATATTTTATCAGCAGTGGTATTAGATTAATATGGCTTTTTTCCTCCCCACACTTTGTTTTGGTACATTCCACAAAGCCAAAAAGAATAAAAGGCCCACCAAGGTAGTAAATCATACACAGAGTTTTGCTTAATTCCTGGCAAAGGCAAACTTTTAGGATTATGTTTTCTCAATGATTTCCCTTAAGTACAGAATATTATATAGGAAAATAGCTTCTGTTGAAATAAAAATGGAAACTGTGAGACTTCTTTTCTTTGACTCTTATGTTACAGATCAAAGACGTAACTGATAGCTGGAAGCACAAACCTACCACCACATGATACTAGGGATAACTTCAAATCACTCAAATACAGCATCACTTCAACCATTCTTAAAAGACACATTGGTGTCAATGTTCTACTAAAACAAAACCCCCAGGAAAGAAATCCCTGAAGCACATCAATTGGAACAGGTCGGGCACTAGTGGTTTGCCACTAGACAAAGAACAAAGCTACTTTTACCAATAAATCACTCTCAGGCTACCAATACATTGTATTTACATTTTAAAGCACCTGCAGCTACTCTAAACCTAAGCAGCAGCAGTGAAGAGCAACACTTACCATCAATGAGTTCTTCCTTTAATTTCGTTAACTCCTTCCTCATTTCATCTAAAATGTCCTAAAATGTGTCAGAGCATAAATAACAGATTAGCAGATTTGTTTTGTCACCTGTAAATTTCTGTGGAGAGAAATCCAGAATTCTCTCTACAATCCTTCCCATTTTTCCTTAACCCTTCTGAGAAGCATAACCCACGCCTCAGCTTCCAAGTTAATCCTCAAAACCTAAGGCATCCCTAGAACATTACTAGTGCAGTTATAACGCAGAAAACACAGTCCCTGCAAGTGCCACAAATTGATTCCTGTAGAATTTATGAGGAGAAGGCATAGAATGAGAAAGCTTTGCTACAGGTGAAATGTGATGTGGAATGCAAAGAAAGGAGCTCACTGAACACCACAAGCCAAGGAAGTATTCCAAGGGGAAAAAACCAAAATGTAATCAAGGTATCAAGGTCCCAGTCCCAGTGGAATGTGATGGAATAAAGATAACAGAGTGAAGTGCTGTCCCTGCTTGCTGTTTTTTCCATCCTTTCCTCCAAGCTCCTCCAGAACCACCCACCAGGCCAGAAGCCACTCTAGAACTACATGGGGACATGGTCTAGAAGCAACTAAAAGTTGCTACCCAAGTAAAAGTGGCTCTAGAATTACCCACAGAGCTGCAGCCTGCACCAGAATCTCCCTCCCCACTTCAGGTGGAGCCATCGATCCAAACACCACTTGGAGATGCTTCACCTCCAACTCCACAACTCCCACAGGATTCCTCTGCTCTTGAAATGGAGAGCTGCACAAAAGGCAGAATCCCTGGACGCTCTTCCCCACCGAACTTGTGACCACAGGTGCTCACATTTGATATTAAAATTTGTTCTGCTAGAGCTGCCCCAAGTTGCTTGCTTGGCTACAGAGAAGGAAAGGTGTTCCAGGCAAACTGATTTCCCAGTTCCATCTACAGTGTCAACACCATCCTGTGCGTGCTGCCTAATGCAAAAGCAGGAACTTTGTGAGAAACTAATGGGGCTGTCTAAGCCTCCATCCTACAACTCCAACTCCTAAGAATACTGACACATGCCTAGGCAAAAATAAAGGCTAGTAATTACTAAATCATTAACTTTCCAACTGGCTAACAAAACAGTTAAAAATTGGTGTTGGACAGCTGCAAGTCCTTATATCCAACTTCCATAGCAATCTTTTTTAAAGCATTATCCACATACCTGCTTCAATCTGTCATAATCTAGACCTTCTGACTGTACTCCGTTGGCACTGGGCTGTCCCGTTGGTGTAGATTTTGGTCTGCAGCACAAAAACACATTGATGAATTACTGGTTGCTCCTTGTTGTAGGATTCATACAACTCCCCCATCAAAACTGCTGACATTTGTCTAACAAAAACATAGTAAAAAATCAGAACGAAAACCAAAAAATGTTGGGAGTGGGAGGATGGGAAAAATCAAGCAGACCCAAAATACCACACAGAATAGAAAGCAACACCCAAGAATGTTTTCCACACACTGGAAATATTAATTACCATAAGAGTTATTAGTTCAAAACAAGAACTTTCAAAGCAGCAGACAGATTTCACTGTCAGTGGTTTCTGATTTCTTCATAATGGGCATAAAAAGCTGAATGCCTTCAAATGTCAAGTACTTTCCTTTTGAAACTGCTTGCTCATTCAAAAGAGGGTCTCCCAAGGAAGCACTCCCACTAATGACTGCATGCTGACTGTATGAATGCTCAGCAATCACCCTGGGGCATTTTCAAAGGTTGACAGATCCAAGCAATGCTATCCAACTCCTCTGCAACCTCAATTATCCCATCAGTTGCTTTTTAAAGCTACTGAGAGCAAACACTGTAACAGCAGCAAGATTTTTCAGGTGATACTTGAGAGGAAGTTGTAATGTTTTGGACTAAGTCATGTTTGATATTTGCTTATGAAATACTCTCTTAGACATCAAAAACTTGCTTACCCAGATCATCCCACATTTTTTAACACAGATTCCAAAAGAAGGGGTTTTCCTGCCTTTCCACTCTTCTTTCCTGATCCCCTCTTTCATTCAAGGGGTAATTCAGACTCATGGACTTACTAGAGCTGTGAGCAGAGACAAAACCTGGATGTCCACAGCAGGAATACCAAAAGAGATCTCCCAAGAGGGAGGAATGTTCTGCTGTTCTTAAATACATTTTACATCTTGGCTAGCATTCTCCCTCCCTTACCTGTAAAACTTCAAGCCAGTAAGAAGCTGTTGATAAAATTCCTGACAATTCATCTCAGGGGGTTTCCCTGATGTTTAGAATTATCATAGTCTGCTAATTTTAAGGAAGGGCAGAGTATGAAGTAGGTTAAGCTGGGTCCTATTTCATTGCCCTTGTATGTGGCATCTCTGAACAAAATAGCCTGACCTATACTCAGTGTGTCCCTTCAAAATTCCTACATAGGAGAAATTAATTTAGCACTGCATTTTTTTGCATTTGTTACATGAGGGTGCAGACTGATTTACTGCAACAAAGGTAGACAGGAATTTAAAAAAGACTTAATTTCTTCATTTGTTTTAGACAATCACTACCTTGAGCTTTCATGCATGTTCCCTTACAAGACAGGAGTTTATCCATAAGGAAATTATCCTATTCTGCTGGTTTTGTTCAGTAAGAGCTGAATGAACCTCACACTAAATTGTCTTGCTGTCTTTTACAACCTGACAGGACTATGTTCTGCCTTGCTAACTGAAGAACAAAGTGTGACTCCAACAGAAAAGGGTGCACACATCAAAACGCTGGTTTGATACTTCTTCCCTTGGGATCACAAACCTCAATTGTCACAGCTGTAAAGGCTTAAGTCCACACAGTTTAAACATAAGTTCCCAGAGAGAAACTGCTAATTACTCTTCTTGAAACACACCAAAATTAAATACACAATCCACCGAGTAAGACAGAAAATGAAATATTGAATAACGTGATAGTGAAAGAAGCTGGAAAACAGAATTCACCTTGCAACCACCAGAGAACCTACTGTGTGCACTAATGCTATGAAGGCAAACCACAGTTTAGGATCTTTTCCAGAACTCTTTACATGTTACAGTGCTTAGTTCAGTATGGAAGAATTCCTTGCTCAAAAATATCCATCAGCTGAGACCTTTGGCTATCACTGTTTCATCTGATACGTGGTATTTAAAGAGTTACTTGCAGTTTACACCTGAAATTGTGAGCCCTGACCTACTCCAGGCAGAACAGCTGAGTTTTTCAGATAGTTCATATATAGTTTCTGATCATTTCCATTGACTATGGTTCTGTTCCCATACACTATGGCATGACAGCATTTATCCAACATGACTGAAAAAAATTCTCTTAAATGCAGCTCCTGGCAATTGCTAACAGGCACCTAGTGCCTGCCTTAATGGAAGAACCCAACCGACACACTTTAATATTTTTTTTAAACTACTTATGAGTTTAATGTATTAATAAGATGACTTCAAAGAAAACCTCTACACAAACTGTTTCTTTTTTGTCATATCTTTAGAACAAGAAGTCAGTTTTACCCACCATAACTATCTACTACTTCTATCTGTTAAAAATCTCCACAGGAAAGCTTCTTTATCAACGCTGTCCCTTAATCTTGACAATGTACTCCATTTTTGCTTTCCAAAATGCAAGACATTCTTAATTCAAACACTGAAATACCACAATTAGCAAAACAGATCATTTCTAATCTCAGGAAAATCTAGCTGTGTTCCTCCCCAAAGTATGCTTTTTTTTTTCCTTCAATTTCAGCCTGAATGCAGTTGTCATTTAGGAAAACATTAACTACTGAAATTTAGTGAATAAAAATGTCCCAGCCATTCGATCAACGTGGCTGAAGAGCTCTCCCGTGTGGTTCTTCATAGCATTGCCTACCAGGACAGTGAGGCAAGCCTGACAGCCCCTAACACACCTTCAGTCAAGCATGCAAAGGAAAGATCTTATTCATGCCAACATGCACAATACACCACCCAAGGTAAGTAGCTAAAAGGGGAACTTTTCATACAAAAAGATTAAATAATCACCACAATGAGTGCCTTCATGAAAAGCAAAGGTGGAATTTGACTCAGTAATTCTGAGGGGCTCTGGAAGACATTTACCTCCGGAAAGCTCTCAAAGCCTAAAGAGTTTCAATGTCAATACCTTATGACCACTAGAGTGTGCAACTTAAATCTCCAGCAAAAAAATACATATCATGTTACCTAACTTGTGAGTATCTTCCAAGTAGAAACATGAATTTGTTTAAAAAGTCTTTAATCAAAAAGCAGATGTGAAAACACACCTAGAAAATGAATTCCCGTTCCTTTGTATCTAAACGTACAGTTTTGAAAACCTGCTTCTTAAAACAGTGCAAATGGTCCACTAAATCCTGGCATATTCAACAGGAATTTGTACCTTTGCACATGGAGACTGCCAGAAAAGCAGCATTTTATATGAATTCATACCTGGTTCTTAAGCCATCTCAATTTGCCTTTGACATCATCTGCTTTTAGCCAGTGAAAAAGTGGGCTCAACTCGACAAACAAAATGTGGAGGAGGAACCTGGAGGTGCTTGTGGTGATTACTAACCCGTGTAGAAAAAGTCCAACCCTGAACTGTCAAAGGGGTTATTAGGAAGTCTCAAATCCCAACAGGATGATACCTGTTTAGTGAATCATAGAACCTGTTTTCAGAAGCAAGCAGATTTTTCCATGGAGATTCCCGTCTATTAGGGGGAGAAACACTACCTTTAAAAGCTATAATAGCTCTTAATTTTGTTCAGTTTTAGCACCTTAAACACCACGGGGTTTCAGCAGATTCAGAAGTTCTACTTGCATGAAAAGGCCTGATTTTAGACAGGACACTAACTTGCTTTAAAATACTTATAACATTCACTCTGAATAACAACAACTTCATCCTCTACCTCTGTGGAAGCTCTGAAGAGAAAATTTTGCTGACTTGCCATTTTCTTAAGCGTGCTTTGCTTAATCCCTGTAAGTGACTCACATCCTCCCTGCAGAGGTCAGGAGCAGCTCTCCAGCCCTACCGGGTGAAAGAAATCCCCTTCTGGCAGACACAGGGTTAGTGTTTCAAACTGCAGCTCCCCTTGGCTAAACAAAGCTAGTTTAGCAAGCTGCTTGCTGAGAGAGACTTGGCAAGTTGGGAAATGTAGACATTTAAGAAAAATACAAGGATATTCAAGAGAGACTTCTTCTAACAGCTTTGCTTTCTATAAAATTTTCTTCTTCCTAGCAGAGGAAGCTGTCAACACTGACTAGAAAACTGTATCAGCAGGCCTAAAGTATGTGCTATGGCACCTTCCAGCAGGTTATGACAGCACTGGAAAAGAATATTGACGTTAAATAAACACAGATTTCTTATTTTGGAAGTACTTTTAGAGTATATACCCAGGGAAGCTCACATCAAGTTAAATTCTATCTGCATTTTCCATTGGATGAATGAAGACAAAAGTTTGATGGAGAGAGTGCCCCAATAAATGTAAGAGAAATCTCAAAAATCTTCTGTACTCCTCTAGGTCAGAAAATATTTTTAAACAGACCTCAGCAACCTCTGAATTTCACCAGCTGGAAAAAGATCAGAGAAACTGGAAGCATGAAACAGTTTACGAAAACCTACTGCTGTAGGGGCAGGTAGAATCAAGACTTCAGAACATTCCCAACTCCCCAAAAGTCACATATTGAGAGTTGCCCTACTTATAAATCCCTTTACCCTATGGAAAAGCAATTTGAACAAAGTATCTACAGCCAAAGGGCTGGGTCAGCAACTGTCTTCCACAATATAAACTCTAAAATGCCCCTTAGGATTCCTTACACCAATTATTTCTGTGACAAGTTCCCCCTCAACACCACGTTTTGAAGCAGATCAAGGTATCAGTACCAGAGACCTTGGTCAAAGCAGGGCAGACCTGCTGGGGAAGAGTGCAGGGCAAAGCCAAGGCCAAAGGTGATGCACTATTTTGTTACACTGACAGCGTGGCAGAGAGAATGTCACCACCAATGGCACCTGCTTCCTCACAAAAAAAACCAAGTAAGCAACCAGAACCAAGGCTGCAGACACCTCAAACTCCTGGATTTATTCTAAAAGAGACAAAGATACTGAGAGTGTTTAGTGTTGCATTTTAGAACTGAAGACCTCAAGGGCAACTTCAACTACCAGTGAGGTCTCTCAGAGAACAATTGTTTTTAATACTCTGATCATCCAATCTTCTACAGCTATTCCAACAGCCAAATTTTAACGGGAATTCAGGAAATTTCAAACATAGCATTCCCCAGTTGAACATATTCTTTTCTTTTCTCTCAAGAAATTCAGGTGACTTCCTCAGATTATCAGGGGTTAGAACCCTTTAACCTCTGTGTACACAATACACTGGAATTCTAAATTAACCACAAGACTCCTGCTTAAAGTAAATGACAATTAAATATATCTCCAATAAATTGCTGAAGCAGCGATTTCCCTTACTGAAAACACCTACCAAAACACTCCCTGCCTACCAAAGTTCCAGCTGACAAGTTACCAAAGACTGGTTGATGCATTGAAGGGTGTAAAACATTTCTACGCTTCTTTAGGATGGATGTTCTTACATTGGTATGAGACCTACTGAAAATTGTCACAGAATCAAATCTTGCCAAGATGGCTTAAATATCCATAAAGGCATTCTGTGAGTAGCAGAGAAACAGAAAGAAGACCTCTTCTCTAAATTTACTACTTGAATATGTGAACTGCAGCACTCAATTTGGTTTCACCTTATAGGAAATTTCACACTTCAAATAAAGAACTAAAACACTGCTGTAGGCAAATGTATACCTTACTAATTCAGATTATACACCAGCAATTTATAAAATAAACTTTTTTGGGTACAACTTTTGTTTTTACTGTCAAAAATTTATCTTATCAGCATTCTCCAAAAGTAACTCTTCATTCCTACTTAAAACTGCTAAAAGCAGTTTCACAGCAGCAATTTTAAACCCATAAAGATGACCTTTACTCTTCTAGGCCAGTATCTTCAGCAGCATGTGCAACAAGAAAAAATGTAAGGAAAAGGTACAAAAGGGGAGTACCTGGAAATAACAGGTGACTTGCTTCCATTCACTGTATTTGTCCTTTCCCAAGGCTTTCTTGTTAGTTCTGGAAAACAGAGTGAGGAGATTAGAAACTCTTTTTCTATCCACTGTGTAGTTCATATGAGGAAACTTCAAGCACCTGGCAACTCAAGTCAGCTGCTTGGTGTTTTGCTCTTTTTACTCCATTGCTTTAGCTCTTTCACATTAAGCTACCTCTTGTATTCATCTGTGAATGCATCAAGTGAGAGTATCTTAAAGTCTCACTGGTCTCCCAGACACTGTAAATGCCATCTGATTCTTAATCCAGCTGGGAGAAGGTCTGCCTATACTTTATAGGCATTGGATTTATTTATAAGTATTTACAGGTACTGGATTGCTTCAGTTGTGAAACATGGAGTTCTGTAACCAGTCAGCTGCAAGCACTTGAGGAATAGGCTTCTAAGCTAAAGGTGTTTTCCTAAACTCTTAATGATAGAAAATTAATTCAGTGTCAGTTTCAGTGACGTGCCAGCAGATACAACCTGACACAACCAGACTATCTTTCAGCAATGACAAAAAAGAAGGTTCATTCCTTACAATCTGCACAAGTTAAAACAGCCTTTCTATAGTGTGGATTGTAATTACTTGCTATCATTACTTACTCAGGACTTCAGTGTGCCAGTGATTTTATCAGTCTTCACTTCAAATTTTGAGTTTGTTTGGTCTGCTTCCTTTCTTTTGTATTATTTATTCATATTATTTAGCTCTGCTAAACTAGGTAAGCAGAAAGGCCCTTTCAGAGTCTCTTATTGACCAGAAAATTCCCTGGGATGCAGCTGGATACTGAGAATACCTAAATGGCAGAAGGTTGCCAGCATAGTCTGTAACCCAACCAAGTACAGGCTACTTATGCTAGTAATAAGCTTTAAACTTAATTTTATACACCAGTCTTCAGGACTTGTCCTGCCATAGGAGTTATTTTAGCAGGATTTTAGCTGTATCTGCAAAACTGAGAAACTTCTGCTATGGCTGCAGTTTGCTCAAGGATGCCATGCATTCCTCTTAAAACACTTTAAAGACCTGTTCCAGTAATGAGGCTCAGCATTACCAGAGCTTCTCACAGCAAGAAACAAAGAATATTTCTCAACTGGAAGGGAATGGTCAAATTCTGAATGCATTTGACATTTTTAACAGATTAGGTGAGGCTTCTTATCATCACCAATTAAAGGAACCACTTCCACTGGTTTTCATTTCCTTATTTTTGGGCCTATATTATCAGAAGTGTTCCAAAAGCAGTCATTTTCCCAAGGCTAATGTCCTTTCTGTTTAACAGAATGTATTTAACAGAATGAAGCAGACTCTCTTAAAGGAAGAGGAAAAAACGGGGTGTGTGTGTGTGAAAACCTCGATTTGTGTGATATCATTTACTTCCTTGCAGTCTGACTTCTCCAGATGAGTGCCTGTATCTCAATACTAAGTTTGCCAGTTATTTCCATCTGGACACACAACTCCTAGCACTCCTTTTTATTCCCCAGCCAGGTGTCACCTGGGTTTTGTTCACAATACAGCAGTGGTTTTCAATATTAAGGCCTGCACATCATCAAGTGGTTAAATCATCTAGAGAAGTGTACGCATGGGCAAGCAATCAGCAGAGGAAGCTGGAACAGACTGAATGCTGGTGCATTCATGATCCAGTTACTTCCTTTCTGCTTCCACTGCCTTTTGGGAGAACAGACTGCAGGGTTACACGGCACAGGCTCCCTCTTTTGCAGGTATGTACTGAGAGATGGCCAGGGAAAGTGAGGGTGCAACAAGGTACTACTAAAGGACAGGAAAAGAAACTCTTAAGTGTCTCTTGAGAGACAATAATTTACAGTATGAATACATATGCATGCTGGCAATACCTCTTGGCCAACTGTAGAATGTGTAAGATTCCCTTACTCACTGCAGCAGAGGTGTTGGCTATGGAGCTCCAAACAATGCCTCTTCAGCAGAGGGATCATGGGCAAAGAATTTCAACACTCTGCATTTATATTCTTTATTCACTTGTGTTCTATTTATCCATCATTTTCTGAACCAGGACCCATTCTACAGCAAAACCCCAGGTTGAAATCATGGGAGAAGAGGAAGGCTCCAAAATTCAGCAGAGCTGACCACGATTTGTCACTAGATTTTAGCATTACAGAATCCCAGAGTTCACAAACCTGAACTACTTACCAGGTGTGCTTGTTGAAGAAACCTTGGAAGATGAAGACTCTGATTCTTCCTGATTAAAAGGGAGAAGAGAGGGAATAGGAAGAGAGGAGGGAGGAAGAAAAAAAATCTTTATAATCTGTTAGCTTCATGAGAGAATCTCAACTGTTTAAATATTTCAGTTTTTATATATATATATATTAAATGGTTCTACTCAAGTGTATATAGAAAATGGGTGAGCACTTCACAGAGTAGTGGTTGTATGTGTGTATATTTATACAGTAAAGTATAAATAATCTTTTGTACACCACTGGAATCTCTCTGATAATCCTTGTATTGAGTAATGTGAATTAGATAAAATCTCTCAACTCACAGCTTTATCTTCTTTCTGCTCTGGTTCTGTTGATCCCTTTTCAGCAATTCTTCTCCTGTAAGCAAAGACAAAAGTTACCAAGCTCATAATGGCTTTAAGATTGAAGAATTTTGTTTACTGCAATTAAAGACTTATACAGCCTCATGAAAATTAGCGTTTTAAGAAGTAATTTCAAAACACCTTCAAAGGCAAAGCCCTCCTGCCAAAGCAACTGTGCAATTTGAAGTCTGTATGCCCTCCCCTACTGCTGCACAAAGGCTTACACAGAAGTACTGGATTACACTCAAATAAAAATGGCTATTCATGAAACACGATCAGCTTCCCAAAGTAACCACGAGCTGCTGTCTATCTGATCCTCAGCCAGCTGCAAGCAGGCACCCCAAATCCCACCTGTGTGATGACTAAGCAGCTGGAGCAGAGCAGGAACAGCTCCTCACCTCCTGGCCAGCAGGGCGCTCATTTCTTCCATCAACCCACTGCCTCCCAAGGGAAGGGGTCCATTTCCACGGCCACCGTCTGTTTTGGATGAAGCAGAGCCTCCTCCTCCTCCACTCGAACTGGAGGAGTCTTCACCCTTCAGAGCACATAAAAAGACACCAGATGTGCCAACAGAATGAGAGCTGACTTCATGAAACCAGCAAAGTTCACGTGCAAGAAAGACACAACTGCATAAAGAACGGCATGGGCTGGCAGCACATCCTGTAACGCTTTTTTCTTAATGAATTAAGCCTACCCCAAATGTCTCGCTACTGCTGTAACCTTGAACAGAGGTTAGAAGCGGGGACAGGAATTAGAAAAAGATACCAGGGTTATATTTACCCGTGAGACTTTCCTAAGTTTGGCTCCTGCAAGTGCAGCTGCTAGTCCAGTTAGAGGGCGATTATCTTCGGACACGAATCCCGCTGAAAATCCAGAGGCTGGGAGGGGGGGAGCAGGAGGTGGCAGGGGAACGGGAGGGACTTGGCTGGGCAGCGGAGGAGGCGGCGGTGGTGGTGGCGGCGGCCCCGAAGGTGGGAGTGGAGGAGGTGGTGGAGGGCCAGGAGGAGGTGGGGCTGCTACTGAAGACTGAGCTGGGCCAGGGGGCAGGGGAGGTGGAGGAGGAGGTGCAGGTGGTCCTTGGACAACACCTAGGGTCAGAGAGAAAACAAACAGACTACATTAAGGATTTAGAAAACAAAGGTCTTAGTTCCATTGAAATGGTGGCTCTTTTGCTCAGTGTACGAGACATTAAAACTGGTAAGACACTGGGCAAGAAAACACTGAATTTCAGCAGGAGAGAAGCATTCTTATCCAATGTACTAAGCATATTACACAGTATGCTGTGAGAGATCAGACAGCTCCAGAGACATTTACATGAAACCCCTCCAGTCAGGTTCTGTGCTGCAACCAAGAACAACTTTATACCAAGAAACAGGCAGAGAGTCAAGTCAGGCATGAGCATCGTAGCAGGAGGAACAATGGGGTGTGCTCACATGGTGCTAAACAGTATCTCACTGTATTAACAAACACTAACACATCACCCAAACATCTGAACCCTTGAACTGTTCAAGTGACAATGCTAATTTCTAAGCTGTATGTAAATCTTTCCTTAAAAATAATTCCAGCAATCAACTTTTATGACTTAATACAAACACTGATTAGTGAGTTAGAAGACTGACGTATTTCAAGCTGACGGGAAGAAGCTGTTTTATACCTATCATTCTTTACTCCTTTAAATTCACATTGTTATCCAAATACAATGTGTACTTTGAAAAAAGAATATTCTGATGATCACTGTACTATTATTATTATAGGAAGAGTTTAAGAAATTTTGACTCAGACAACAGTTCCATACCTCCACAGATCCTACCTCTGTCTCACCAAAACCGCCATAAGGCAGGAAAAATTCTGCACAACTACCTTAATCTCTAAAGGCAGAAATTTCACATACAAGTCTTCCTGGTTTCCTACTCTGCTAACCACTGCAGAAATTCAAAAGCCTGTTAAACCCTCTTGGCATCACTCACTGTCCCAGTGCACACTTTTATTCCATACTAGAAGTGAGGCCATTCACTCTATTTCCACTCCATCCCAAAGCAGCTCAGACCTTCATTTCAGACAGGAGGATATAAACAGGGTCCATTCTGCATGGCTTGTACCAGGCTGCTTAACCCCCAGGAGCCCCTCTGCCCACACCTTTGGAGCTACTGCAGAGTTCTGTACAAAGACCTACATCTATTAAATCAACCCAAATCTGTTAAATCAATATAAAAACAGGATTCAGGTTAACAAAGACATGTATTACCATGTAAAATGCATTTCTATCATATTGAGGAGTGTTCATGAAGGCTATCACCTGCTTAATCAAACTTTTTGTCCAAAGTCTTCTTAGCAACACTGGCAAAATACTGCAGAAAGACCTGTCTGTCAGTATCTAAATACACACATATATATGTATGTGCCCACAGCAATGTATCAAAATACAACCACTGTCCAGAAAGAAATGCTGCAGGTGTCACATATTACTTTCTAAATTTGAATTATTCCTCAGTGAAGGTCATTTACATGTCCAAAGCCACGCATATGCTCTTCTATGCTGGTTGCCACTAGGAAACTAATGATCCTGCCTGGTAACATCACTTCCCAAATAAACCAACAATGCAGGGTTTACCAAGCAAGAATTCGACCAACTCTGTTCTTAACAGGTGAGTTCTTAAGAAATTAGAATTTTCCTCATGACAGGCCACAGAACATGGGCTCCTAGGCACGGAGCTCTTCATTTCCCTTACCCCAGCCGTGTTTGGCTGTGGCATTAGGATCACTGCAGCTTGGAAGCGCTGTGTTAATGCCTGGGGGCAGTCAGGGGCTCTGACACCCGCGGGCTGCGCCCTGCTTAGCGCATTAGTAGCAATAACAGAAAGCCTTACCCTGCTGGGTCGGAGCTTCAACCGGCTGAGAGGCTGCCTGCAAGACTGGCTCAGAAGCAGAGGAGTCTCCCAGCACAGAGTTTAGAGAGTTCTCAACAGAGGCAGGGGTAGCTGCAGAGGGAGAAGGGAGAACACTAGGCTTGGATGAGGGAGTCGAGGCATTCGGGGAGTTGGGAGAAGGAGAAGCTTGAGGTCCAGAGAGTGACAGAGGCGGAAAGGAAGGCAGCGGGGGGGGAGGAGGTGGCGGAGGCGGCGTTGGACCTGAGGTAGAAGGTGAAGGAACCGGATAAGCCAGGTTTTCGGGAAGCCCGTTAGGAGCCGTGGGAGACGTGGACATTTGGGTCGCTGGGTTGGAAGCCGACACCGGGAGGACGGGTCTCGGGCCTGTGGCTTTGCCTGGCGGGCTGCTGATCATTACTGGAGGAGACGGGGGCAGGGGGGCGAAACTGGGCGCGGCCCAGGCCGCGGGCTTGGTGCTGGGAGGCAAAGTCGCCGCCGCGCTGATGGGAGAAGGGGGCCGAGAACTTTTGTTCAGAGGACGAGGAACCGTAGCGTAATGGGGGAGAACGGGGTGGAAAGCTGAGCCTAAGGATGTAGCAAAACGTGATGCAGAGTGCCTTAGAGGCGGTGTAGGGGGAGTGGAAGTCGGTGGTGCAGAAGTCACTACAGCGTACTCCGGTGTGGCCTCTGCCATTGGCGCTGAGACTGCTTTTGCATATGATGGAGGAGGTGCTGAAGGAGGCTGGCAACTGGAGTATTCAGGAAGTGGAGTGCTATACGGGGAGTTGTCGAAAGATGGAGCTGGACAGAAGATGGAAAGCAGCAGCAAAGGCAGGATAAAAAAAGGAGAAAGAGAAAAAGGGAGCTAATGAAGCAACAAAACCAGCATTCAAACAAAATGTAAAAATGTAGACTACAGTTAGTACCAGAGGATTAGGCACAAGTGAAAATACTGTTAGGAAAGTTTTACATATTACCAACAGCTGCTCTTAAATTTTACCAACTCTTTTTGTGCCAACATTTGAATTTACAGGTACGTTCTAGAGAAAGTTTTCTCAAATCCCATCTGTGAGATGGGTTATAGGGTTGAGCAATCAGTCTTTTACCAGCTTTTATCTTCTTGTTTGCAAACTGCAAGCAAATGTAGTGATCTTAACATTTGTTTCAACTCCACTAATAAAACCCTCACCATAGGCAGTAAGTGTCATCTCTCTATTCCCCAGAAAAAGCTCCATAGCAAATATTGAAAGTAGTGGGAATAAAACTACCAATAAAATCTTCTGCTCTAAGATGACTTACATAGTATTCCTTGACTTTCACCATGGGCTGACTTATGTAAATTGAGTTTGAGACTGAAGAACAACCAAGCACTTGACTAATGTTCCATTATATTACCAAAATGAGAAAGCTTTCAGTTATACCTGGATACATTTCCACAGGCAGTGCATTATCTTATCTACAAATACATACAACACATTTCACTGAGATGTTACTACAATGATAGATTAAGCAAGACTTCAGACTGAAAAGCATTTCTCACACTATTACTTTGCCTTATATAGGAACATACCTTCTATGTTAACACACTCAACCTTTTACCTTTTAGGGTTTTTTCCCAACTTATGTAATGACAATACATTTGTTGAATAGAGCAAACAATGATAAGGTATTTAGAAAGTTTAATTCATCACACTTCACACTTTAACCAATGTTGGAGATGCCCAAAATAATTCAAGTTCTCCCACACAATCAAAGAATATGGAGAGTGGAGTGAGCAAATAATGCAAAAAAATTTATTTCAGAATTAATGGAAAATTATGACAGGAAAGTCAAGTATCTTTGACTTCTTGCCATAAAAAAGGGAAGGAATTCCAGCAAAACGAAGCCTGAAATACTGACTGTTGCTACACAGCTGTACTCACTGCCATTTGCCGGTTCTCTCACACTCCATCACCCAAACACATAAAGAGCAGTCTGGTGGTAGAACATGCTTGGGTTTTGAAATTCTTACCAGCATTTGAAATTCTTCTCTCTCTTTCCCATTCCAACTGTTCCCTTTCCAACTGTTCTTGCCGTTCTCTTTCTTGCCTCTCCCGTTCAAGTCGTTCCAGTCTCTCCCGGTCCTGCCTCTCCTTCTCTTGTCTCTCCCTTTCCAGGCGCTCTTGCCGTTCCCTTTCTTGCCGTTCTCTCTCCAGCTGCTCCTGCTCTAGGCGCTCTCTTTCCAGTCTTTCCCTTTCTAGCCTCTCTCTCTCCAGCCTCTCCCGTTCCATTCGTTCACGATCCAGCCTCTCCCGTTCCAGCTCCTTCTGCCTCTGTTGCTCTTGCAACTGTCTACAGTGGTGAGAAAAGGAAAGAGACTGAGCTGCAAAGCTAAAACCAAAAACATCAAGCTACTGTTAAAAGGACAAGGAGATAAACTGATCAACAATCCTGGTAGCAGCGAGAACAAAAGCACAGCATTTGTACCTATGTGGAAGTCTTAATCCTAACATGCCACTTTTCTGAGCTGAATAATAGTTTAATTATGTTTACAGTAAAAAGAATCACATATCTGATTTCCTCTTAACTAACTGAACATTCTCAGAGACAGACTTCAAGAGGTAAGAATAGAAAGCTGATGCTGCTAATTTGCTAACTGATACAATCTTCCCAGTTTGGGATATGGAGTTACATTTGTTCTTTGCATGGTATTTTATATTCAAAGCAGTGAATAGAAGTACAGTGAAATAGCAGTAACACAAATACTCATTAAAAAAGAAGCACCCCCGAATAAATTATGGTTTTTGGATTAACTAGTCAGGCAGAATTTATCCATATTTTACAGAAGCATCAAAATGTCCACATGTCAATTCACATTTGCATCTTAACACACACAAACAGCTGAACTGGCAACAACACAAGAACACCCTGAAGGCACAGGAAAAATGGACATGGTCAAAAAAATCCAGGGTGCAGCAGCCAAGGAAACACTGCAGGGAGCTGGCAGGGTTTCCAGCTCATGGGAGGCTTTGCAAAGCAAAGCAGGGAGGGGGAAGACATGAAGAGGAGGAAAACAAGTAAAAGCCAGGCAGTGGAAATATCCTAAGGGTAAGAAGAAACCTTGCAGAATTCTCTGCCAAAGCCACTGGGTTGACTGAAAGGACTTTCTGAAAAAAAAAAATGCAGTGGGAAAAGGTAAATACCACCTTTCTGATCCTTTCTTCCCAACTTTTTCTATATTTTCTTTAGGGTTTTTTAGGGCTTTTTAAAACATGGATCTTCCTAGTTGGTTAAAATACAGCTTCTTGATTTTCAAAGCTTTTTCATCTCTTGGGGATAACTCAGGGATGAAACAATAATTAGGCCAATCCTCCTCCCAGCTGTGGCCAGTATGTTCCTGTCAATACATACCACTGAAAATGTTGTTTTTTGTTGTTCTCTATTTGAATTGTTTCCAAAAAACAAAACAAAAAATCACAGCAGTTAGAAAATCTTGTCTACAAAGCACAGAGACATTTTTTCTGCCATGCTTCAGATGCAAACTGATGACAGCTTCTCAACAAACACAAAGCACAGCCAGCTCTTAACTATAAAGCAGAGAGGAAACCTAAATTCCAACACCTCAAGATACCAGATGTGTGTTTTCTACACTATGCCACCGGGTAGTTTAATTTGGACAGTCATTGGCAATACTATGTTGTATATTCAGAGCCATAAGGACTGAATTCTGAAAAGGAAGGGACCTTCAGCTGTTTCACTCCTTTTGATGCCCAGAAAATACCAGCATAACTACAAATTCCAGCCCATGAACTATTGTAATTGAAGTCCATCTGGTTTTCAGACCAATGTTTTTCCTTTACAAACAAAAAAAGAATTGAAATTTCCTAATTTCTATAACCAAATAAGTTCCAGTTACGCACAACAAAAGGACTTTTTTCACTACTTAACTCACTATCCATCAGAAGCAAAATCCAGTTCTGCTCCTTTACCATTTCTTCCCTCAGCCATAAAACAAAGCTGTAAGAGCAGTCACTATGAAACCAGAGCTGCAACCCACCTTGTTAAATGACTGATTTTTAGCCTCTGAAGTCCACTAAAAAGTCTGATGAGTGACCCATACATGTTTGGAACCAATACATGAGTTCTATAAATGTTAAGAGAATATAATACAAACCACAGAAATTTAAGCTCCAAGAGGTATTAAAAGTATTTTTAACATTACATTTTTACCTGCTCTGTACAAAACTAATTTTACTATGTGCTCTTTTTTTTCCCTCTGATAAAACCTATTATTAGAGAAAAGAGGTTTGCATCAAGGCTAACTTCAGCTTGGTCATGCTAAAGTTCTTTTTATTTTTTTTTTTTTCATAAAGGTGGATGCACATGTTTCTATCTAAAAGACTGTTCAGAGCGGAAGACAACACTGACAGACTCCAAAGCAGCTTTTGTTTATTTTCGTCATTCTTTTGCATTCATTTACCAGAAATGAGCATATTCTACCTAGAAATGTACACTCTGTTCATCCTAAACCTAAAATGTAGATATGGCATTTGAGACCATAAACATTTCATGTTATATTTAGTTTATAATACTGGAAGGTATCAATTCCCTGGGTTTAACAACACATCAGGCAACTGCCAGAAAATTTCTTTTGCTTAAGTTCTTCATTTCTTTACAGAAATAGAAGCTCAATATAGGTCACTCCTCACACAAGGGCAGCATTGCCAAGGCTGTTTTGCAATAAGCCATACCAAGAGCTCTGCCACTTCATATTTCCATAAGAAACCTGGAAAGGAAACAGCGAGGTGCTCGTCATAAAGCTCCTTAATAATATTTAGTTATTTAGGGTAGCAAGGATGATGGCTGATTATGAAGAATTACTGATGGATCTTCTAATTCCAACTAACATGGGAATAAAATTGGGAAATAAAACTCAATTGAAGTGAAGCAGGGTAGATAGAGGGAAATACTTGCTAAATTAATTTACAAAGTGCTGGACTTGGGGTTGCCTATGGACCCAGGAGTGAGATATTAGGGTTACAACAGGCAGTTCTACAACAACATCCATTCATTGATGTGTCCTGTTCAAAAACCTCAACCAGATGCTATACATGAAGAAAGGATTATGGAGCAGTGCAGAAATAGCATCATCCTGCCTCACAATCCCTGCATCCCTGCTCCCACCTCAAAACAGGGGGAACAGCAGAACTGAAAAGACTCAAAGAGCAGCAGAAAACTGTTACCAAATGCACCCAACACCTTCCATTTAATAATAATTTAGAAAGCTGCAACTCTGAGAAAGACAACTGGAGCTGTATGAAAGCCTGAATGATGGGGACGCCCCTTCACAACAGCTGGGAGGAAAGAGTTGATGCAAATAATGAGAGCAAAGCTCAAAAGAAAAGAGCACCCCTGCACATCAGGCAGATGAGCAATAGAACTCCTTGCCAGAGTGATTCAAAAAAAGAGCAGGAAAAAGCCCACAGGAAAAAAAAACCCAAACCAACAACCATGGGAAATAATTTAGGTAACAGAAATTCCATCATGCAGAAGCTGTTGAACCAAGGGATGGCAGAGGATGGGAGAGCAGCAGAGAGAAGCATTCCAGGTGTTCAGCCTGGCCCAGAAGGGTTTGTGTCACAACAAAATGCATCTAGGTGTTTAAACTAATTCTGAAGCAAAAATTATTTAAATTGGCAATGAACACTATCAAATTCTATTGGCTAAATAAGATGCAGATGAAAGACAGTGAAATAACCATTTATATCCACACAGGACCTGAATAACAAAGTACTCATTATTTAGTAAATATTAAGTAATGCAGTGGGCTTTTTTGGGTTTTGTTTTGTTTGTTTGTTTTGTAAAAGAATCCCCATTTTCCATTTCTTCAAAAAATAAAAGGAATAAACTCAGATTTTTTTTTGTAACTAAAGTGAAGCACTTTAGTTACAATGCAAATGCTCTACCAAAAGAGGGCAGCAAAATACCTTGCAAGCATATCTTATACATATGAGATTAAATATACCATTGCCAAGAATAATTTCTCATAACATGTCATTGAAGCATCCCTTTGTCAACAAAGAAGAAGCCAAAACAACAAGCAACCAAAAAAAAAATCCCCAACTAAATTACCCACACCTCACAACTCACTAATTTTCTACTGTCATTTTAACAATTTTAATAAACCTTTTGAAAAGCAAACCAAAAGGTGCACAGGTCAGAAGATCAGTATGTCAGTAGTGCAACCAAGTTGCTTTAACACAACCTAATAAGCAGGAAGAATTCCATAAACTACACACTAGATCTTAGCAAGTGTTAGAGTTGCAGCGAAAAAAGACAAAAACTCCATTTCATTATTCAAAAAAAATTGCATTAAATCCCTCTGGTTTTGTTTAGCTAGCATTAGAGAGAAAATATTTATTTTTAGATTTTGTCAGAGATCAAAATTCTATTAGGTAAAAGTATTAGTAGATTAAGGAGAGTCATCACACATCAATTAAAGTACATCTGAATGCCAAGACTGGTAGTCCAAGAACCCTGTAAAAGCAATACCTGAAAATCCTTCAGTCTTAAAAAGCACATTTGGCCACCAGGACAACTTTTGAAGAAGCTAGAGGTACTCAAAATGCCCCAGAAAGCTGTCTCGTAGTGAAATGCTTGTTATGCAAAGACAACTCGAACTATTTTAGAAGTGTGACTTATTAAATCTAAGAGCTAATTTACATGAAATAGCTGAGCCTGCTGTAAAACTGTACATGTCAGTCACACACAAGGTACTGTTACTCATGTTTAGATTCAGAGTCAACTTCAGAATCTCAGAATAGCTGCTAGCTTTATCACAGTGACTATTCATGACACTTTCTTTGTGGATTTTAATTAGCTGCATGTCAAAAGCATTTTGGGAAACTTCACTTTGGAGTGTTTTGGGGGAGGCTCTTGGCTATTTTTTTGGTGGTGCCGTTTTAAAATTAGTTTACTTTAACATTGCACCAGCTTTTAAAATTATTTCCCCTCTTGCCCTTATACTTTTGTTCAGTTAAGGAGATACTGTGTGAGGATAAAGAAAGAATCATATTTACAATACTAACTTGTGACCTAATATGAGCATTGATCCTGCAGTTCTTTGGGCAATGAAGCAGCAGGAGCATGACTACATTCTTGAAATAACACATGCAGAAAAAAAAAATGCAACAAGCAGAATTAAGCACACACTGTTGCATCCCTGCTGAAAAAAATCTCCTCACATTCTGTGATGGTGACAGTGTTTAGAATTTCTCCTACATGACAACTGCAAAACAGAATTGCAGTTAATTTACTTACCCAGGTACACACAAAACCTTCCTGGCTCGCTGTTGATCATAAAAAGGAATAACAATTAAGCAGTCCTGCTGTCTCAGCTCCTGTTATTATATGAAATGAGCCAACACCACATGCACACTGAGATCACTTTCCATTTAGCAAGTTTCATTCAAAACCCAGTGTGAGTGATGGGTAACTGGGAAGCTATCTCAAATTAATACTATCCATTATTTTTTGATCTGTATTGGGGAGGGGGGAAGGAAACAGATGGGTTTTTTAACTTCTGTCCCTGAAGGTGAATGACTGGGAGATCCTCTGGGCTTTTTGCTGAAGACCTCAACATAGTCAATTAAAAGAATGGAGCCCTCAGTTAATTCTCTTAAAATATGGCCATTACCATACAGAAAAGACAAAGATCTCACCTAGACTAAGAAACTTCAGTGTTTACTGGTAAAGCAATATTCTATTTCAGAGCAGACTTAATAGCCAGACACAATCTGTCCTTTCCTGGGACACTTTTCACATCTAAGCCTCCATATCTTTGTCACCTGCAGCAGAGCTACTGTATTTGTGGAAAGACTCCTTCCACCAGAGTAAGGACATCCTGAAACTTGAAGAAACTCCAATTGTGACAAAACCCAGAGCTTCTGTCACAACGGCACCAAGACAAAAAAAACCTATGAGTAACAAATCCAGAGCTGAAACAGTTGGCAAAAGCAAAGAGCTGCCTGCTCTGGCAGGTCACCTTGCTTCCTCAAGTGAAGCTGTGCTGTACATTCACATAAATCTTCAGGATTCTAACACTAGCTTGCTTTGCTCTTGGCTGTGAGATCAAGCCATTACATTTTTTCCTAAAAAGATGATAGGAAACTGCACTGAGGAGCCCATATATCAACCTGAATAACAAGAGTTCAGCCACGAACCTGGAAGGCTTCTTGTCACAAAGCCAGATACATTAAAAACAGAGGTATTTCCATGAACAGTACAAAGGCATCTTTGTATCACATCCAAATTCAGGAGGCACTGAGCTGACATTCCAAGATGAACAGAAACTTGTTTGAAGTATTTAATTTTAAAACTCACTGTAGAAAACAAAGATCCAAGACAAAGCCTGCAGAAAACAAAATATCTTGAGGAACAGACCTGACTGAAGTAATTGCTGCATTGAATGAAGAGGTCAGCTGCAGGCAGATAATTCATAACATTTGACAGCTGTTAGTTGTCATTTATGAACACAGCAATTTCGTATTTCATTCCTTCTTGGCAGAGAAACTGCGTGTCAAAACAGGGCATCAAATCACTCAAAGATCAATATGAATACTATCCCTGTTTTGTCTGCTTAAATACAAAAACAAGGCAAATGAGGGAGAAAAAATAACTTTGGTATGTGCATTCAAAGAAGACACCAAAAACATCACTTGAGTTATTAAAAAACAACGTGGACTTTTAAAAAATACAACTGAGGGGAGATTTTCTGTGTTTCACATGGTGGTTTTTTGGCTTTTTTTGAAAAATAGTTTCTTGCTTGTGCTGTTACTTTTTCTAAAATGACAAAGTGTGTCAGAAGAGAGACATAAGGATGACACCCAGAAGGCAGCATGAAGGTTGCCAGACTATTGCTGGCTTCAAATATTGCAGGAATATTCTGCGCTTATTGTTCAGAAAGTTACCACTAAGACATTCAGCGTAAGAAAGAAAGTTCTAAGAAAGTACTCAACAGTGTATGTATCTTTCTTTCTGTGCTTCACTGGGTTTGTTTTTTTAAGTTTTAAAGACAAGAAAACTAGGAATAACTACTATGCTTAAGTTCTAAAAGCATATGTATCACATTAGCTATGATTAAAGCTGGGCTCATCAATCCAAACCAACTGAGTTGTTCAACCTGGAGCCTCAGTGTACCCATCCTTTTGGGGTTGCCCCGAGCTCCTCTAACCCTGCCTCCAACTGAAGAGCAACAAACAAGCCAGCAATGTTTTGAGTTTTATTCTCAAATGCTGTTAGCCCCAGCATGTGGGCACAGATAACATTATCTAATCCAGCAGTCACTGCTTACTAGAATACTTCTCATATGATGGTTCTCCTCCTCCCAGCGCTGAGTCACTGCAGCAAACAGAGCAGCTGGCTGCAGACAGGCTACACAAAGTCTGCCTCAGCCACAGGCAGCAGCACCAGATGCAGGCTGACCTCAGCTCCATCTGAAGCACGTTGTCCTCTCCACAAGAGCAGTTACCTTGTGATCACCAGGAACTGCATGCACTCTCTGGACATCCACAGAAGTACATACAGACACTTGATCCATGTTCAAACTATTAACATTTTTGTAAAAAGTGCTTTGACATGTGATTTTGAACTTCACTCCTAACTTGATTTTTAATAGTTTTATCCTCTGATCATCTTCTGCACAAGTTCAGGAAAGTATGTTTGTTATGGCCCTTCAAATTTGCAAGAATTTATCTGAGTAATCAAAATGGAGTACCAGGATTAAACTTGCGCTTCCATCTTTAATATTAAATATTTATTCACCACTCCAAAATTCAGCATTTACCACAGAGCTCACTCTCCTGTATGGTCACGCAAACCTACTGAATATTTACAGTATCTCAGTGCCTACACATTATGTACCATGGAATGAACACACACCACCCCCCAAATTTCATAATTCATGTACAAAGAGAAAAATACATCCACGTCTTGGAAATTTGCAATCTGTATGGACATCAAACACATGCAGCCTCCACAGAGACCGAGAATGTTCATAAATAAAAAGTACAGGATGCACTAATAACAGAAGCTCAGCAGAAGTGATCAATATTTAACCTCTTTGCATCTTCCTAAGCAATCTCAGCTACATAAACTTCACTTTGCATTATCTAAGCTAAACTCCTGCTCTGAAACTCTTACCAAGTCAGCTTTATTTTCTGTCAAGTGCTTGACAGCCAGGACAGTTCCTACCTGAGCATAATGCACCTGGTGTCAGAAAAACCCAGACAAGACTTAGTCAGCTGAGTACAGTGAGCAAGACACAGGGACTCAGAAGATCTGCCAAGTCTGACTGCTAAAGGCCAGAGGTTTTGAAGTGACTTTATGTATATGCTCTGGAACTGACAATTACTGCCACTTTGAATTGTGCTCTGGACCTTTGGTTCTTTCAGCAGCAGTGAGAAGTGAGACTGGTTCAAATTATGGCTTGTATCAAGCACTTTACACAAGGTGAAATTATAATGGCATGTAATTAACTAGATGTACCATGATTTTGAAACACTGCACAAATCTAGGTCCTTACAGCTATTTCCAGTGTTCAGGTGGCTTTCCCTTGATCAGTCACCATTGCATGTAACACTTCCAACGTCCATTTGATTTTTCCCTGTACACTAATGTGGTCTACAGGTTGCTGGTTTTCCCCTCTAAAAACAGGACACCTACTATGAACTCTTATTCTATTCTGATCATCAAAATCTGCAATATCATCCAACTCCTCCTGTTCTCCTTCATTCTCACATATCTCAACTCACATCAACAACAAGGATTTTCTTTGTTCTGCAAAACACCAAAATAAATTTGATTGCTACAGGTCCCATTGGTGCACTGATGCCTTTTCTTGTGCTCCTCACACTTCCACAGCAATCCTCCTCTCTTCCACATTAACTGAAAATTCCCTCTTGGTATCTGTCAAGTGCTGTACCAAAGCCCAGGAACAGCCTTTCTGCTTTTGCAAAGAAAATACTGTCTGAGTCCAGTTTACTGTCCAATGTTTTATCTGTTACCAAAGTCCAACTAACAGGCTTTAACTTCCTCGATCAAAAGGGATTTAAGGCTTAAGAAGAAGTTTTTATGTTATAAGCTAAAAATGTATTAGCTGGAAGTAACAAGAACTAGGTTTTATCAGTCAAACAAAGATTAGTAGCCAGCCACTTTGATAAAGACATGAAGAGACAACTAGAAACCTGAAATGTATTGGACAGAGGAATTCTAACAGACTAAGTGATCTATTAATGCTCTTGGATCAAACCTCATTAAGCCTAATTGTCCTCATTTCCATCTTTCCAATACATTATCTCAAACTAACAGAGCATGAGCTTTCCTGGCAGAAGCTAGATCACAGAAAGACACCTGTACTCATGGAATTTTAAAAAAGAATCTCAGCAGTAGAAAAACCTGCTTTCATTGGCAACTCCCTCTCAGTAGTGTATTCCAGAGAGTACAACTGGAACACAATTTCAAAAAAGGGAACCACAATAACCAAAAATCTGGAAAATGTAGAACAACTTTCAACTCCAATTTCATGCTCTGCATTAAACAGAAAAAAAGCCCACAGAACTGAAAGATTTCAAAGCAATTCTACTGATGTCATCAGAATACTTAATGCAAGAGTGGTCTTCTCAGTCTTCTGAATAGATCAATGTTAGCAGCATCTACAATTATGCTGTAACCACACAGCACCTATTATAGCCACCCATAAAGCCAGGTAAATCTCTGAAAACTTTACTACAAATGGAAAGAAAAGGACACAGACAAAAATAGAATTTAAAAAAAAAAGGGGCGGTGGGGGGGAAAGTCCCTTTTGAATCCACCTAAACCATGTCCATGCACTGCTGCAAACAATACAATCATATGAGTGGATTCTACTGACCTCTCAAACCCTAAACAAAAAAGCCAACAACTCCATCATATTCATGTGTATCTCAGATTAGAGCTGTGTGCTCAGTTATGATTTAATCAATCCATATGCCTTTCAAAGAAATCCTACTTCCTTGAAAGAAGCTGTTGGATAAATGGCATGATTTCAGAAGCAAAGGAAAACTGGAAGCTGTGCATCTGGCCACTAACTAGGGAAAATTTACAGGCTGTGGGAAATCAGTAGAAACAAGGCTACCAGGGACACACAGCCATGGGCAAACTTTTATTCCTTTAGACTACAATAGCTACACTGATACTGAATTGCAGGATTTTTTCTCTTAGCATTTCTACATATGTTTTCAAAACAGCTCAGGAGTATGTAATGATTACTAATTTACAAGGGTTGTGGATTTTTTACTGTAGTTAAAAAATAAGATTAACCAAATTCAGAAAAATTTGTTTCAATCTGTAAAATAAAAATCTTGCCTTCAAGTCTCTTAGTAAATAAGAAACTTCATCAAATAAGAAACATTTGAAAGCCTCTGAACTTGCACTACAACTAAGAATCCTTCCACAAGATGTTACAAAAGTCACACCATATCAACACTAAACTCTAGCACAGGCACACACCCTGTGCTTTCTTCAACAGTATCATCACAAACCAAACTAAACCAACAAACAAATAAAGTATTTAATAATTATAATGCCTCCTTATATTCTGCTGTTGCATTTTACAAACTTGTAATGTTTTCAAGTACTTACGAAAGAATTCGGTCGAGTTTTGGTCCATGCCGTCCCTGAAGGACAGTAGGGGGTTTGTACACCCTCATCATTCCTTACTATCTGTACAGTTCCTCTGTTCCTGGAGCTTCTGGTCTCTTTATTTATGAAGCAGGGACCATTTTGAAGTTATTTATAAACATTAACTCATTAAATTCCCAAGTGTCATATTAGATACCAACTCAGTGACTCATATTCCTGACAATGTATTTACCACGGCTGGGAGAGAAGGTAAATTTACATGCAAGAGTAGCACACACAGGCACGCCATGAACTAATCTTGTATTTTAAAATGGTCTTTGGCATTAGGCAACCCTACAGTTATTAACAAATATGTATGTCAGCTGAAGCTGGCCCATTATCCATCAGTGGAATTTATAAACACTGCCTGGCCACCATTCTCACAAAATGAAAAACAACCCACAGAATAAAATATCCCTTCAGTTTTGAGGATCAAAAATGGAAGTTGGAGTGTTTTAAAGCTTGCTATTACTGCACTGAAGCGAGTGCAAATTAAGGAAAATTACAGCTAGCTTCAAGTACTCCCTGAGAGGGAAAGCATCCACCATGTGTTAAGGTTTCTTAAAAGACAGTAACATAGTTACTAATTCACCAGAAAAAAATTACTTCATTATACCTTATGTGTAATCTTGGCCTCATAAAAACCTCAGCGTTTCAGATGGCACATCTGGTCCTAGCAGCCTTAGAAATTGTATCAATGTCCAGTAAGCAAAACAAATATTCAAGTACAAAGCTCTGCAGCAAATTAAACAAAGTAGTTTTACCTAAAATGTAAGGGCATCTAAATCCTTTCTAAAATAGAGAAAAGTCTCTGAACCAAAATAATGTACTTCTGCTGGCAATGAACTAATTTCACTCTTCAATTCCCAATTTTCCCAAGATTCCTGAACACTGGTTATGAAAGCAAATGAAAACATCAGACCCATTGAAGAACTCTCTTTATTATGCCACTCTTCACTGGTCAGTCCTTTGGCAAAATACTTCTGAAGAAATGTTTCTATTTCTGCCTAGGAAAACCCTGAAGCTCCAAGCCACATAATTTAACTTTGAAATTAGTCCTTCTCTGAGCAGAGGGTTACACTAGACCTCCACAGGGTCTCTTTAATTTTCATGCAAGCAGATATTTTTCTCCAGCTTAGAATAATTTAAAAAACATTTTCCTGCACTTAATACAGGAGTCAGTTACACACTACTAAATCCAGGCACACCTAAGAGAAGGGATAGGAGAGCAGAACTCAAAGACAACTATTATCAAGCCACACTTTAAAGAAAACCCCCACCCAACAGACACACATTCCACAAGCCACAGACTTGGCAAAGCCTTTCTCCTGATCCATCACAAACCCCATGTTCCTTCCCACGCAGTAACATTTATTCCCATTTCTTGCATTCCCTGTAGTCTTACTGCTCCCCACAGGATTCAAGTCTGCCCACACTGCTTTTACCCTTTACTGAGATTGGAAATGTCACTTGGAGATATGTTAAAAGTAATATATACTAAACCTTTTCTTCCCAACTATTTACTACTCTCTACATTATGGTAGTAACTCTTGTTCTTAGAGTCTGAAAGCTGCAAGATAGTTACTACAGAAGAGAAGTTCTAGCTTAGAGTTAATTGAACTTTATTATAACCACATAGTTACAGGAGTAATGACACTGAAGAGGCATTTGTGAAATGTTTTAACAAAATTACATGTTCTTGTTAAGCTTAATGACACAACAGCAATAGTCCTTCCACAGACAATCTGTCTAGCAGCATGAGTAAACACTCATTCCAGTGCTCCATCCTTGTTTCAGGGAAAAACAAAACAAACCCAGACTTCAAAGAGGACATTGCATTAAATGGAAACAAGTCGAGCACACTGATCAAAAAAGCCAAGTCATAAGAATGCCATTTGATAGGATGTCCTTCACATACCCAAAATTTCAAGAGACTTTCAGAGCTCTTAATATAGGGCAGCACTTTTTTCTGAGGAGATGCCACTTTACAATGCTTCTCTCAAAAGTATTTCAGCATTATAAATTTCAGATAATGCAGCTTTATAAAGGAACAGACAGCAAATAGCAATACTAAAAGCCACTAATGTAGGACAGAAAAAAAAATTCAAAAGAAAAAAGGCTTTTTAAAAGTCTGTCAAAAGAAGTGACATAGAATACTTTTATCATGACAGCAAACTTGCACATAAACACATCAAACAGACAAATTTGTAATGAGGTTCTTGCTATTTGTTTTTAAACAAGGTAACTGTCAGATAAAGTGATTCCTGCTCAGATTTAAGAAGACACAGAAGAAAAGAGACAGACAAGTATGATGCCAATTTTGATGTCAACCCTTTGTTCATCTTATATAGCTTGTTTATCAAATGAATTATTCCTAAATTGGCAAGCTGGTTCTGCTCACCTTTTCATATACACACTAAATGCTGAATAGCAAAACAGAAAAAACTTCAGTGCTAATTAGACCCAACATGTTTAAGCATTCTTCCAGCCACCACAAAAAGCTATTATGTGCATTTACACCATCCGTCTGAACCACCTCCCATTTATTCAAGGCTCCTGTTCCCTGTATCTGTCCTGCATGTGACCAAAATCGCTCCCAGCATCTCTTCAGGAAGGGAACAGCTAATCTCCTGGGAGTATTTTGATGGTAAAATAATCCAGGATTGCACCACAGGCAGTGTGCTTGGGACAGCCCAAGGTCTTACTGCTTTCATTTAGCCCAGTGTGACAGCACTGTCCTACAAGCCTTTGCCATGTCATACACCCATAAGCCAGACACTCACCCCACAGCACCATCCCACATTGCCTCGAAACAGAAGTGGGAATATGGCAACCACATATAAGGAATGGGAAAAAAATTCCTTATGTTCAAAATGCTATGGGTCTGAAAAAATATCCCACAGGGATAGAAATTGAATGGAACAGCTTAGCTTGGAGGAACTGGTCAGGGGAACACAGACCAGTCACTGAGGGCAGCACAGGTATAACCAGCACTGCTCCAGCTGAAAACCAAACTGCTAAAGGCTCCATCAGTTTATATACTAAAAGCAGAAAATTAAGGTCTTTTTGCTAAAAAATACAGTGTAAAGGCAAACAAGATTTCCAATAGAATGTTCTGATCTAGTACATCCACATTCAGGACAAAAACCCTGTCATTCATGATGACTCAGTTCTTTCCTTCTAAAACTTCCTTCCTCGCTTGCTGCTTTTTTCAGTGTCAAAAACAGAATGCACAACAGTCACTGGAAAATTAATTAGCCTGGCTGAAAATGACAACTGTGAAATCTCCCAAGGCTTCCCCTCTGATCTTCAACTCTCTCCTGGCATGCCAATTCCAATTGCATTGTTTGAATGGGTGGAGAGCATGAACAAGGGATCCAGCAACAAAGTTTTTACAGAGTGGCACTAATGAAAACTGCGCACATACAAATGCTGCCCTCATGGAGGAGAGCAATCCGAAGCCTTTGACATTTATTTTCTCCTCATTAGGAGTTATCACTTCCTTGAACTGAACAGCTGTTCAGTTCAACACTTTTAATACCATACCTTCTCTGGATTTCCATTTCTTCTTGTGATGGACCATTTTGTACTTGAGAGGGAAGCTGTGAATTTTGTCGAGGCAATGTAGGACCTAAGAGCAAAGACAGATCACAAATTAATGGTTTGAATTTTTATTATGCAAAAAAAAAGCACAAAAAAGGCCAGCCATCACACAACATGTTAAGAACTGCTCACTTCTGCTTTTTAAGCCAAACAAGCTCATCAGCATAATGCAGCAAATAAAAACTGCAACCTCACGCATGTACAATGCTACCTCACACATCTGCAGAATGAATTTATTTCACATAGATGGAAAGGTCTCACAGAAATGCAAAACAAACTTTCTATATGATGGAATTTGCCAAAAGCTTTGAAAAGCACTCCATGTCTGATTTTTTCTTAAAATAATAAACAAATACTCTTGGAGGAGCAGAAAAGGCTCAAAAAATTAAAACACTCACCTAAATAAAACACTGGAAAAGGGGGAGAAAAAGGGAAAAAAAGAAAAAAACAGAAGAACAGGAGAAAAACCATCAGAACCATACCACCACATTGAGAGAAGGAAAATAAAGCATGTTTCTACAGGGCACACCAAAATTTACTCAGATTTCAGGTCATCAACTTGGATCAAAAACCTTTTTTGCATAGATAACTATTGTGTCCAAAGGAATGGGGGCATGTAACAGATATCCAAGCTGTGAATTCTGCTAAGCACAGGAGATGCAAAAGGAAACGTCATGCAAAATCATCTTCAGTCTTTATTGATGGGAAATTCTGAATCATACAACTTCCAAATAATTGTCTATGTGAGATCAGTATTCTAGAAACAAAAAAAGCTTTGCCATTTTAATCACAAATGTATTTACAGGACAAAACTGTGTAAAAACAAGTGAAGAATGACAAAGTGTGGAATGGAATACAGGAGACCATGAATGCATTGCTGCTGTCAGGTAGTAATCCAGGAAATTATTTAGACTACAGCTATGCTCAATATTATGGAATTTATAAGAAACAAGAATTAAAATAAATTAAAACATCAAGTTTTGAAAACATCCAAAAGTAAAGCAGTGATTTCCAACTGATACTCCACCAAACTAGTTTGAGTTATGGAATCGTAATGAGATCTTTCCCATCTCAAATATCAAAACACAAAATTTTTTCCCATCTGAATTTGTCAAAGTCACCCAAACACATAAAAAGATCATGTGTGATACACTGACACATCAAGGACAGGCAATTTGCTTGAGACACAGCAAACCAGTACCTTGCTTAAAAACTCTACAAAAATGTTCATTCCCTCAGAATGCCACAGTATTGTGTCCATTGTGATATTTAATAGTGAAAATTATAAACGTGTACACTAGCTAAGTACCCTACAATTACAAAAAGTAATGGGACTTAATTGTAGAGGATGAAAGCAGGCAGTGTACAACAGAGGTGGTGTCTTCCTTAGCTACTCTTTCAGCAAGCATTAGGCCCTTATACCGAATGGCTTGATGTTGCTTGGGATGCACTATTTTTGCTTGAAATATCTCCAAGAGACACCTCCAGGTATAAAACCTATAGTATTTTAAATACCAAAAATTTAATTATTGATTTATCATTGCAGTTAAATGATCATTAAGTAGAAACATCTGCCACATGGCTCATCTGGAAAACTTTTCTGCTTTAGAACTTCCCTAAGACACACAAGGACGTGTGTGCCTCTCCTCTCCCCTGTGTGACAGGTGGAAAGCTTCAATACCCATTAAGCCATGACTGCAGCTCCCAGGCAGCTGGGCTATTTGCTGCCTGCACCAGGCTGCAGCCTTTCATGGACTTTCACAAGTCCACAATCCAGCAGCAGTTAAAGGTGCTATAAACACCAGCACTGCTGCTTGCCATGCCCAGCAGTAAGTCAAGGCTCACAGCTTGAGCTGCAAGCTGCAAGCAACACATTAAGTATCAGATATGTGATGAAATCCCCATCCTGTTCCTCAGAATGAAACACACCGACCTGAAAATTAATAACAAATAACAGAAATAAAAAGAAAATGTCACAATTTGTCCATATACCAACCAGAACTATTTTGTACTAAAAATGCAGTAGAAATGAAAAGTTCCAGCTTTCACCAATTTAATCTTTAAGAGTATTTAACAGGTTTTGTTGAAGAAGCTATTACCATGCTGCAGTGGCTGGATGCAGACCACCACTCTCCAACCTTTCTACCTTAGTCCTTCCTTAGCCAGCACCTCCAGAAAGTAAACACCAAGCTTCATCTGCACTGGCTATTCCAACACACCTAGCTATGAGAAAACCTGTTCTTGTAGCCTCAATCTCTGCTCCAGAGCACTGCACTTCAGGAAACCACATTATTCATCAATCCTGCACAGGGCAAACATGAGCAAGCCCGCTAGTTTGACCAGCCTGCTCCAGTGATGGGTTTCTTCCATAGACAGGCACACAGGAGACAGAAGAAAATCAACTGCTGGCAATTAACCTGGTGGTTCCAGCACTTCTTATACATTTTTGTCTTAAGGAAATGCAACCTCAGGATACCAAAGGCTTTCAAGAAAGGAAAGTTCAGCTCCCAAGTGATCCGTCCAGTTTTCTCATGAAATTTGCCTCTGCAGCACCCTGCTAATGAACATTAGAAAGTTAAAGGTACATGCCAGGTGGAAAAGTATGTTTGATCCTAGAAGGTTTATTACAGCAAGCCAAGACTACCACTTTATTGCTAAAATACAGCTGACTGGGTAGCAGGACAGGTGGCATATTAAATAAACAGGAACTAGCTAATAAAAACCTCTCTCAGAAGATTTTGAACACTTTAAGATACCTCAGAAACATCAACCCCCACGAGAAATATTCAGATACTGCCTGGAAAACAACTCTGATACTCCTAAAGGATCACTTTATCTTCAGAAGCCAATATAAGCCAAGTGAGAGATGAGGCTGAATGGTCTATTCATTCTGAGTTTTAAAGAAAACCTAACATCTCTCCTTTTCTAAAAAAGCACAGATGGTACACTCTGCAGCACATTCTGACAGACAGAGGATATAATTTCATACTAATTTGTTCAGCAGCCATTTCAGTTTCAGTGCTTTCTGTTTTTCAGCTTATTCTCACCTTTGCATCACCCTTCCTCTATGACAGTTGAGGCAGCTGAGTGGTGAGAGATGGACTGGTAATCTAAAGCCTGCATTAAGCATTTCCACCAGCTAGATGACAGCCAGACCTGGTTCTTTACGCAGTCACACAGACAATTACGGTGACATCAACATCAGAACATCAACATCAGACTGCTGGGGACTGCTTGAACCAAATCAAGCATCCCCAACATCACCCTTTTAAACCACAACCAGGGTTACAGTTTATCAAACTCCTTAATTTTTTTAGCCTTAATCAACTGGTTACCTAGAATCTCTATTCAAAAGCCAAACCAATTTGAGTTGCACAACCCTATGGAAGCATAACTGGCAAGCTGGGGAAAGAAACACATGGTTTGTCCTCCCTCAGTGCCTTTTGTTCCTCTGTTGCTTCACTCCTTCAGTTACCTCGTCTGTTCTGGAGTGTCACACCACACCCTACCCCACTTCTTTTCATACCAGCTGCATTGTATGTTATCAGTGTTGACACTGGCTGATATTGAAAATATCACATTCCTAGAGCCCTAAAAAACCCCAAGCTTCAGCTGTTCGAGATTGGCACAACACATGTCCTGCAAGTTTTACACCCAGCTATAGTGTGTGTTTGCATTTGGCTGGACAGGCTTACATGGGAGCTGATAACACAAGGATGGACAAAATGGGGTTTGGGGGGACCAGTGGCAGCCAGATCATGTGAAAGCTTTCTCAGAACCTCACATGCCCTAATTCAAAAAGGCAAAAACACACAGAAAACTTCTCACGCCTGCAATTACTGTGCTTCAGAGTACATCAGTAAAAGACAAGCCCTAATTATTTAATAAATCTACTAGAGCTGGTCAACTATCCCACGTAAGAATTTTAGTTTGAGGTGAAAATCTCCATTTTCTCCCCAGAGAAAAAGTTTATATAAACAACTCAGTAACTAAGAAATTCCACCCCTTCCCCTCTCTGTAAGTTAGTGCCAAAACTAAGCAGTGTTCCAATCATACAGTCTGATATCCAAATCAAAGTGTGACTTGTCTTTTAGAAGTCTTTTCAAAGACTGAAAGTGGACAGCAAATTTATTTATACATATATATGATATAAATATAAGTGAACCAGAATTATAATCTTTAGAAAATATTTTCTTTAAGGATAGTTTGAATGCTCCTACTAAGCAAAGCCCACACCCCAGGCAAGAGTTCAAAGCTACAGGCAAAAAGATGTATTTTGTTAGGGTATAGAAGAACTTACTAAAAAAAAGTGTGTTTTACTAAATGGTTAAAGGTTTTCTGAAGGAATGGAAAGCAGGCTTTTCAGAGATCTGTGCAGGAAGCAATAAGAACAACAGCTATGGTGTCCCTCTTTGATGTGTCTCCAGCTCTTCCCCCATTCACAGCCTGTCCTGCTCTAGGCCATGCCAGAACAAAGTCTGGGTTGATTTGCTAACCAGCCTTGAGCAGAACCAAAACCACATCACTCCTTGAGCCCTGGACGTGTGTTATGGGTTTATATGCAAGACCATGATGGCCAAAAATGAGGGTATTAACTAGTGACAAAATTCTCTAGTACTTCTGTTTGGGTGAATCATCTCCCAGCCAAGACTTCCTTTTCCTTCCAACACCTACTTCCTCACTCACAGCTACCTTCAGCTGAGTTAATTCACTCATCACTTCAAATTTGAAACTAAACACTTTCCACTTCAATCCACAAGCTCTTTTAACTTGATCAAGGCAATAAAAAGCAACAAGAACAACAAAAGTATTCATTACTTTAATGAATTTAAGTAGAGGTAAGCCTCCTATCAGTGCCAGCAGAAGCCCCTATCAGTGCCAGCAGTGCCTTGGAAACCAGGCACTGATAACCTGGGAGCCAGGCTGGGCTCAGCACCAGTGCACTGGGGGACCTCAGCAGCTCCCAGTGTCCCTCTGCCATCCTTTCATGCTTGGGGACACAGCTTCACCAGCAGGGAACTACAGCTGCTGAATGAAACTACAGCATCACAAACTTAAAGGACAAAGTACTGAAGTTAAATATATCAATACCATCTACTATGGGATATTTATAGCTCCCCCTCCACCCTTAGCTGTGTCAAAATTTGTTTAAATAGCAATGTTATAGGTGATGACTGTCACTACTGGTGTAAATACTACAGAAATGAGCCTAACCAAGGTATATTGCACAACTATCTTCATGACTTTTATGAAAACACCCTGCTCCCAAAAGGCAGATTTAATCTATCTACAACTTCTACTGATAATATTTTTAAAGACAACACTATAAACCTTCATCTGTAAAATATGCTGACATTCCTCTATGTTCATTAAATAAAACTTTATTCATAAATTAATGTACTTCTATTTTTATTTGCCATGCATTTTAGACCAGCTACCAGATTTTAATTAAATTCTTCAGATTGTTCACCTATAATTTAAATTTTTTACATGATAAACCACTAATTCTGAAGAACCAAAAAAAAACCAACTTAGAAACACCATATGGGCAACCCTTAAAAGTTTGTATAACTCTGAAAAGTTAACAACCCTCCCTTCACTTCCAAACATCACAACTAAAACTGATGCTGCTTTCAATAATCTTATGTGCAGTTACCATGAAGAGGCAGAACTTCCTGTAGGGTCAACATTTTGGCACATAAATCAGGATTACCTAATCAGTATTAGCTATTATAAACACCTAATAACAACCTCAAAAGTTATTTCATCAATCCCAAATTTAAAAAAGAAGGGAAAAATCTTGCTAGCAAGACCAGAGATATTATCCAACTTTTGACAACACAGGTAATAAAAATACCATCATGTTACTCCTGTTCTGACAGGGAGTGCTGACAGCCTGTTCCAGAGGCTTGCTAAGAGTACAGGTATAGCATCATTACTTCACTGCTGTAGAATTTTTCTTCTCCCAAAACAAGTTTTAGCATGAAATGAACCAAAACAGTACAAAGAAAAGCACCCTCCAAGCTCCACATATACTTTCCTCATTTCAGTCTTCTGTAGTCTCTCTATATATTCCAATTAGGCAACTCCAAGTCTTATTTCAGTTTGCATTTACCAAAGATCTTAAATTATTCAAACCATTATTTGAATGCATTCCCCTATCAGCAAGGATTTTATTATCATCTCTGCTGGAACAGAAAGGACTGCACATTAATGTACAGCTGTGAATAAAGATTTGTTTATTTAATAACTGGACAACCTAACTCAATTCAAAAAACTTGAACCACAGGGGCTTTTTCCCCTACGAAGTCAGAAGAATAAAATAATGAGACCTTGGAAACAAAACACCCCCCTCTGTTTCTTTTTCTCCCTCCCCATTTTCCTATGAATTAAACTGTGATCTAAGGCAATACTAGAACAGATGCAATGGAGCCCTTTATGACCTTGCCTTTATATCTGGAACATTCCAAAATCTTTTCAAGAACCAATATGTAACTGCTACATATTAGCACAAAAAGCATCACAAATCTCACATCTATGTAATTCTATCACAAATAATTAAAACAGATATATTTACTGTTGTGACAACCTTCCTTCAGTTCTTCTGCCACTTTCATCTTCTGCAACAAACAACTCCGAGGACCTCCCCTGATGCAGATTACACATCTACAAACCCACACTAGGTTTCCTATTCTCTTAGCAAGGCTTTCCTGAGGTTGAAGACAGATGCCACACAAAGCAGCATCGATTCCAGCTGACCTAGAAGGTGCTTTCTGCAGCAAAACTGAGCATGATACTCCTTTGTTCCTCCCAACACAAGCTTCCCTTACGTGACCTTATTCCTTCAAAGAAATAATCCATTGTCTCACACATCAGAGAATTCTCAGATGTCTGATTTCCCTTCATTGAAGCTTTTCTCTCATTCCAGAGCCATATGATTGCAACAATGAGCCTACTTAATGCAGATATGAAAATTTCCTTTGTAATGCAATGCAAAACCTTTGCAGTGAGCTGTCATCTGCAGACAAGACAATTACTGAATATCTGAACATGCTGCACACAGCCTTAGAGCCAGAAATCCTCTTCATCTGACCTCTTAAACTTGATGACATGCACTTGTCATTTAATAAAGGTGTCATTTTTGACCATGCCAAACAGTTCTTTAATGTAACAAATAGCAAGTCTTTCAAAATTTTCCAAAATGAGGGCCAGAAAAAAACCTTGGTTCACTTTTAATGCACTTCTGAAACAGTGTGGGGCAGGAATCTGCAGTGTTTAATTCTTTAAAATTCCAGGACAAAATGCAGTCCTGTGCTGTCCTACTCTTCTGGATTTGCAGGTTGGCTACAAGCTGCCCAACTAGCCAGCAGGAAAATAGGGTTTGCTAACGAAATAATTCAAACCAGAATGGAGCTAAAACACTTTGACATTTATTTAAATAAACACAGTTTAACCATTTGAGAAGTTAGCACATTCATTTGATCAGTCCTATAACCCAGGGGAAGGATAAAATCCTAAATCTGCAGAGCATTTTTATCAGTTTGACTGATAAGGCAGCCATTGCTTCCAAGTCCTTTGAGACAAACCTGCACTGTTTTTTTAGCAGAAAGATGCCACTTGCAGCAAAGCCTTCACTCTTAACTTCAGAGATTTTTACTCTGCATTCTGAACTCATCAGAAGGACAAAAAGCCCATCCCTGTGAGCTCAGCGGTGCCTTGATTCCAGCAGATCCACTAGAGGGAGATCCTAAATTAAACAACCTCCAATTTTGCCAGCAGCCAGCAGAACAGCTGAGGATGCCAACTAAAAGATCAATGACATTTTTCAAATATATGCAAGAGAAGGAGACCATAATTTAATTTTATTTTAAAAAGAGCGAGAGAGCCATACCCAACAGCTGACTTGCAAACCACAAGGATGTACACAACTTAATCTTTAATATCCCTCAGAATTCGTTTAGATTTCTGTGAACCCTTGCATAAAATTTGAAATTCATCTACAGCTTTATGAATTTCTGAATAGTATGCTCAGCTAACATTAAAACTGCTTTCCTTTTATGAATAAAATACAACATAAAATAAGCAAGCTAATAAAAGAAATTGCCAAAATGAGAAAGCACAGCAGAAAATAAGGATACTGCAAGAATCTAACCTTAACTAGATGTAATTCTAGAATAAAAGGGAAGCTATCTATGTAGGATTTCTTTATTTTTATTGGAGTTGGAGGTTCTATATACCATTTTGGATACACTAGGAAACACAGCAAGCTGTCAACTTCAACTACAGATTTTTGATGCAGTATCATCAAAATACCAACAAGGACAGCATGGGTTAGAAATTTTTAAAACTCAAGCAGATATATTGAAAGAAACAAAACTAACCATATATAATGTATTGATCATCATATATCAGTGTATGACACATGCCCTCTCAACACCTTTTCAGAAAAAGTAATTTGTTTATAAAAGAGAGGCAGTTGCAATCCATTTCCTAAAATGAAGAGCTAATATTAGAGCCTCAGAGCCAGTGACCTGTCTAAGTAAATATTCATCTATTTCAGAGATGCTGGGGGCAGTGGGGTGGGGGGTGTGGGGGGAACCTAACGCCAAAGACTTATTTCTAGGTGCACTTTTAGGAAATTATACCAACTACAGAGAAAGAAAATTCACTGAACTTTGAGCAAGGAGCACAATTAGTTTGTTTCTACATTTCAAGCCACTTAGCAGTTATTTCCATTATTGAAGCAGCATGTTCAGAAAGATACTTCATCTTTTTTACTTCTTACACTGATAGAGGTCAGAAAAATTAATATCTAGATCAGACAATGGCAAACTTCCCAGTTGATAAAACTTAGGAACACTTTGACAGTACTCTAACACAGAAACATTATGAACATTTATCTTTAAACATTGTCTGGAAGTGATATGTGGCTGAGAGAGCAATTCTGTGTGCCTTATTAGGAATTTTTTCAAAAGCAGCAGCACAAAACTGCTCATCTGCTGAAACAATGCTGGCAATGTTAAGGTTTGGTTTTATTTCACCCTGGTGGAAGCTAGAGCAGCTATCTGTCTGTGACACAGGTGACAGCTAAACTTAAACCACCAGAGCCCTTGCCTGACAGGAGCCCAGGAAGAACAATTATTTCCCTTGCTCACCATAAGCTTGTGGCGCATTTTGATTTGCGCCTGCTGCCACTAAATTAAATTCACAAGAAGGAGAAACAAAGTGACATTGCTGTTATTCAGAAAAACTTAAAGGTTAACCCAGTCACTTTCAAACATGGTTACAAACCTTAATTTGTGGCCATCTCAGAATTGCTGAGAACAAACCAGAGGACAACAGCACTATAGTCAGTAACCAGGCTGTGATAAGTCATACACAGTTACGAAATTTTAGTCATAAAATTTTAGTTTTATCCAAGTCTTTACCAACTGAAGTGGCATCTCTGCTTATTAATAAATTTTCTACTACTGGACAATGCAGCAGCCCACAAACACTTTGCATAACGTAGCAAGAGAACAAGTCATTACACAAATTGTAAGCCACAAAATTAAAAAAGGACACACTGTCTAACAAAAAAATAAGCAATGCCATGCCTGCCTATGTCATTTCAGCCTCTCTAGCAGCTCAGGTTTAGTGTTATGAGGAGTTAAACTGAACTATGAAGATATGTATATGCATAAATACACACTGAAACACATAACAAATTGTTCAAGTACAGGTAATAGAAAAGAGCTTGAAGCCCTCAAATCTGTGGTAAGAACCATCACTCAGTCCTTTTCATCAAAAGAGTATAAATGAACACTTCACGTGTTCCCAAATGCTGGTTGGGAGACAGGTGATGAACAGTCAGAATGCATGGAAAGTTTACACCTGAGTAACCCTTAGGGAAAGCAGAACTGAGGGATTGAGAAAACACCTAGCTGAGAGGTAGGAGACTTTTTTTTTTTACAACTGGGTTATTTTAGCAGGCAAAAAGAAACTTCCTAACTCTAGCTACCATTTCTATTTTGGCCTCCTATGTTGTGTAACAATGTAAGCACTGCAGAATGTATCATCCACAGCCTAGACAAATTAGTTTCAAAGGGTAAGTCTGGAAAGGTCTACCAGGAAAAAAAACAACTTGATAAAACCCCCTTTTTTGCTGGTTGAGACAGCCCTAGTATAGCTATCTACAGTCTCTCTTCTATACAAGAGAAAGAAAACTGGCACACAAGTGCTATCTCTTGTTACACAGGCAATCTTAAAAGTTTAATGAGGACAAAAGAATTCTATTTGGTTACAAGAACACAAAAGACTCTTAGTCTTTTAAAATAAACTCCCTCTGTGTGTGTCACAGTGTTATACTGATCAATTTGCTGTAGAGCCTACCTAGAATATGTTACAGACATCAGCAGAAGACTGAAAGCCAGGAATTTTTTCACCACTGTTTTAAAGCCTATGTCACCCTGATCTTCAAACAAATGAAATTGCAGACCTGGTGTCTAAATCATATGTGCTCATCCGAATGTTAACCCTGGATTCAAGGTCTCTGAGCTAGAAAAGTCTGTATGGTAAAAACTGCCAGAGACAATTACCTGAATTCCAGAGTTTGGAGGGAAAAAAAACCTTCACCATTTGATAATAAACCAGTAACCAGTAACAAGCAAAAATACCAACACACAATAGGAACCTGGACATCTCTAGAAATCCTGAAAAGTATCCTCCTTACAAGGTACATGCTTCTTGGGTAGGTCTTTTTGTTTTGCTTCCTCAAAAAAAGGCAAAGCCAGCAGTTTCTGTATCTAATACAGAAACAGGAAAATCTATTTACTCGCTAGGAAGTGCAATTACAGAGATGTCAGTTGAGTTGAGAAGCGCTGTTAAGAAGCAGTAATTAGTCAGACAAAACATCCAGATAATTAAAGCACCTAGAGGCTTATTTATGATTAGAAACAAGACTTGCAGACTTTTATGCATAAACATTTGAATTTTTCTGTATTTGAACAATCTTAGGGGGAAAAGAATAGTGAAGAGACTCTTACCAGCTTCCTGTGAATTTAATACTTCTAAGGCATGCATCATGGCACTTGCGAAGACATTGGCATCTTCTTTGCTGCCAAAATTCAGACCATACACCTGCCTAGCATCACGCCACTGGTGGAAGGTCTGTGTAGCCTGATTGTACTTCAGCCCTTTTGGAATGGCACAATTTATTACCACCTAGAATCATTAAAAAAAACAAAACAAAACAACTTATGTTTAAAATTGCTGCTCCATCAGAAGTTTCAGCTTTGTATAGATTTCATTCCTCCACCACACGGGTTAATTCACGACCCATAATCTGTGAAACACAATGCTGAAAGCTCAAAACCATTTCAATTTTCATTCAAACACTGTCTGCAATCAGTGATGGGAATACACAAGGGGACTAATGAGATATTTTGCATCAACTTTTGTAGTTTAAGTGTTCTCACTTCAAAAGATGTAGCCATGTTTCCCAACAGCAATGTAGTAACATCAACAGCTCTGACTTCCAGCAGCAGACTACTTGATGTGAAATATGCATCTGAAATTCAGAAACTCATTTTCCCATGAATTTCACAGGGTGTTTGTTAGGTTTCTTTTTTAACCAAGTTATCACTTTCTCCCTGTGGCTGCTGCACCCCTTGGCTTGCAGGGCTTTCAGCAGCAGTTTACTGGATTTGTACCATGGATCACAGGGTATCATTTTGCAAGATTGTTGTGGCTCACACAAAAGATGAAAATTTGAGCTATTAGGGCAACCATTTACTACAAGCCATCCACTAAGAGGATCCCATTGCACCTGGATAACTATATCCTCTCACCCTTTTCTGCTGAATAATGGGACAAAAAAACCCCAGATCTGCTCTCAGATGAATGCACAGAGACCATTTATCATTTGGAGTAAATATTTAGTAACAAATCACATAGGAGATCACCAGTTTAGGCTTCAGGTGTGTAATAAATGACCAAAAACAAACCAAAAGAATTCTATGAAATGCTGGGAGGGAGGAAAACAAATCTAAGAAGCTATCCTCAAACAAAATATTAGGTTTTAACCCCATCCCAAGTATCACATGACAGAGCACATTTACAGACAGAGTGCTAATTTGCCATTTAATCATGATCCAGTAACTTCATCAAGGAAATTAAGATGTAATCCCTGTTACTCCCTTCTCACTCTCTTAAAGTGGTACACGATCAGCATCACCAAATATCAGAAGGCTTTTTTAAACAAAATGACCTGGGGAAATGAGGCATCACACATCCAAGTTTTCATGAGGTAGGAAGAGCTAAAAGAGCTGCTGGTGTCTACACAGGCTGCAGCTCACAGTGTAGAGTGGGGGAGAGAAGCTTTCAGGTTGCCACTTTGCCTTAAAAAGAACCAGATGACTTCTGTGAACACCACTAGCCTGTATAAATAGATATCTGTAGGAAGGAATGGCAAAAGGACTATTGCCTCCGGGGTATGCAAAGTGCTTAGTTCACAGGGAAAAAGCAATAAAAATTCTGCTACTTCAGTTTAAAAATGCGATTTATTCTTTATTGGTCCTGTAATTTTGCTGAAGACTTCATATTCTAAATTTTCAGAGATTTCCTCACCTGATGATCCTGAATCTTCCTGCCCACTACTCTGAATGTGTTGTTGCCTGTGTGATGATATATGTGAACTCTGCTGAATCCAGTTGATCCACCAGCTGGTACCCATTTCTTATTGGCATCATCGTAGACCATTACAGCAGCTCGTGCTTGGCAGATACTCTGTTCACTGTTAATATACAAAGTGGGGAAGAAAATAAAATTACTCGCGGCAAAGCATCATCTTTCTGGTTAAGTTCTATTTTTTTTTTTAATTTAAAATGTTAAAGCAACAGTCCTTGCAAGTCTGGAAACTCCACCTTTCTGAATACAAAACTACCAGGACTTTGATATTTTGCTTATATGTGTTCATTCTGAAAAGCTATGGTCCAGACAGAGAGGCCTAACAACTAATAAAAGCGATAAGAAGGTACTCATGTCTTCTTTTTGCGTTTTTTCCCCTTACATTTTTCCCCCCTCCTTTTACACACCACCAGCCACGAATTTTCATTAAATGCCATAACCATACACAAAGCTTTCTGCAAAGACCAAAGATACTGGAGTTGCACTAGCTTCACACAATCTACACTTCCCAGTGGAAATTACTTTTATGAGAAATGAGAATTGGAAGGTCCTTGCACCTTTTAACATATAGAGAAGAAAACAAACACAGACAATGAAGTCCAGCACAAAAATTTCAGCTCGTAAAGGAAAACACATTTTGATTTTGTCACATTTTACAACAGCTGACACCCAGATGTAACACTTTCTCCCTAAGAAAAGGTGCTACTGATCACCAAAAAGTGCAAATTCATCAGGAGATTGCTATCAGTAGCTAATCCTGATTATGCCAGTCATCTGGAAGCTGGGCTACAGCCTGAAGTTAAAAAGGAGCATATCACGAATGTCATCATATAAGAAACACATGAAATCAGATCATACCAGAAACAGATTTATTTATTAGGAGAGGAAAGGGTGATACCATGCAGGTTGTCTTTGGGGTAATGTCCAGATGCAGACAGGAAAAAAAAATAGAAATGAATGATTTCTTATCAGTAAGTCAGATTCTGTGAGCACACCACCCCAGCACATCCAGCATTATAGAAAGCACATAATGCCTGGCTTGCAAGGAATGTGGCCTGCCATTTGGAAAACTGAGAAGGCTGAAGAGACATGCGTCCTTCATTGGAAAGTAAAGGAGTATTTCTTCATATTTGATGAAAGAGGGAAAAGATGCCTCCCCCACCCATCTGTCTTGCAGATTTTTTGTGATTTTTATTGGTTGGTTGGTTTGGGAAGGGGTGTGTGTGTTTGTTGGGTTTTTATTTCCAAAGACCATGTTGAATTTTCCAGTATCTTATTCACATCTCTTAATGCATGAACATTCTGAAGTACATCCAGCTGTTTTATTAACTTTCAATACCAACATTTTTGAGAAAACAGAATCAATTTCTCTCACACATTCCATGGCATTCTAACAATTATAAAAGTGCTCAATACTGGGATGCTCTTTAGGGCTCATGGAGAAGACAGAATACTGAGATCATGTCTCTCATGCACATGGGAGATTCATGATCAAATGAGGAAATAGGTTCTTAATTTTAAAAATGCACGTGTTCTAACCCCATAACCTATTCAACAACTAGATCAGAATGGGATTACAACCTCTAATTAGACCACCCTTTTTCCAGTTCAATATAGTAATAATATATATAACTAAAGTGCTTCTTTTCTAAGCATAGTTTATAGTTTAGACTGGAAGCACCACATCCGAACGAGGAAGATTAAATGCAAAAAAAAATATATTTTGGTACAGCTTTTAAGCATTTCGCAATCCCATTAAATATATACCACAGATGAAATATGGTTCACTCACTTAAGAGGACAGTGCAAGAACCTACTAGATTTCTTTATTTTTAGATATTTTTGGCACACATCTTAAAGTTCAAACCTAGAAACATTCTGTACCATTCACAAAGTACATGACAAACAGTAGTGGTTTTTCTAAAATGTCTGACAGTAAACTTGGAAAACTTCTGAACCCATAATACATTTTTCTTATATTTCAATTTGGATCAATCACAGGCATGATAAACCATAGGTGACAGGCCTCTATACTGATTTGGATGCAGAGCCATGTGGTTCACAGAGTTCTTGCCAAAAAATTAACTTCTACTCAGTCATGTGCCAGACAGATTAATAAAAAAGATTCTATTACAAATTGAGACTATGATTCTAAGCTAATATGTTCCAATTGCTACAAAGGTAGAACCAGAGAGTGACTGTGTAATGGTACAGCGAGCAGGAGATTTAACAGGACAGACCATCAAATTTCAGGTGCTCTTATTCAGCCTAAAAGTTTATAAAACTTTTTACATTATTTTTTTTTAACATAAAAAAAAGAGGAAATAAAGAAGAAAAACCTATTCATTTTAGAACTATTCAGTATTCAAGTGGCACTCTTCACAAGTGCAAATAAGATGACCTTGAATTGAATTTCTAGCTTTTCTTTAACAACTGCTAAAGTATTTTTAGTTCCACTTCTCAGGCCATGTCTTATAACTGAAAGTATTAACCAAGTCTAGATCTCAACTACTTCATGTTCCATTTAAAATAAAACCATTTTCATAACAGGGAATTAGTCTTATTCATATAAATATTTGAGATGATGCACAAACTTTTAAAAATTACAAATACAAAAATTTTCCAGCTGACTTTTTCAATCACTACATAATAAACCTTCTGCCTTCATCTCATACAAATCCTGTAACTAAAATTTCAGTGTTCCAAGTGTGTAATTTTCATATCCAGGTATCAATTTGAAGGAGACATACTCCCCTTCTGCTAACAGTTCCTCCCCCCACAGCACTTTGTTTATGAGACTGCAAGAGTAAGATGGAAAAATGAAAGAAAGAAAAGACCCCTGTCAGAAAGAAATTAAACCATCACAGTATACAAGGCTATTTCCAGGGTTCAATAAATATCAGGTAAAATGGTGATTTATTCAATTACTCTCTTAGTAATAAGTTCTCTAAAATGAAGAAAAAAAGAAAAGCATGGAGGCATGAGCTTTAGGGAAAAGAATCTTTAGTTCTGCTCTTCAGTGGCCATTTGATATTTTAGCATCTGAATATAGTATATTGTATATTATACCTAGACACCATAAAGTATTTAAAAATGAAAACAAAAGCATACTAGAAATCCATTAACTTTAATGGGTTACACTAAATCAAAAATCCACACTGTGAGCTCATGGCTATCTCTGACAAGTCTAATGAAAAATACAGTTTATTTTTTTTTTTCTGAAGATCCACCTTTTTCTAGGAAAATTCTGACTTTAGCATACACACAGTTACAAGAACCTGAACCAGTCTCTTGTATTTTACAGATACATATGAGCTTCAGTGCAAAAGAAAAAGAACCAGGTGAATCAGAATGGTATAATTTATTGTATTTCTTGCTTTTCACGCTTATGACACTTCCCTGCTGTACTCGTATTAGGATTCAGTTCTTCACCCATCTCAGTATTTACACATGAGCTCTTCACAGTCTCCAGGGTTTGCTGCAACACGTGTGTCCCTTACATGACCTGTGCTAGGATGGCTTCCTTCATTCACTGCACCAGAATCACTTTGGTCTGATCACAAATGCAGATTCTTTACGTATTACCTTGCACTGGCAGCAAATAAACAAATTATCTGTAGTCACATGCAAGAGAAAATAAAAAGGATCTTCATCTCTTTGCCATGTCATGAGGCCTTCAAAAGCATTCTACTGGATTTTACTTGCCTATCTACAAATTTTTCTCTTCCTGGTGGAGTGCAATGGTTCCAGAAACCATTAGACTTGGATTAGCCTGCACCTTTTCAATATGTGAGTTGATTAGGGGATGTGGGAGATTGAGCATCTCCAGCTTCACATGCTACTGCCAAAATGCACAGCTGCTCCAAGAACTGATTGCTAGATTATTAGGGCAGTGCATTGGGGAACTACAGTGAAATATTAACAAAGAAAAACTGAGAAATTGTATGTTCCCAAGTAAACTTACTAAACTAAGTATATGAAATTATTTGCAGAAAACAGAAAATTATTACGAGGGAACATTCATGCAAGAGTGCTTACCAAGCCTTAGGAGACAAAGTGTACAAAGCTCTCTTCCTAAAATGTAAAGCTTGACAAATAGCTGGATAAATATATGTTAGGAGGAGTCATTCTCCAGACAAAGATGTAAGGCTCTGATTGTTAAAGCCAGCCATTATTCTGGGTAAGTCCACCTACAGCAATACCATATAAAGCCAATGACAGGGTGGCTGGTTTTTATTTGGGGTGGAAGAGTGGGGGGAGGTCTGGCACTCAAAAGGCTCACACTAAAAACCACAGTAGTAATGAATCATAAGTATAAGATTATTCTTATGGGAGAATATACTTTCCTCCTCCAGTGATGAGATCATACAAAAAGCTCAAAAACCATAGCAAAGTGAACCCTAGCAGACATCATTCTTTTGCCCAGATGGAATGTGTTCATTCTTTCACATCCCAAGTTCTTAAGCTCAATGCACAGTGACACCAATCCAGTCTGCTGACCTAAGCCTTATTTTTTTTCCCCTCTCCACAAGAAGTGGATGCTTGGTTTTCTTCTCTCAAGAACTAAAAAAGATAAATATACTTCAAGTATCAAACTCATATGAAACACAGCACAATTGCAGCCACAGAAAAGATAATTTAAACATACTAACACAGCAAGGAAAAGCTGTGATAGCTCTGATGCTCAACCTTTGGTATTTTTGTCAGTAATGTAACAATGAAGGTTTTGAAAAATTATATCCTGTTACCACTGCTTCTGGTGATTCAGGTTGGATTTTTTTTCCTGCTATGTTCTCAATTTACAGAGACATAACAACATGTTCTTAAAATGTGCAGTCTTTGCGGGGCAGAAGGAATGGAAAGAGACACTGATTCATCAAACGCCTGTTTAGGATTTTCAAACCATGTGGCACAAAGCTAGAAAGAAACTCTAAACATTTCCAATTCTCACATCTTAAAAATACACATTTTTGAAAAGCAGCTAAATGCTGGTCCAGATATAAAATTCTATATCTTAGTGGTGGTATTTTGCAAGGTAAATTTTCCTGCTTGTTCCTAAATGCCAACTGGCACAACAAAGTGAAAATGTGTGCTCTCTATTTTGCTATTAAAAAGTTAAAACTAACCACCCAAAACCAAAACAAATTCCCACATATACTGTACCACTACTTTCTATTAACTAAATCAGACACTGTAGACAAAGTTGCCATGTATTCTAAGTTGCTCATCTGGCTTAACAGTTAAGCTACTTTTTAGCATCTTGAAGTTAACACAGAAGTATTTCCTATGCCCTCAAATATGCTCCAGACTGAACTCAATTACATAGCTTAATATTTATTTTTTGGGAGTAGGGGAAAGGGCTTGGCTTTGCTGACAGGGGTGATGCGAGTGAGGAGACGGGAAGAACTTTTGAGTTTCTTTAGGTTTTAACTCATAATCAGCTTGCTTTAATTTTATTCATTTCTTGAACTTTAGCACTTCAGCCAGAAGTACACCTCAGAGGAGGCTGGGTATAACAATTACCACCTCCTCCTGCCAACAAAGGCATCCACACCATCAACAGGACATAATGGAAAAATATACACCTTTAGGGCTCTGCAGAGGTGAACACAGCGGTTCAGTAAGTTAAGTTTCTCTAACTCATCCTCAGCAGAAAAGGAAGAATCTCAACTCTCCCTGCATTACTAAAAGCCAGTTAAACATGCTGCTGGCAAGGGAACATCACATGCTTGGTACACCAGAAGCAACTAAGCTGTGCTGTGCACTTGTACCCAAATTCAAATGATGCAGCTTGCCCACTCCAACACTTCAGCCAGGACAGAATTTACTTGCTATTTAGGTTTTAAAATAAGACTCAGTTGGGAGCAGCTGATTCATCTGACCTGTTTCCATGCGGATTCCTCTTCAGACACTACAACCCCCCACAGGACAAGAGTCTTTGCTGACTCCTTCCAGCAGATCCCATTCAAACAAGAGTTGCTTTTGGAACAGGAGGTGAATGCAGAGGGAGAAATTCCAGACTGCTTCTCTAACATCTCTCCTGTACTTGCCTGTGTCTAGAAAACTTTTGATTGATAACTGAGAGATTCATTCATCTCTCCCACTTTTCCGTCTCTGATAACCGAGAGATTCATTCATCTCTCCCACTTTTTCTTCTCATGAATTACTCAGAATACAGATTAGCTGCAACATCAGAAAGCAGCAGAAAATCCTACATGGAAAGTCCCAACTAGAAATAAAACTAGTACTGCTGAGAAGCAGGGGAAACTGAATCATTGGGATTAATAGTTGGCAAAGGAAAGGTGCTTTGCTTTTGGCACAAGGCTCTGCAACACTCCAGAGTTTTAGCTGGTACACAGTTTGCTGAGGACAAACTTTCCTTATTCATTTAGTACCTTCCACTGAAAGAAAATTGGTTTTCATCTTGCACATAAAAGCATTTAACATTAATTTAGGAGAAGTCTGCTCTCGGAGCCAGAAAACTCTCATAAATTTCTCTTGTTGCTATAAATCTTTTGCATTTGTAGCTTGTTCCAGAGCAGCAGGTGAATATCAAACAGCTGAAAGAAATCATTGCAGGACATTCAGACAGAAAGAGAAATATTATTTAGAACAGCAGGTTGATGTCAAGTGAAAGCCTGCTTTTCACACAGAATTCCCAAATTAAAACTCAAAGAAATTTTCTTTACCCAAACGTTTCACATATTCATGTATTTCATGCTTCATCCAATGGACAAAGCAATTTTGTGTTGGCAATTCAATATTGTCTCCAGGTTTGGCATATGTTGGTTCACATAAAAATTCACCTATTCCCTCAAAGGAAATCAGAAATATCAAGGAAAGAATAAGACAAGTCAAACCAAGAAACACTCACTCTACAGAGGCAAATATTAAAAAAACCCAGAGTATTAAGAGGAATTAATAACAACAGACTGAAAAACATGGATTTTTGAATAGCATGAAACTAGTATTTACAATGGCTAACTGTATATGCAATAATGTAATGTAGTATTAATAAAATATACATGTGACTCATTTTATCTACTCTTAAATTCAAAAATACTCTCTGAAGTACAACCAAAGATGATATTAGGATACTTCACTTCTCAACTCTCAAATTAAATAGACTGTGTAGTTACCCAAAACCAGATACCAGTTTTTTAAGGGAAACAGACACTAAAATCCTTTCATACACAAACGTAGGGGTGTTTTTCAAACAATTCCTTCAGCAGATAGAAGGAATGACCATGTGCTGTCTTGTTCTTTTAAAAAGTATAGAATTATGAACTTTCATCATCCATCATTCCAAGCTTACGACAGAAGAACATGGATATGCTAGAATTTAATTCACAGATTTGGTCTTTGCATTGTACACAAACTTACTGGTAACTTCATGGAAATACGTTATTAGAAGCCTTCATTATTTTAGCTTGAAGGTAAGATTTTCAATGAAACAACCTGCAAGATACAAGAGCACCATTTTCCCACTTTCTTCCACTCTCTTCTAGATCTTTTCATCCCACGGAGAATAATGAAGGTTTTTTTCCCAATAAATGTTTCCAACAGATGTTTTGGAAAAAAAATCAGGACTATACAGAGGCCAATGATTTCATTACAACACATTTACACTGACAGGGGAAATCTTTCTAGCCATTATTTTTATACTGGTAAAATAAAGTTCTGCATTTAGACTCCATAGAACCATGAAATAAGATAATTCAGTTTATGCTTGCTCCATGCACTCATCCATATCCTTGTTTTCTTTTATCCTCTTACACAGGGGTGTTCCCTTAGACATGGCATTTTTGGTAATTTATCCTGATTTTTTCCTGAAAATATTACATTGTTATAATCAAATCCATTTTTCCACTGATTTTTCAAACATATTTCTTCAGGGCATTTACCACTTTGCTTACACTAGAAGGCTGTGCAGAATCCATGCAGTAACTGAAGCAGATTCAACACTGTGGCATCACAAGCCAAAGGTTTTGCCACAGTAAAGGCTAATTCTGTCTGGGTAGTGATTTTACTCAACAGTACAACAGGAGCAGAAGATTCCTACCATGATCTTTCACCTACCTCAAGACAGATTTTTATCAAAAATCAATTTCTTGGTTTGTCTCTGTTGTCAAAGCTAATGGAAAAAAATCTCTAGAGCAAAATCTGGGAATGAAGCTATCTGCAAGCATCAGGGTACCCTGTAATTGAACAAAGCTATCAACCATAAAATCAGTATCTTTACCAAATAGGAACAATCATGATGGATTGAAAAGTTCAAAGCTTTTAACCTGAAGGCCTTAAAAGGCCAGGACCAAAAGCTAGCCAGACATATTAGTTCTTCCCTACAAATAGTCTATTTTTCAAGGGTTTGTTGCCTTCCTTGCTGCAGTTCCATGAATCTGAGCCCAACATACTGTGGAAAGCCTTTTTAAGCAGGCATGAAAAACAACATCTCCAACAACTAGACTGACAGCTGATGACTTCCTGTGAAAACCACTTAACATACATACACTTCCTATGCTCTATACATATTTTAACAAAAAGTGACCTTCTTCTGTTATTTCCTAAGCTTTTGACACGTGGTACAAATCACAGCTTTCAGAGCCCAGATTCCCCAGGCAAGCAGAGTTCCCAAACGTGCTGCAACAGAATCCATCATTACATTACCAGCACCACAGATCATGTAACTCATTCTACTGTCAGATAACCAATGCCCAGCTCCTCCTGGAACAGCAAGAGAGCAGTGTTTTTACATCACCTGTTTAATACAAGGGCCGACTCTGATGTAGAGAGCTGTGTAAAGGGAAGGTGGCTAATCTTTGAGTGACACATTCTAGCCCCAGGGTTAACATATGAATATGCAATTCACGGTTCATTACAAGAAAGACTGATTACAAGAAGGAATTATCTTCTTAAAACTTAATTTCACCTAAAAAAAAATAAAAAACCACCACCATATTTTGTTAATTTAACACTTGTTTTTAAACACCAGGTTGACACTGACATGAATGTAGGGCAGGTTGGATGGGGCTCTGAGCAATCTGGTTTAGTGGAAAGTGCCTGTGTCTGGCACAGGGGTGATCTTTAATATCCCTTCCAACCCAAGCCTTCTACAGTTTTATGGCTTAATCATGAAAATGTGAGCAGCAAAGTACCAGAAAAGGCTACACATAACTACCTTGGTCTCAAAACAAGTTTGGTCCCAGAGTTTCCAAGTCTGCTTGAGTACTGCATTAGAGGGAAATAAAGTTAGGGGCTCCAGTCTGATGGAGAGTCCACCCAACTGAACAGTATGCACCCAACACAGGTGAAGGTACCTTGTGGTGACACCATGAAGCCACTCTAACAGCTCTACAGGGTGATCACGAGAAGTCCCTGATAGCCTGAAAAAGAAAAATGCCATAACCATGCTCCAGCAGAACAAGCAGCAAGGTTTGGGGAGCCAAAGGCTCAGAGGGCTGCAGGGAGCATTTGACCTGGTAAGCTGTTACTAGAGCACTTCTCAAGGGGATCAATACCACTGTGATGCTGTTTAATGCACTTGTTGATCACCAGGAAAATGGAATGTAATGAAACTTCAGCAAGTCTGTGGATGCATTTCTGTAAATTGGGATAGACTGGTATGCTGGACAGCAGAGGTGCTGTTCAGAGGTGTCTCAGCAGGCTGGAGAAATCAGGTGACAGAAACCTCAAGAAATCTGGAAGCAAGGGTTAAAATTTGCACCTAGGACAAAATAACCTCAGTGATGTGAAAAGTGATTTTTTTTCCCCTCTATTCAGGCTGCATCTGGCACATTGTGCCAAATTTTGGGCTCCCCAGTGGAAGGAACAACTTTGACAAATTGGAGCTAATCAAAGAGAAACCATTAACAGGGCTAGAGGAAAAGATGCACCAGGAGTGGCTTCACAGCTGTGCTTGTTCAGTCTCCAGCTAAGGCAGGAACATAATGGCCACTCTCAACTACTCAACACGGAATTACAGGGTACAAGAGTCACAATCTTCTCAGAAATGCGCTACAGAAAGGTGGGGAATCATCAAAAAGTGCAGAAAAGGAGCTTTTAACCAGGCAAGGAGAAGTTGTACCAAGAAATCAGTGAAATACTGGGGGAGGCTGCCCAGAAGCTGTGGAATCTCCATCCTTTGAGACTTCAAAATTTAACCCAGCCAAGGTGATGGGAGCAGATGAACCCCAAGAACTCCCACCTTAACTAAGACAGTGTGTGACTCTAGAAGAAATAAATTCTTTGAGAACACCCCACTGAACTGCAGATATATAAGTACCTTATTTATTACAATTTCTGCCTTAGCACCTCATTTTATTGGAATGCTTTTCCCAAAAATAACAACATGCATTTCACACTTGAATTTTCAAGCAGCCTCTCCTTCTGTAGCCTTTAAGTGAAGATCGTAGAGACTGCTGGTAGTTCTAATTCAAAGCCTAAAAGTCAAAGGTTTAAATAAACGACATACTATTTATATCACTGATGTGTACTACCAAATAAATGCCTGCATATTTAATAATAAGCAATAAGCCTTATTTCTTTTACTCTCTCCTCCCAACAAAACACGTAAGATTGATTCATGAATTTCTGACATCTCTTAACAAGTCTGTACTACAAATATTTCAACTATAAACACAGCTCTTGACAATCCTGTCCTCATTTCCAAGGGCAACAGGATAAGGCAAAGTTCTGGGTCTTATTCAAACAGCTCAAACCAAAAGAATCCTTAAGCAACCCAAGACCTGTCACAGTGTAGTAAGCAAACACTGATGTGTAAAAATTACCCCAGTTACAACAGCTTCCTTGTACAGGAAAATCTAATGAGCCTTCTCATGTTGTGCATTCAGTAGAGACATTTATGATAATGTGTAAAACAAAGGAATACTAAATTTCCACTTAAATGCCTCTCTACAGTAGAGCTCTGCTCTCCTCTTTGAGCACAGGTTTCCACATACAAATTCCACAAATCAAGGAGAGCTTATCGTCATCAAGTTGACACAATCTGGAAGCATTCTGCTTTCACTTCTATTATGGGTTATTTACATTTGCCATTGAACGCAGTCAAAATTATCACCTATATCAAAATATGAATTCAATTTTCATGCCAAACTACTGCATTTACTCATGGAACAGCACATTTTTCTTGTACTCTCCTCTTCCTTGATCCAAATTACTCTTTGGCAAGGCTAAGTCAGTCTTATTTGAATAACTCTGATTTCTTCCCCACATCATTTTATCTCTCAATATTATTTTTTAAACAACTATTTTTTCACTCCCCCTGTACTCTACATATTAGTAATAGCTTTCCTGAAGTGGCTGCTCACACAGCTACTTCAGAAGCTCTTCTTCCAAGTCTGATTGCAAGTCAGTCAAGATTAACTTGAAGAAATTCCTGATTCCAACTCATCCCCCCAACTTCCTCCCTTCTTCCAGCAATGCTTGCTAATACACTTCCCTCAAGGTACTAAGGTTTGTCATTAAAACCTAATCCCTTGGGCATAATCTCAATTGCATACGCTCTTTTATTAAATGCAGCTTAAATTAACCTATAACCATTCAGACCTGTAATCAGTTTTTCCTCTGAATATCCTTCATACAGTGCTATTCACAACTAACAGTAAAAAAATTCTGCACTTCCTAAAGTCTGAATCTTGATTTCATCAGTTAATGACTTTGATAACAACAAGGTCGTAAAGGTAATATGATCTAAAAATTCTACCACTATTTATACATTTATTTATAAATTAAATCCTTTTTCTGGAGCTGGCAGAGGTATTCAGAGGAATCTGTCCTGTCAGGTATGTGCTGCTGTAATTCTAACAGAAGGGACAGGTTACTGTATACTAATTGTTACTTGTACATGCAAAAGGCTTGAAGTGCTCTACTCTTCCTCTCCAGACTAGCAGGCAAAGAACAGCACAAGAAGAAATAGGAAAATCAATGTTAGAATTCATTGCAAAAGTATTTTGAGACTCAGTGACCCACTTTTAACTTTGAACACCAACAGACGACTGCAGTAACTAATTCAATCTAGTTAATAATTAACATTTACATTTGTGCATTCATTACATCTAACGTTCTGTCCTAGAAAATTGGATGATCTAGATGCACCATGAAACACTGAGTAGAAGCTGTTTGATTTTCCCACAATGTCAGCTATTTCAAGTATCTCTTGCAATAAAAATTAAGCAGAGAGAGTGCAATGGCAGTAAGCACACAGCCCTTGAACAGAAGTGTATCAACACAGATGTGTGCTTGAAACACTCGTTTGGAGGGGTTTTACCCACACAGAGAAGCCAGCACAAATGGACATTTGCACCATCATCTCAATGAGTAAAAACAAAAACTATCTTTCAACGTCTCTCACCTCTCTCAAATAGGTCTGTATGAAAATTCTAGCAAAATGGTTACACAGTGAAAAAGAAGAGCAGTCTCACTCCAGAGCAGACAACACCCACAAAGAAAAAAATTACTACATCATTATGCAAGGTCATAAAAGTTACTATATTGATCAATGTCTTTATCATGAGTTACACATTTCTTTTTCTTCTAGAGAGCAGCTCTTCTGGTATTTCAAACCTCTTGGCAAAGTAATTATTGCTTCAGACTGCAATACTCTGTTTCCCCCATTTTAGGATGCTTTGCTTGTTAGCTTCTTAAATGTTGTCACTGAGATCTGCCTTCACACCAGAAAAACAGTTACCAAGTTAAACAG